>NC_068986.1:109620400-109621817 GCF_001194135.2 Octopus bimaculoides
TTCTCTCTCTCTCTAACTTTCTTTCTCTCTCTCTCTAACTTTCTTTCTCTCTATCTCTAACTTTCTTTCTCTCTCTCTCTAACTTTCTCTCTCTCTCTCTCTCTCTCTAACTTTCTTTCTCTCTCTCTCTCTCTTCTGTGATACTGACAAACAATTTATACTTTGACCATCTCAAAAAAAGAGTTTACACGATGTGGGTGCAGTGTGTATGGGGAGAAGTGCACAACTTGTGGAAAAGGTTAAAAGAGGTGACTGAAGGCAGACACGTATGTCAAGTAAGGGAAGACAGCAATGAAAGCTAGAATTACATGCATAACACACAGAATAAAACAGAAACGTAAACATTAAAAAGAGGAAAGGGTGCTTAAGTATGTCGGGAATAAAGTTGGTGAATTTCAGGAAGCATGGAATCTTTGAAGGATACAGCAGTGTCTTGACAACTAACTGCTAATATGGGTAGTTTGTTCCGTGCTTTGGCAATTCTTGAGTGTGAAAGAAATGTTACTGAAAGTTATGGGTGCTTCAGACTTTTTGATTTTGTAAAATTGTCCAGGGATGGTAGAAGTGTTGACTTCCAAAAAAGTGGCCAAATTTGTTGGAAAGACAGTGGAAATCTTGTAGGCTTAGGTAAGAATGTCATTAAATATGGAGTTACTCAGTCAAGGCTTACTCAGGGCTAAACCGTAACAAACACTTCAGACACAAGTTAATCGCTGATCTTCTAATCAGTATGGTCTATCTTAGACTAATTCCTTCAGCTGTGTTTATAAACAATTGGGAGGCCAACAGAGCTTGCTTACAAAACTAACCTCATGTACGAAATCTAAGATTCACTATGCACTCTTAGACTTACTTTGCACTCTTACCAAGGGGTTTTAAACATAAATTAAGCCATAGATCTTTTCTTTTTTAAATGTAGGAGGTGGAGTAGTTTATTTATGGTGTAGTGAAATAAAGCTGTTTAGGTCCTAAGTCAGTCTTTATCCAAAAGATCTTTGATCAAAAGAATTCAAAAAACCTTATGACTAGTCTGTCTTTCCAACTTTTTTTTTTTTTTTTGCAAAGATGGTTATGTGAATTCAATGATTTGGTTGCTATTTCTAGCAGGTCAAGTGACAAAAGATAAGCCTCCTTGATGGTTCATGTATAAAGCTGTATAGTAAATAAATAAATGAATAAATAAATAACCAGTCATGTGACTTGGAAGTGGTGGTCATTGTTGGCAGGGGTGATGTAATCAGGGTTTACTGCTACCAAAAACTTAACAGATCACTAATTCTGGATTAAGCTAGTTTGATTGATATGGATGCTAAAGAAATGAGTGATAATCATAGAATTTTCAGAGAGAGATAGAGAGAGCATGTGTGTGTGTGTGACCACACGGTCATGACTGAACCCATTTTATATATATATATAT
>NC_068986.1:109621890-109623329 GCF_001194135.2 Octopus bimaculoides
TATACAGGTTTAGTTATGGCTGTGTGGTTAAGATATTTGTTTTAAAGCCACATTATTTCTCAGTTCAATCTCCTTCTATGTCATCTTACTCCTTTGCTCAAGTCAACAAAGGTTAGTTAGTGGAATTTCGTAAATAACTATGTACAAGCCCATCATGTGTGTGTTTATGTATGTATATACACACACACACACACACACATGCCTGATGACTGCTGTTGCATGAAACTCAAGTTGCAAGAAAGGAACTCAGTTTATATTAATCATATACTCTACACCATGTATTGAGTACTCTCTCTTTCATCTGTTGACAAACAGATTTTGAAAACAGACATCCACTGGTGTAGGAAGAAAGAATTGGTGTGCCAGACAAAAATATCCTGTTGTATTCCACTCATACTATTCATCTTAAAAAAAAAAAGCAAAACATGGAAAACACTGGGTAATGTAGTCCAGGGTACACCATCCCTGAAAACAAAAACAGGATGGAAATTCTTTGGTTTATACATCCACTAGAACATGGCCAGTCTTTAAGCCTAACAACAACAGTTAGAGCTTACGTAATGAATACTGTCCAAGGTTATACTTAGCATGGTTATAGACCAATGACTAAACAGGAAAAAAATTAAATATATTTGTCAGATAATTTGTTCTGAAGATTGAAAATGAGTTGAGGAAAGAATAAATCTCTAAACATTCCTCTTAATCCATTCTGCTAGATGTATGTCTTCTCACCACCACACTCACCTATACTAGACACAACAAGCCTATCCACACATCCACTGGGGTCTGTAGATGAGGAATGAATCAGTCTCACTTGGCAGTTTGAGTGGAGTGTTAGACAGGAATAAAAACCACCAAAGAGAACAGGATGTAATAAATTAACCTAGGCCTGCCTCCTCAGTTTCTCTCTCTCTCTCTCTCTCTCTCTCTCTCTCTCTCTCTCTCTCTCTCTGTAGACACACAGACAGACAGACACTTCCATCCTTGATTATAGAGGGACTCCTCTTTGACTAGGTGGGATGGTTGAATAGAATGCTTGACTGGAAAATGGAACTGTGATGAAATGGCAGCTAAGGTGATGGTGGGGCTGATATATCACAGACAATGGGGGCTTAGTCACTACTATTTAACCCCAGGTCAGACCTGATCAAGTAGACCTTTAAATCAAAGCTGTCCTAGCTACGATTCTCCCATCCCATCTCAAGATATAATGCCTCCAGTGCTACATTAACCAATGTGTCATTCCTTCCTCTAAAAGTGAGATTTAGAGGAATATTGCTTCTGTTTCTAGCAGGTTCAGTGAACACACAGCCCTTCCCTTTAGTGTTTAGTTGTCATGGCAACTGTAATTGCTGCTTTAGAAAAACAACATTGACATAAAAGAAGAAAAACAGGCAAAGAAAAGGACAAAGAAAGCAAGAGTAAAAACAAAATCTGTG
>NC_068986.1:109623652-109627157 GCF_001194135.2 Octopus bimaculoides
TATATATATATATATATGCATATTTATATATATGTGTGTGAGTGTGTATATATATATATATATATATATTTGTTTGTGTGTGTATATATATGCTGTATGTATCTCTTACTAGAAAATGCAAAAATGTATTTTAAAAAAAAGAAAAAAAAGGAAAAACAGAAAGGTGAAGAAAATGAAGTGTTTTACTCCATTTTCAAGACAAAGTCACCTTCCCCACCACAACACACACACACACACACACACACATGTCACTTAAGCTTCAAGAAAAATAGACATGTGAGGACTGCAGGGTACTGCTTTAGTGAAGGATGGCCATTGAGGAGAAAGACAGGCTGTAAGGAGGGAGAGAGAGGAGGGAGAGAGGGAGAGAGAAGTGAGAGAGTGAATGTATGTGAAGGTATGCATGCATGAGGGTGTGTGTGCGTGTGTGTAAGCGTAAAAACTCTTGTGTGTTGTGTTGTTGCGTGTATGCCCAGTCACAGATGTGTGTATATGTGTTTGTATTGGTATTTCGATAGTAAAAGCAATTGGGAAAAGAGTTGAGAGTGAAATTTTAGGTCAAAAATAAAATATATAATGACAGCAGTGTGTGTGTGTGTGTGTGTGTGTGTGTGAGAGAGAGAGAGAGAGAGAGAGAATGGAAAAGAGGAACTGTGAAAAACAGTGAAGAGAAAAAAAGACATAGGAGTGGCTGTGTGGTAAGTAGCTTGCTTACGAACCACATGGTTCCGGGTTCAGTCCCACTGCATGGCACCTTGGGCAAGTGTCTTCTACTATAACCTCGGGCTGACCAAAGCCTTGTGAGTGGATTTGTTAGACGGAAACTGAAAGAAGCCCGTCGTATATATATATATATATATATATATATATATATATATATATGTATGTATGTGTGTTTGTGTGTCTGTGTTTGTCCCTCCACCAACGCTTGACAGCCGATGCTGGTGTGTTTACGTCCCCGTAACTTAGTGGTTCGGCAAAATGTGACTGATAGAATAAGTGCTAGGCTTACAAAGAATAAGTCCTAGGGTCAATTTGCTCAACTAAAGGCAGTGCTCCAGTATGGCCACAGTCAAATGACTGAAACAAGTAAAAGAGTATGTGTTTTTGCTTCCAAGTATTTATTTCCATTTGCGATCACAACCGTCACTGCTGCAGCTGTTTAAGCCCAGGTCAATTCTCACTGACCAGACGGACCTTTTATCGAAAGCATTTGAGCTACAAACAAACATGTCATTGTTTCAGCCATTGCAGATTTTAAGACTTCATTATCGAACATTTTCGAGACTGAAGGGGTCATTTGAAAGTAACTGACTACTATTTTTTTACATGTCAAGCAACTATAAAGAGATGCTTTCATTTTAACTCTTGTGTGAGCATATACAGCAATCCCTTGCCATATCGCGATTCACCTGTCATGGTTCACCTATCGCAGTTTATTATTTAAGCTTAAAGCACCCACTACACTCTCGGAGTGGTTGGCGTTAGGAAGGGCATCCAGCTGTAGAAACTCTGCCAAATCAGATTGGAGCCTGGTGTCGCCATCTGGTTCACCAGTCCTCAGTCAAATCGTCCAACCCATGCTAGCATGGAAAGCAGACATTAAACGATGATGATGATGATGATGATGATGATGACTCTCAGTCTGCCCCTGCCTAGGGCTATCATAGAAGACACTTGCTCATTGTAGGATTGAACTGAAAACCAAATGGTTGGGAAAGAGACGTTGCTAACCACATAGCCACACCACTCACACTCAATAAATATAGCCTTATGCACTCAATACAACTTGTGCTGTGAAGCATTCCTATGATCAGCTGATCACTGTAGATCACACGGGGGGGGGAGACTCACACTGTATCACCCCCCCCCCCCCCCCCTACCTCCAACACTGATGAACAACATTGCCATTATCAAGGCATGTCCATGTTCCTTTGCCCCCCTACCTCATCTTAGTATGTTTCCACCCTCTACCACCTCAATTAGATGCAGCCATGCTAACCAAGAAGTGCTTATTTTAATTTAACGTTTTCCAAGAATTTGCTTATCACTTTCCTACATTCTCTTGCCTCTGCCATCTCCAAAGATGAGATAAAGCATTCCCTGTTTCTTTCTACAATTTGCTAATAACTGCTCTCTCTGTCTCTGTCTTTGTCTATCTCCCCCTCTCTCTCTCTGTGTCTCTCTCCCTCTCTCTGTCTCTCTCCCTCTCTCTCTCTCTCTCATAAATTTTATTTAATAACACACACATCACCTACACAAACACATGCAGACTCCAGGCCTTTGTTGTTTGAATCCAATTAGGAGTAAGTGGCCAATGTCACACTGTTGCTACTGCACATAATTCTATAAGCAATCTTTTTTATTGCAGAGGAGGGGAGTAAGACAAGTGACCCCATAAAGTTCATAGGAATTAATAATTTTATTTACAGGACTGTTTTGATAAACTGTAGCATTAATATTCTGTTGAGGTGGAACCAGCTGAGAGGAATAGAGAACTGCCAGATTTGTTCATCTGCAATGTTTATCCAAAGTTGGTTTATTCTCTCTCTCTCTCACCAACCCCTCCTTCCCCACTCTCTCTGATGCACAGAGATTATTCACTTTGTTGAAACAACAGTGGCCATGTTGTTGTTGTTGTTGGCACTCCGTCGCTTACGACGTCAAGGGTTCCAGTTGATCTGATCGACGGAACAGCCTGCTCGTGAAATTAACGTGCAAGTGGCTGAGCACTCCACAGACACGTGTACCCTTAATGTAGTTCTCTGGGATATTCAGCGTGACACAGTGTGACAAGGTTGACCCTTTGAATTACAGACACAACAGAAACAAGAAGAAAGAGTGAGAGAAAGTTGTGGTGAAAGAGTACAGCAGGATTCGCCACCAGCCCCTGCCGGAGCCTCGTGGAGCTTTAGGTGTTTTCACTCAATAAACACTCACAACGCCCGGTCTGTTAAATCAACTTCATTACTTCACTTGTACCTCAGAATGTGACCATAGCAAGATTTGAACTCAGAACATAGAGGTCCATAACTAAATGTTGCTAGGAATTTCATTCACTATTCTTTTAAGGATGATGGTGGTGGCAGTGATGTTTGTGTAAAATAGGTGTCATGTTGTTCTTAGAGTCTGCTAGATGGGATTAAGAATATAAAAATGTGTAATTCTATAAGATTTTGGCATCAGAACAATATTTAGCAGTTTTGTGTAAAAAGATGTTATTTCAAAAAAAAAAAAAAGATCACAAATATAGAAATCTGTAAAAGAATATTGAGTTGTGGTGGTGGTGGTGGGAATAATGAAAGAGCCTCAGATATTCCACGTCTTTTAGACAAGATGTAATTACATTAGAGAAGCCTATCAGAAAATAAGGAAAAAAAACTGTGTAATCAATAATAATGGCAGTAATTGTCAGGTGGATGTTTATGTAAACCTTCTGAGGATTTGAAGAAATTAACTGGAATCTTTGGCTCAAACTATTGAAACATCCAGATAAAAAAAAAAC
>NC_068986.1:109627279-109630682 GCF_001194135.2 Octopus bimaculoides
GGGGGGGGGGGGGGAGGTTCTATGGAAAAAAATCAACTTTCTTCAATGTTCATTTTGTTCGGAATAATTTCTTTTACAGACTTCAAATAGTTAGAATCTACCAAATTATTTGTCATGCCAAAAAACATTAAAGCAAGGTCATTGCCAGTGCCACTGGACTGGCTCCTGAGCAAGTGGCACGTAAAATACACCATTTTGAGTGTGGCCGTAGCCAGTACTGCCGGACTGGCCCTCGTGCCAGTGGCACGTAAAAGCACCCATTACACTCTCAGAGTGGTTGGTGTTAGGAAGGGCATCCAGCTGTAGAAACTCTGCCAGATCAGATTGGAGCCTGGTGCAGCCTTCTGGTTCGCCAGTCCTCAGTCAAATCGTCCAACCCATGCTAGCATGGAAGGCGGACGTTAAACGATGATGATGATGATATGATGTCTGTCATTGTCATCCTCTCTCATTTTCTGTTATTTTCTCTCTCTCTCTCTCTCTTTCAATAAATAAATAAATTCCTCCCAGAATGCCTTACCAATTCTACCAATGAACCATTCATGGTAGTTGATGATATTGGGTCTCTAGAATAGAAACAAAGCCCCTGATTTGTGGGAAAGGCTCAATTGATTAAATTGACTTCAGTACTTGATTGAGACCTTATTGATCTCAAAAGGATGAAGACCAAACTTAATCTTGGCAGGATTTGAACTCAAAGCCAGAACAAATACCAAAAGGTATTTTATCTAATGTGGAGCCACATGGCTAAGTGGTTAGGGTGTTGGACTCATGATCATAAGAATGTGGTTTCAATTCTTGGACCAGGCAATGTGTTATATTTTTGAGTAAAACACTTCATTTCATGTTGCTCCACTCAGCTGGAAAATAGGAGGAATCCTCTGACAGACTAGTGCCCTTGCCAGGGAGGAGTTTATGCGTCAAAGAAATCAGGAAACTAGCCCTTTGATCCTTATGGAGTAATGTGAACTAACCACTTTATCTGATTCTCTATCAATTCTACCAATTCACTGCTAATATCCAAGAAAAGGAATGTATCAATTCAACAAGCTTCAGCACAGTTTCTATCCACTCGATTTTATTCTCATGGCTTCCTTTGGTTGAACCAAAGCTAGAAGAAACTTGTTAAATGTGCCAAACAATAGAATTTAACAAAGACCCATGTGGTTACAAAGTGTCTTACATCAATCTTATCTTGTATCTATTTACATAATTAATATTTACTAATTATACCTAACTAATTAATCCCACCTGCATCTATACAAATATTTCCACAGAGTCAGTCATAACAAGACAGGGCAGCAGTTTTCCTCCTCTTCTCTCAAAATAATAATCAAAAAAATTATCTTTTTTTTTACTTTATACTTTATACTTTACACTTTATTCATAGGTATTACCATAATGACCACCTGCCTGATCATTACAATCATTAATATTTAATAATCCTTTATGTCGTTTATATAATTACTATCCCATCCCATGTCATTCCACAATCTCACAGACTCCATCCTCTCCCCACGTTCGTAATATTATCTCTCCTTTCCTCGGCTGATCATGTGCAGCCTCACCTGTGACATCAACCTCATTACAGGTGGGCTATGTCTTATCTAGGTAAGACTTAGAATTTCATATTACTGATTACGTCAGAAAGTTTACAACATGGAGTGGTGGCAGAAAAACCTCCTATATTTTACACATCCATTTAAGTGACACCAGTGAGGTTAGGTAGACAGTAACAGTGTCTTCGTGTAATATTTTACCGTTTCTTCCGCCGAGGTCGACTTTGCCTTTCATCCTTTTGGGGTCAATAAATTAAGTACCAGTTGTGTACTGGGTCGATCTAATCGACCGCCCCCCTCCCCTAAAATTCTGAGCCTTGTGCCTAGAGTAGAAAAGAATATTTTACCATTTCTTCCACTAAGGTCGACTTTGCCTTTCATCCTTTTAGGTTCAATGAATTAAGTACCAGTTGTGTCCTGGGGTTGATCTAATCGACTGCCACCCCTCCCCTAAAATTTCGGGCCTTGTGCTTAGAGTAGAAAAGAATATTTTACCATTTCTTAAGACAGCTGGCAGAACTGTTAGCACACTGGGCAACATTCTGTCCATCTTTGCGTTCTGAGTTCAAATTCTGCCATGGTCAACTTTGCCTTTTATCCTTTCAGAGCGAATAAAATAAGTACCAGTTGAGCACTGGGGTCGATGTAATTGACTTACCCTCACCCCCGAAATTGCTGACCTTGTGCCAGAATGTGAAACCAATATTTAATTGGGTTTTTTTTTTCCCCTTTACTTAACATCATGGTTTGTACACCATTTTTTTACTGTGAAATGTTTATCAAGAATGGTGAATTTGGGAAGGCATCTTTTCTCTTATCACACTCTGTAAATGCAATGACAAATCTGCTGGCCATCTGTCCACTCTAAATGACGAGTTTCATCATCATCATCATTGTTTAATGTCTGCTTCCCATGCTGGCATGGATTGGACGGTTTGACTGAGGACTGGCAAGCCAGAAGGCTGCACCAGGCTCCAATCTGTTCTGGCAAAGTTTCTACAGCTGGATGCCCTTCCTAACGCCAACCACTCCAAGTGTGTAGTGGGTACTTTTTACGTGCCACTGGCACGAGGGCCAGTCAGGCAGGTACTGGCATCGACCATGGTCAAATGGTGCTTTTTAGGTACCACCAGCATGGGACCCAGTGAGAAGGTACTGGCATCAACCAAGTTCAAATGATGCTTTTTACACGCCACCGACACGGGAGCCAAAAGTCCATTCTGGTTCCATATCCACAAAGGTCTCTTCTCTTAGCCACTAATCACTGCCATTAATGATATTTCTAATATCTGTGACTTCTTTTACTATATCATTGTTTAATACAGGTTCAAACTCTCCATAATTTACTCTGTCTCCTCTGCTACTCAAGCTGCAGCTCCCTCTGTCAATGGATATGTTTTCTTAAAGCTGTTACTCTTCCTATCACATTTTTGCTATAAGGGAGTGTTGTTCTTGTAAAGGAAACATGTGTAAGAAAGGATTTATCAGAACCCTAACAACTCTTATAATGACAAGGCTCGACCCACCCCCTGCTCAATTTAACCATCTTACTTTTGCAGACTCTTATTATTAGCAAAGTCCATTGTGACGCAAACCTTTCGGTCAGGTCATCCAGTCTGGGAACAAGTTCAAAATGTTGCTAATTCACTTCCTATAGCAGCAGCCCAGGCGTTATGGCTTCCTTCTTTGACACAAACTTTTAGAAAGCCTGCAAAATGTTAAGGGGCACTTCCCTTCTTTCTCTAGACCATGTTTGTGGGGAAGAAAAAAAAAGAGAGAAATAAAATAAAATCAGCTGGGTTCTTACTACTACTATTCTTATACTATTACTACCCCCCCCCCCA
>NC_068986.1:109632438-109639815 GCF_001194135.2 Octopus bimaculoides
GTTAAAGGAGAAAAAAGGCTTAAAATGTTGGTCTTTTACACCTGGAATCTCATGATGAGAAAAGAAAACAGAAAATAAATTTCTATTGCAATAATTGTAGTGAAAAAATCAGCTTGTATGATAATGGGTTACAGATTCCTTGGTCTTTTGTCAGCCAGTCTTTCAATGGGGATCATCATTATCATCGTTTAACATCCATTTTCCATGCTGGCATGGGTTGGACGGTTCGACTGGGGTCTGGGAAGCCAGGAGGCTGCACCAGGCCCCAATCTATTCTGGCAGTGTTTCTACAGCTGGATGACCTTCCTAACGCCAACCACTCCGAGAGTGTAGTGGGTGCTTTTTACGTACCACCAGCACAGGGGCCAGAGGAGCTAGCATCGACCACAATCGGATGGTGCCTTTTATGTGCCACCGGCACGGAAGCCAGTCAAAGTGGCACTGGCATTGGCCACATTCAGATGGTGCTTTTTATGTGCTACCGGCACGGGGGTCACAACTACAATTTCCATTTGATTTGATTTTGATATTGCTGTTAATGTACTTGACTCAGTAGGTCTCCTCAAGCACAGCATGTCGCCCTACGATCCAAGGTACTTTTGAGTGGGCTGGTTATGCAACACTGGTATAGGTTACAGCTGTGGACTCACTTTATTTGCCGGGTCTTCTCAGTCACAGCATACCCCCAGAGGTCTCGGTCTTTTGTCATTGTCTCTGTGAGGCCCAACGTTTGAAGATCATGCTTCACCACCTCATCCCATGTCTTCCTGGGGCTCCCTCTACCCTGGATTCCTTCCACTGTTTGGGAGTGGCACTTTTTCACATAGCTCTCCTCATCCATCCACAGTATATGACCATACCAACTCAAAAGTCTCTCTTGCACACTACACTCAATGCTTATAAACAAATTTTGATTTCGATGTATTTATTGCAACAAACAACTAGCTTTCTTTCTCTAATGTTTTCCATACTTCAGCCTACACGAGTGATTGGTTGAAAAACCAGACAGGAATTTTGAAAGAAATATCTATAAAACTATTCTTAAACATCAAAAAGCTATGGGGGGTCCACAAGAATAAAATAGTAATCAAAGAGGTCCACTGATAAAAAAAATGGTAGAAAACTTCTGTTCTAGATGGAGTAAGTCTTATCCATTTCTGATTTTCATTAAGGTCCATTTCCTTTCCTTAATGTTATTGTCAGTTAATATCACAATTCTTCTCTTTTTCTGAAACTTTTTTGGATTAAAGATTATGTTGCAACCCCTAAATAATTGCCAACTATGAGGGATACAGTTTCTATTGAACATGAGAGTGTGGGGAGAAACCATTAGCTATTAATTACATGTACATAAATATCTGACTAAATTAACATGCTTCAGTAATTAATTACAACGTTTCAACCCTGTCACCCTTAATTCAACCTGCTGGCTTGTTTAGTATCACAACATCCAAACTGAAATGCACAGTGAAAGTATGTTAAAATTTTGTGGTTTATATTTTCTTTAAGCCATCTAATCTTGATCAGCTTCCATTTGTCCTTGACATACTCAACAGTAAACTTCACAAAGAAACGCTTCCTCTTCACTTCTTGGCAGAATGTAAGAAACTGGTTCAGCAAGAAAATCTAAGCTCTGGCTACAAAGGAAGAGTTACTAATAATATTCTTTTATTTGTTTCAGCCATTTGACTGTGGCCATGCTGGAGCACCGCCTTTTAGTCAAACAAATCGATCCCAGGACTTATTCTCTGTAAGCCAAGTACTTATTCTGTTGGTCTCTTTTGACCGAACCGCTAGCTTACGGGGACAGAAACACACCAGCATAAGTTGTCAAGCGATGTTGAGGGGACAAACACAGACACACAAACATATACACACACACACACACACACATACGATGAGCTTCTTTCAGTTTCTGTCTACCAAATCCACTCAAAAGGCTTTGGTCAGCCCGGGGCTATAGTAGAAGACACTTGCCCAAGGTGTCACACAGTGGGACTGAACCCCGAACCGTTTGGTTGGTAAGCAAGCTACTTATCATACAGCCACTCCTGCGCCTATGGTAGTAAAGTTTGTTTTATTATTATTATTATTATTATTATTATTAGCATTATTATTAAGGTGGTGAGCTGGCAGAATCGGTAGCACGCCGGGCAAAATGCTTAGCAATATTTTTCCCATCACTATGTTCTGAATTAAAATTCCGCCGAGGTCGACTTTGCCTTTCATCCCTTCAGGTCAATAAATCAAGTACCAGTTGAGTACTGGGGTCGATGGGATCAACTTGTGCCTATAGTAGAACAGATTATCAAGGCAGCAAGCTGGCAAAATCATTAGCATACTGGATGCAATGCTTAGTGGTATTTTGCACATCGCTACATTCTGAGTTCAAATTCTGCTATGTTCGACTTTGCCTTTCATTCTTTCAGGAGAAAATTCTAACTGAGCCCCACCTGTAAGGTCATGCACCATTTATCTTGATATGAGATGACCATGTTGTGTACATATGGTTGTGATGCATGTGCCAGGTGTACCCTTATCAGACAGGTAGTCATGAGGGTATACTGGACTTCGTGTATTTTTCCCCAGTGCCACTTTGATGGCATGCACTGGTTTCTCACTCAATAATAATAATGATAATGATGATAATAATGATGATAATAATAATAATAATAATAATAATGGGTTTGAATATTAGCACAAAGCCAGCAATTTTAGGGAAGGGGTCAGTTGATTACATTAATCACAGTACTTATTTGATAAATTTTGAAAGAACAAATGTCAAAGTTGACCTCAGCAGTATTTGAACTCAGAATATAAAGAGTTGGAAGAAATAGCATGAAAATACCATTTTGTCTGATTCTCTAACAATTCTGCCATTCTACAATAATAAATTTTGTTTACATTTAGCAAGATTTAAAAGCAAAGGTTAGTTATTTTTGTCTCTGATATTTACTCAATTTTGAAAGATTAAATTGCAGAAAAGCAGAAACAGCTGAATAATGTCATGGAGCCTGGTGTTGCCATCCGGTTTCACCAGTCCTCAGTCAAATCATCCAACCCATGCTAGCATGGAAAACGGACGTTAAACGATGATGATGATGATGATATATATATATATATATATATATATATACATATATATATATATATTAAAAGTTTACACACATTTTACAGAATAAAGCAATCAATACTTATGTCAATTGTTAAAACAAACAAACAAAAGAAAACAGAGGATCAGTGGTTTCATCGTTTATACAAAAGCCTTTTGTTTACTTGTAGATATATTTTGTGGTGTAAACCAACACATGAGATTTTCGTTTGACATGATTTCTGACAAGTGTTATGTAACACAGATACAAAGATAGGTGCAGGCTTGGCTGTCTGGTTAACAAGTTTACTTCTTAAACTGTATGGTTTGAGGTTCAATCACACGGCATGGTAATTTGGGCAAATATCTTCTACTACAGCCCTGGGTCAATGAAAACCTTGTGAGTGAATTTTGTAAAAAGAAACTGAAAGAAACCTCTTGTGTGTGTGTGTGTGTGTGTGTGTGTGTGTGTGTGTGTGTGTGTGTGTGTGTGTGAGTGTGAGTGTGTGTGTGTGTGTGTGTATATATGCTTGTATCTCCTAGTCTTGATATCGTATGATAATTGTAAATGAGTATCACCGTCATACAAGCAGTGTTATTCTGCAAAAACATGTCTGGCCATGGTGATGAAATATTACCTTTCTTGGAAACAGGTAAAATTTGGGGGGGCAGAAGGACATTTGGTCGTAGAAAATCTGCCCCATGTGAACGTGGCAAAGTGGATGTTTAAAACAATGATGATGATGATTATGATTAAGATGAAACAAGAGAACTTAGAACTTCATCTCTGTATAAATGCATGTGTATGTATATGAATGTCAATAATTGAGAAGTTAGAATAAAATGACTTGTTGTGAAGAACAATCTGATGTGTCAGGTAAGACCCTTCATTTGGTAAAAGTGCCAAAACATTAAATTATGAATCAGTGGTGTGTATGTGTGTATTCACAGATGTATGCACACATGTGTGAGTGTGTATACACACACACAGACAAATCACAACATCTACATAAATTCAGGGAAACACAACATTCAAGTGATGGGGACAACATTTTTTTAACGTACTGGATCAGCCCACAAAACATCATCATCATCATCATCATCATCATCATCATTTAACACTCACTTTTCTACCATGATTGCATGGGTTGGATGGAATTAGTTGAGGCAGATTTTCCACAGCCAGATTCCCTCCCTGTTGCCAGCCCATATCTGTTTCTAAGCAAAGTAACATTTCCCCATAGCTGGACATGTTTGCACAGATTGGAAACAAATGACACTGCCTGTATGACAGAGGAACTCGTTTACAACTATCACACGATTTCAAGACAAGTAGACATGAACACACACACACACACACACACACGACAGACTTCTTTCACTTTTTATCTACTACATCTACCAACAATGGTTTGGTTGACTATATTAGAAGGCATGCCCCAAGGTGCCATGGATAAAGAAGCATATTTTGATGCATGAACCAAAAATATTCTCAAAGAATTTACCTACCCATCCACCCTTTCTCTCATATTCCCCTTGGATCTTGGGGGTACACCCTTGTTACCTCTACTCTCTCTCTTTCCAGCTGAGGAAGCCATGCATTTCTTCTTCAACAAGACCCCTGCTCCTGCCCCTCCATCATACTTTCCTATCTCTCAATACTACGCTCCACTCGAGGGAGGGGCTTTGTCTTGCAAGATGCTTTGTGACCTCACTAGTGACAATGCTATAAAAAAAGGCAGCTTGTGCACTCTGTAAAGTAGCTGATATTAGGAAGGGCATCCAGCCATGAAGACCCTGCCAAAACAGACATTGAAGCTCAACACAATCGTCTGACTTGTCAGTTCCAGTCAAACCCATGCCAGCATGGAGAAATGGATGTCAAACCCATGATAATAATGATGATGATGAAGAGATCATTCTCGGACAAAGTGGTAAGAATAAAAACTAGTGCAATAAATAGTTAATTTCTTGATCAAAGCAAGCCAGCAACAGATGGAGGGTCATATTGACTTTACTGGTGAGCAAGTGGGAATTTGTGATGTTCATGCGAGATGACTTTTTTCCAGAAAGATTAGGTGTGGAATTGAAATAGTGATGACAATGAATAAAACTGAATTCAAAGACACAGTTCACTGTAAATGTATCACCTCTGCAATGGCCCTCACCATAGAAGAAATAGGAACAGTAAATTTATATAATAACCGTTGAAATCAACGGCGAAATATTTTTACAACAACATCTAAATAAAACAACAAATATGGTGTTTTTACTTGACATGGTATAAACAACAGCCACAATGGAAACAATTGTAACATTACTTACAACACATGAAAGATGATTATCTGAGGTGCCTTGAAATGAAAGAGATGAAGAAACAACATATTGCATGTTGGAAGAGAAAACAGTAGAAAAATATAGTAAACTTGACAAGAGAAGTGATGTAAGGTAAATGACACCAAGATATGGAAAATTAAAATCACATCAACAAGAACAAAAGCGGATAAAATCAATGATAAATTGTCTCAAGACATTTTGTGGAAGTAAGAACTTCAATGAAGTACAAGAACCACTACAGAATGGTGGTTTGATCTAAAAGGTAGGATATTAAAAGGGCAGAGTTGCAGGTATGGATGTGTGGTTAAGAAGTTGGTTTCCCAACAATGTACGTTCAGAAAATTACTCTTTGTAAATCTCTAGATCAGTGACTAGTTGTCACTTTGAAAACTATATATTTCAAACAGGTATTTGGCAGTGCCACCTTTAGCTGAACAATTATTCTGTGCTGATGAAGGGAAATAACCTGAAAATTGCGATACACCGATATTGTTTTGAGCTGAGTGGGGGTGCTAGATTCCCTTGTTTGAAAATATAAGGACATAGATCATGTTGTATAGCCAGCTGGAGACGATGTCTCCTGGGGCTAAATTACAGCAACATTTGTCCTAAACAAGGACTGCCATGTTATTTTGGCAAACAATACATATGTTCAGGTTCAAATCCCATCACACAACACCTTGAACAAGTGACTTCCACTATAGCCCCAGGCTTACCCAAGCCTCTCTGTGTGTCTGTTCATATTTCTCTTGTTTTTGTTGGTTTGTTTACCATGGCTTCCTCTTGCCAGTGTCACTTGCTGAGAGTCCACCTCAAAAGCATGTCCAGTCTTCTTGAGATACCTCGACAAGTTGTGCAATCATTGTAAGCAAACAACTCAGCATCCGTTGTTTCCAGTTTTCTGCATAAAACATGACTGAGCTGTTTGTTGTTCAACAGATGTGGTGGGGGTGGGGGATTATTAGCTCGCTTGGAAATGAGGGTGTTGGTGACAGGAAGGACATCCAGCTGTAGAAACTGCTCTGACATACTCTTGTCTGACCCATGCAAAGATGGAAAAGTAGAAATTACAAACAATGATGGTGTATCTAGAACAACTCCTTCAAATTGAATAAAACATCTGCTTTTGTGTAATGAATATAACATTAAACTGTTACATATCAACTTTTAATCATTTGGTAATCAAAAACAGAATCACAATCTAATTGAAAAGTGACTGAGATTATCTATGATTATTTATTTAGGAGTCTGGTACAAGATTAAGTGCTGCAATGGTCTCACCATTTATACACCTTTGGGCCTGTAATTGCAAAATATAGATTAATTTTAATATTAAAATCAAAAACAGCTGGTCGGTGTTCCTACTAAAACTGATAGCTAAATCACAAACAGCCACCAATAACAGATGTCTAACAAGTCAAATGGAGTTGCTTTGATTAGAAAAATGTGGACAATAATTATAATGATTATAGTCTATAACTCTGGAGAATCACAAATTAGAGTGATGTTTCCTTAATTATATTAGTATTATGTGGTTATATTATGTATATAATAATTGATTAATTTTAATACATGTGCTGGTGGCACGTAAAAAGCACCATTTGAGTGTGGTTGTTGCCAGTGCTGCCTGGCTGGCCTTCGTGCCGGTGGCACATAAAAGCACCCACTACACTCTCGGAGTGGTTGGTGTTAGGAAGGGCATCCAGCTGTAGAAACCTTGCCAGATCAGATTGGAGCCTGATGCAGCCTTCTGGCTTGCCAGTCCTGTCAAACCGTCCAACCCATGCCAACAGGGAAAGCGGATGTAAAACGATGATGATGATGATGATGATGATGATGACACTCACACACACAAATAAACATATATATATATTTATGTTGGATTTCTGCAGTTAATAAATTATATTAATGCTACATCTCCATTTTCTGAATTTCATTATATATATATA
>NC_068986.1:109639871-109647051 GCF_001194135.2 Octopus bimaculoides
TAGAAAGAAAGAGAGAGAGAGAGAGAAAGAAAGAAAGAGAGGGAGGGGGAATAGTTCTTTTCACCAGTTATCAAATACCAGTTTAAACGGTCCTTTTTTTTTTTAATTATGTTGTAAATATAACAAATGGTAGATTTTACATGTGTTGCTGTTGTTTAACCCTGAGTAAATCATGATAGAACAGACCCTATGATCAAAAGCATTCAAGCCATGACCATCCAGTCTTTTCTCAAATGTACAGAAAACAGTTGTAATTTACATAAATAGCAACCAAATATACTGCAAAATAATTTTTGACTAAATAATAAAAACACAGAGATGTACTTGCATAGCAAGTGACCTGATCTGAGATCGTGTGCTAAAACAAAAATAATTGCAGCATGGAAGGTGTTTATAAGCCATTTAAAAATACACAAAAACCGTTAGATTCACTTCAACATTTAAATTTAATTTGCCAAAATATTTTTGTCAGTTTGAGACCGCAACCCGTTTGCTGACAGAATGGTAGTTTGATCTAAAAGGTGGGATATTAAAAGGGCAGAGTTGCAGGCAAAATTGTGTGGTTAAGAAGTTGGTTTCCCAACCACATACGTTCAGGATCAAATCCCATCACATAGCACCTTGGCAAGTGTCTTCCACTATAGCCCCAGGCCTACCCAAGCCTTTCTGTGTGACAGTTCATATTTGCAGAAAATACAGAAACATTATCATTAATATGGTTGCTTTCTCTTTAACATGCAGACCATCAGCCTACCTTCCTACAATTGTGTAACACCAATGAGCATAAAATGATTGCCACTAAAAAAATGAAATGTCTTGGAATATTATGGTAGTCTTTATTTTCTATATTCAAATCCTACCAAGGTTAACCATCGTTATCATTATCATCATTTAACATCTGTTTTCAATGCTGGCATGGGTTGGACAGTCTGACAGCAACTGGCAAGCTGGAGGTTACACCAGGTTCCAGTCTGATTTGGCAGGCTTTCTATGTTTGGATGCCCTTTTTAATCCTTTCGTTACTGTATTTATTTTGAGATGCTCTGTGTTTCTTTCAATTAATTCTAAATATAACAAAGAATTTAGTAAAATAACTTAGTTATCATTAAGCTAGTGTTAGGAACATAAATTGTGACTAAGATTTTAATTCAAAACTTATGAAAACAAGACATTTGTACTACAGAGCTAGAGTCGGTTTTAGCCAGGTTGGTATCGAAAGGGTTAAGAATTGTTTGTCTATTATATATTTTAACTCTTTTGTTACCATATTTCTTTTGAGATGCTCCGTGTTTCTTTCAATTAATTCTAAATATAACAAAGAATTTAGTAAAATAACTTAGTTATCATTAAGCTAGTGTTAGGAACATAAATTGTGACTAAGGTTTGGTGGAAGATTTTAATTCAGAACTTTTGAAAACAAGACATTTGTACTACAGGACCAGAGCCGGTTTCAGCCAAGTTGGTATCAAAGGGTTAATGCCAACCACTTTACAGAATGTGCTGGGAGCTTTTTACATGGCACCAGCACAGGTGCTTTCTATGTGGCCCAGCATGAGTGCTTTTTACATGGCACCAGGCAAGGCAAGAACCAGGCTAATAGAATCCACTCTTTATAAGCCTTCCTCAAAATTTCTGTCCTTGTTGCCTATTTTAGAGCGAGAGGAGATAAAATGGTAAAAAATTTACCATAATTTCTGAGATGAAATATACATCTGTTTCATTTTGAGGTGAAATGTATGTTCTTCCTTTGGTTTTGAACAAATCTGACCATCAAAACCATTGGAAGTCACTCATTCTTCAAATAAATCCTCTCATGCTGCCGAGAGCCAAGAGTGAGGGGACATCTATATGCAGTACTTCAACCTGCTAGAAATAGCAGATAGTCTCCCACTAAAAATATGTATTCATGTGCAAACTGATAACTGGACTAACTTGAGTACCAGAATGGCTTCATTCCAAATATACACTTTCAGTTATTACCCTAATCTTAATCCTTCAATGTCAAATGGGTGTATTAGTAAAAGATTACTGAGATTATTGTTGTTGCTGTTGTTACTGTCACTGTTACATGAAACAACCATAATGAAAGAAATACTAGCAAAGTCTTAACTAATTTCCGGTCTGTTAAACCTAACAGAACATGGAATGAAAGAAACAAATAAACAGAGAAGTCAAGTTAAATAAGGTTAAAAAGATTAAATTTTAATTTCTTATTTTTAATGTCTCAAACGCAGTTTATGATTTCTCAAAAATGATGTCTTTACTCAATTGAGTAACAAAATTTAAGAATAAAATTACAATATAAAAAGAGTCATTATCAGTGCAACTGTACCAATAGCAGCTGTTGTTGTTGTTGTTTGTTGTGGTGGTGGTGATAGTTCTAATGTTTGGGTGGCTCAAACATCAATAGTGCTGTCTTAGGTTTTAAGGCCTACCCCGCTTTCTCTAGTCTATGTAACCTGAGAAAGTTTATTCCACCCACTCTTTGTCGCCCTCACCCTAATCCCCAACACCACCATCACAGGAAATAGTTTGGTGGAAGTAAAAACAAGATGCAAGACTGGCAGAGGTAAGCTGCAGGAAAGTATCTTGTTAAAGGAAGAGGCTATGAATCATCAAGACTAAAAGATAACACACACACATACACACACAAACAGATACACACAAACAGACATGCTAGAAAGAAATCGACTGAATGAAGAAAGGGCTTCTTTAATATAGGAGCTCCCTTAGACTTTCACCAATCAAATGCAAAAAAGCTAGCAAAATTAACGACAGCTGAAGTGGTGCAGACTTTCAACAGCGAATCTAACCTACTCTGTTGCTGGGTTGAAGCCACTCCATAACATGTCTGCTAAGATTATATATATGTACATATGTATAAATATAACATTCCCATGCTGGAAACTGAACCCAGGCCACCTGGGTGAAAGAATCCTAACTATAAGAGATGTTATTTCAGGACAAATATTGCAATAACTGGCCTATCAACTGTGTACATATGCATGATATGTAGATGGTTATATACAGAGAGAGGCAATAATGCAGATAATAAAATTAGATATATTAAATATAACAGTTTGGCTATAAAATACAAAATATGTGTATACATATGTATGCATGCAAAATGAGAGAAATCAAAAAAGTGAAGACTTCCAGACGATGAATATTTAAGTATAAATATATAGATTTTTCTATTAATAGATCCAACTTACGCAAGTACAAATGACAGAGAAAATTAAAGGTGTGGAAGAAAGGTGTTATTAGTCCAACAGCTGTTTCTGGGTGCTCAGAGATCCATCATAATGTTGGTAGATGTTCATCAGAATATACAGTCATAATGGAAGCAATCGATGTTGGATAAATTGAGCCTCCATCATCAGAGTAGAGGGATGGCTATATGTGTGTGTGTGTGTGTGTTCATATCAGATCATAATGCACAAAAGTTCAAAGGTGGCTATATGTATGTATGTATGTATGCATGCATGTCTATATATATATATATATACATATATATATATATACATATATATATATATATATATATCTTTTACTCTTTTACTTGTTTCAGTCATTTGACTGCGGCCATGCTGGAGCACCGCCTTTAGTCGAGTTAATCGACCCCAGGACTTATTCCTTGTAAGCCTAGTACTTATTATATCAGTCTCTTTTGCTGAACCGCTAAGTTACGGGGACGTAAACACACCACCATCGGTTGTCAAGCGATGTTTGGGGGACAAACACAGACACACATGCATACACACATACATATATATACATATATACGACGGGCTTCTTTCAGTTTCCGTCTACCAAATCCACTCACAAGGCTTTGGGAGAATTCACAAAAAAACAAACAGACAAAGATAGGTGGTGTTGAAAACAAACAGATGTATTAGTATAACACTCAGGAATTGAGAAAGTCTTTAACGTTTCGAGCCTACGCTCTTCCACAGAAAGGAACACAGAAAGAAACAATGAGAGAAAAAAATGTGTACTGGTTAGTGATCTATCATGACAAATGCCGGACAGAAGGGTCACACAGGAGAGTTAAGAAGAAAGTGAGATAACAAAGTAGTAGTGATCCCAAAACGAAGGTGTGTGAGAGAATGCTGGTGATCTTAATGTATGCATGTGTGTATGTAGGCGTGAAGGTGTGAAAATGTGGGGATGGGAATTGGTCAGTGCTGGTGTGTGCGTGATGGTGTGTTGTGATGTAATGTGTTATGTGGTATGGTGTAGCGTAGTGTGGTGTGATGGTATTGGGAGGTGGAGAAAGCACGGCTGGGGTGTAGGTTAGGGACCAGCTGTTTTAAAAGTAGATGCAGACGTGGCTGTGCAGTTGAGAAGTTTGCTACCCAACCACAGGGCTTCAGGTTCAGTCACACTGCATGGTACCTTCAATAAAAGTCTTCTACTAAAACCTTGTCAGTAGATTTGGTAGATGGAAACCGAAAGAAGCCTAATGTGTGTGTGAGTGAGTGAGAGAGAGAGAAAGTGATAGAATAAATACCAAGCTTATAAAAAAGTAAATTCTGGGATTGATTCATTCAACTAAACAGTTTTAAAGTTAGTGCTCCAGTATGGTTGTAGTCTAATGATTGAAACAGGTGAGAAATAATGGAGAAAGAACCAGTTTTTAGCCAAGAAACTAGACTCTTTTATTGGAATTTAGACAACATCAGAGTAGTCATGTATGTGTATGCAATATGCACGTATATCTACATGTATGTATATTTGTATGCATGCACATGAGTATACATTTATACAGGGTGACACAAGTATGAAGAGCATTGCATTTGTGGATCTTGTTACATGATGAATTTCATGTATGTTTTACCTATTTTGACATTAACAGCTTGTAGCAATAATATTCTGATTAAGGCGTGTTCTTTCTTGTTTTAGGAATCTCAGTACCTCAAGTATGTATGTATCTGTGTGTGTGTGTGTGTGTATGTTTATATATATATATATATATATATATATATATGAACACATGTATATATGTGTGCATATGTATGTGTGTGTGTGTTTATATATATATATATATATGTATATATATATATATATATATATATATATATATATATATATATATATATATATATGAACACATGTATGTAAGTGTGTGTGTGTATGTGAGTTCACATGTGTTTGTACAGTCTCACTCAATGGCTATGCTTGAAGAAAACAGTCTATAATTATGTCCTGTTACTTGACCCAGTCCACCTCAACATAAACAGATACCAAGGCAAGTGCAGGCGATGCACAATTGATTTCTTTATTGTAGTTACAATGCAACCATTTGACCGGAAGAAAGAGCAGATTGCTAAATTCTGAGACGAAATCTTCTAGGACCAACTCAACCTTGATTCCTCTGAAGTTGGCAATGTAAGTACCAATCATAGGGCAGTGAGCTGGCAGAGTTAATAGCATGCCAGGTAAAATGATTAGTGTCATTTCAGGTTTTTACATTCTGAGTTCAAATTCCGCCAAGGTTGACTTCACATGTCCTCCTTTCAGGGTCAGTAAAATACATACCATTCAAACACTGGGGTCGATGTAATCAACTTAGCCCCTCCCCCGTAATCGCTGGCCTTGTGCCAAAATGTGAAACCAGTATAAGTACCAAGTGTAATTAAGATAGAGTAAAATTAGATTTCAGGGTGTTTTTGTGGAGACATTAGGAGATTACAATGAACTGGTATTTTCCCCTGTGAAAGAAAAGGGATTTGGTGGAATCAGCTCTGTATGGGATTACGGAGTAGCCTTGTGGTCGATGTCTATGTAAATATAATCATGTATTCCATAATAAAATAAGTACAGACAGCATTGTTTGATGTCCACTTTACCATGGTTGGACAAGTTTTTCATGAAATACAGGAAAGGAACACCACTTGTTGGATGATGTCAACATAAGGGCACACACATGCACATATGTATATGTACATATGAGGGGCTTCTTTCAGTTTCCGTCTACCAGATCAACTCTCAAGGATTTGGTTGGTCCAGAGCTTTCGTAGAAGACACTTGTCCCAGTACTGCACAGTGAGACAGAACCAGAAATTGCATGATTAAGAATTGAGCCTAAATCATTTGAAGCACAAGCCCGAGACCATACCAAGTGATGGTGTTCCATCACCACCGAAACCAAAAACTTCAAAGCCACCAGAATAGAAAAGGAAGAACTCAAACAAGAGGAGAGAAAGGCTCAACAAAACCAGCCTTGTCCTCCACCATCATTACCATGGAGTCAATGCAATCAAGTCTTCTATGCAAGAATTGGTCTACAGTCATCAACGGCATCACCATAAAGGAAGCGTTCAGCAAAGATACGAGACAAAGCCACCACCAACGATTTCTTACATAAAAAAGAGAAATATTCCAAGCAGATGATGAAGAATATTTCCATGGAGTAAAACAGTCGAAACACTACTGCCAGGACTGGATTAAGACCCATAGAAACCCTAAGCCCTTAAAAGAGTTTGGTGCCCCCATATATATAGAATGCAAAATATAAACAATGAGAAGCCGTACAATAAATTCCCTCACAATAAACAAGTGAAACAGTTGGAGAATTGGCAGAATTCTTACAACAATTGACAGATTGTCTTGCAATGGTGAACCTTAAGTTTTCCCCTGGACAACATAAGTGGTGGACGTGTACACACAGTCGTACCTATGTGCATACACACACACACACAGACATATATATGTATGTGTATGTGTGTGTGTGTGTGTGTGTGTGTGTGTGTATATATATATATATATATATATATGGTAAATGAAAGATGGAATATACGAGAATTTATTATTAATCATGACAATTCTTTCAACACATCCAACATTGATTCCTCATGACCATGCGTTACCAGTTAAGCTACCAGGTATAAATCATTCGTTTTATTATCCTATATATATGTATATATATATATATATATATAAAAACAAATAATAAATGAGTATATGCATATATACGTACAGGTGTGTGCATACCTACGTCTACCTGTATATATAGGTGCATATCTGGGTACAGGACATTGCAAACAAAACGTAGACAAGAAATAATAATAACCAGAGTACAGAAAACACACAAGCCACATAGAGAACATTTTCCTTCATCAGCTACCCCCGTTTTAACACCGGCGTTTCGAAGAGTTGGGCAGGACGCATCGTTAAA
>NC_068986.1:109648522-109654411 GCF_001194135.2 Octopus bimaculoides
AGAGAGAGAGAGAGAGAGAGAGAGAGAGAGAGAGAGAGAGAGAGAGAGAAAATGGGCATATGTGTGTGTGTGTGTAAGAAAGAGAGAAAGAGAGAGATCACATTACATCGTGTTGATAGTTATCAGATCAGATATGATTTGTTTGTAAACATGTGATGAGTTATTAGTGTGTGTGTGTGTGTGTGTGTGCCTACACACACACACATCACTGATACTTTATTTTGAAAAAAATGACAGTAATAGTAGCAAAATAATATTGCTGTGGGGAGCAGAGTTTCTGACATTTAAGGTTGAGATGTCAGGAAGTAAAGAGGTAGACAGAAGAGTTCTCCATCCTCTCTCTTGCTATGTTTCAGTGATTAACCATCGTCTTTAAAGATGACCAAGACTTCACATCTTAGACACCGCAAAAATGGAAGATCAGCTGTAAATGTAACCCCAAGACATAACCAGGGTGACACAATGTGTGACCCTGTGTGTGTGACAAAGATGCACCCTTGAATTACAATCATATGATAGACATCTACACAGTTTCCAAATACTGAATCCCACTTATAGAGTATGGGTTTCTCTGAGACTTTAGAAAATGACATTAGCCCTAGATGTCAGTCAGTGGAAGTGAAACCTTAGGATTGCCAAGCAATCCTTCTTAACCATTCATCAGAACCATCAGCATCAAACAGGATGCTTTGTGGTAGTTGTTTCAAGTCTTTGCAATCAGATCACAGTTCAAATCCCATAGAGGTTACCTTGGTCTTTCACATTTTCAGGGGTCAATAAAGAAAGTACCAATCTGAAGCGGTTGATTGGTGGAACTGTAATAATGTCAAACCAGATGCCCTTGTGGTGTTTGTTCTGGCACTTTCCATTCTAAATGCAAATCCACCCATGGCCTACTTGCATGATAGCCCTTAACATATTGCTCAGTTTAACACCACCATCTGGCAGTTTGGGTATCTTTAGTGGAGTCCACTCTGTTGCAAGCATTTGACACCAGATTTCCATTCTGAGGATACCATCCTCCTCCCCACCATCACCACCACCATTCTCAGAGACTTTCACGGGTACCAGCGCCATGAAGAGAAGCACCCAGTACATTCTTTGAAGTGGTTGAAGTGCATCCAGTCATAGAAGCCATGGCAAAACTGACATAGGAGCTTGACACAGCCCTGCAGCTTGTTGGATCCTGTCAAACTGTCCAACCCATGCCAGCATGGAAAAGAGGCATTAAATGATAGTATGTTGATTTGTTTGTGTATGAAGGACAAGAAAATTTTAAAGTGCTTTCTCTTTTTATATATATTTAGAGAGAGATGTGTGTGTGTGTTTCATTATGCATATGTAAATGTGCGTGTGTGTGTATATATACATATATATTTTGTTCCAAATTTGTGTGAGTGTGTGTGTGTGTGTGTGTGTGTGTGTGTGTGTGTGTGTGTGTGTGTGTGTGTATATATATATATATATATATATAAAGAGAGAAAAAAGATAAAGAGACCAATGGCAAAGTTAGAAATATATTTTATGGATAAAGTCTTACAGCTTTTTCAGGGAAAATCCAATGTATCCCTTCATCGGGGACGGTAATAGTAAAGGAATGGATTATTACATCTATAAAAGGAGAGTTGTAGTAAGAAGTGAGAGCGATGCGCTGAACAAAGAACAAAGAAGAAACAGTACTTGAAGTGTAGCTTCATTCCAGCAGTAAACATCTATGTAAAGAATCCTTGTAGGTATTTTCCGGAAATTATCTCCGGAAAATACCCACAAGGATTCTTTATATACATGGATGTTTACTGAAACAGCTGTAAGACTTTATCCATAAAATATATTTCTAACTTTGCCATTGTTCTCTTTATCCTTTTCTTTCTTTATACATATACATGCTAATACACGACCTATGTTATATTCCCCACCCATGTTTATACAACGACAGGGGCAAAACTAGCCGGTATACAGCACTTACTCGGTGTTACCCGTATCTTTGGGTTTGGTTGAATCCAATACCCTTCATAACCTTTATATATATATATATATATATATATATATATATATACAGTCATGCATACACATACATTCACACACCTGTGTTAAAATACAGAAATATTTCAGCCTTTTCTTCAACGAATTTATGTATTTTTGCTCAGTTGGTTTTGTGAATGGAATAAAAAGCCAAGCTAACAAGTCCAGGCAGTTTCCAGCAACAGGAACAGACACTCAGACGTTGCTATACAAATATAATATAGTGTAAACTTTGATAAGAGTAGAATTTCTTGAACAACCATTTTCATTAAAATAACAGATGGATTGATGAAAAAAAAAAAACTATGCGAGGGAAATGATGAAAGCAAAGAAATTGGCAGGACTTGGAGGTGGGGGTGAGGTGTCTAGGCAAGTAAAAAAGGTGTGCCTTCCAGCGAAATCATGTCTGAACACAAATTTACACAAAATACGGGAAGTTGAATGAGACGAAATGTAAACCAGCTGTATGAATAAACAAGTGTGAATATTGTGGAGGAAGATATAATTCGGAAATGGCAGTATTTATAGGTAACAAGAGTTTGTAGTCACAGATGAGCTGGTCACTTGGCATAGGAGCGGAAGGAATATCGTAGGTGGCGGGGGTGGTGGTGAGTGGGAAGAGAGGAAGACAGGAAGAATGAGTCGTCCCACCGCCACTGCCGCCCATTTCAGATACAGGCACACTTTTATGGAGCGACTTTTACAACTTCCTTTAAGATGTTCCTCATATTTTAATGAAACTTCAAAGAAATCTTCTTCCTTGTTCACGTGTTATTTACTTTATTTATTTCCAAGAATTGTTTAAAATTGAAGTTACAAACTTGTAGAAAAGAGAGAAAGAAAGAAATAGCATTTCAGAGGATTACGGTTGAGATAATAAAAGACAAGAAGTGAGAGGGCGGGAAGGATGCAGGAGAAGTGGAACAGGATGTTAGCATCTCATCATGTTGATGATAAAATAGATTAAAAGATTACAAGTAGTCAACAGGTCTTATACTTGGCAGACATTTCACTTTGAAAATGGACCACCATCAGAGTAAAAAGAAAAGAAATCCCAATTTGTGAAGGTGTAGCATTGTTTTCTGTATCTTATATACAAACAGGGGACCTCTTTCCATACATGCAATTTTATGTATGTGCCCTTGTTCACAATATGGTTCTTAAGGCTTATAATATGTTTCTATTCTTGTACACAAAATGGCTTACCTATCATTGAAGGCAGCAAGCTCGCAGAATCCTTACTGTATCGGACAACATGCTTAACAGTGTTTCTTCCAGATCTTTATATTCTGAGTTCAAATCCTGCTGAAATCAATTTTGTCTTTAATCTCACCAGGGGCCGTTGGCGCAGGAGTGGCTATGTGTAAGTAGCTTGCTTACCAACCACATGGTTCCAGGTCCAGTCCCACTGCGTGGCATCTTGGGCAAGTGTCTTCTACTATAACCACGGGCCGACCAAAGCCTAATGAGTGGATTTGGTAGATGGAAACTGAAAGAAGCCCGTCGTATATATGTATATATATATGTGTGTGTGTGTGTGTTTGTGTTTGTCCCCCTAACATTGCTTGACAACCGATGCTGGTGTGTTTATGTCACCGTCACTTAGCGATTCGGCAAAAGAGACCGATAGAATAAGTACTTGGCTTACAAAGAATAAGTTCCGGGGTCGATTTGCTTGACTAAGGGTGGTGCTCCAGCATGGCCAGTCAAATGACTGAAACAAGTAAAAGAATAAAAGAATCAAGTACTGGGGTCAATGTAAATGGCTAACCCTGCTCCCTCTAAAATTGCAGGCATTGTGCCCAAATTTGAAACCAATATTTCTTACCTCTACAACAGATTGGCAGAATTGTTACAGTGTTGGACAAAATGCCTTGTAGTATTTGTTCCAGCCACTTACATTCAGAGTTCAAATCATGTCTAAGTCACCGAAGCACAAGTATTGATTTTAATGTGCCATAGTTGTTGTTGTTTAGCTTCAAGAAAGCCCTAATTCAAGGAACCCATTCACAATATACAGTCACTAATCATTTTTATGAAGTTCAATCAAATATTCTCTGATCAGACTCGCTTTTTTTCTCCTGTCAATGATGGTTGGAATATATTTATGCAGACTTTTAGGGAGATTTGATGTGAAAAAGTTTAACAACATGGCTGTGTGGTAAGACATTTGCTTCCCAACCACATGGTTCCAAGTTCAGTCTCACTGCATGGCACCTTGGGCATCTGTCTTCTTCTATACCCTCAGGTTGACCAAAGTCTTGTGAGTGGATTTGGTAGACCGAAACTGAAAAAATGCCTGTCATATGTGTGTGTGTGTGTGTGTGCGTGTGTATGTGTGTGCGTGTGCATGTGTGTGTTTATCCCCCCATCACCACCACTGTTTGACAACTTAGAGGTTCAGCAAAAGGAGACCAATAGAATAATTACCAGGCTTTAAAAAAAATCAAGTACTGGGGTTGATTTGTTTGACTAAAACGCTTCAAGGTGGTGCTCCAGCATGGCCATAGTCGAATGACTGAAACCAGTAAAAGATAAAAGAACTGCTGCAGCTCTTAACTCACATAAGCTCAGTTAATTCTTCTAGGTCTCGTCTATTAACTAACTTTCACTACTAAACATAACATTATTGAGCATACTTCTCATGTAACCCCTATGTAACCCCTATGCAGTTCCTGAATAAAGAAATCCCTTTTGATGTTGGAAAGAGCTTAAAGTTCTTTACATTTCCTCTAGATCTCGTAGATCCTACTTAGAAGTTAAATATATTTTGTGAAAAAACATTTGAAGGATTAAAGCACAGAGAATAAAGTTTAATGACATGATTGCGTATAAAATGGTTTAAATTTGAATTGACACAAAAATGACAACTAAAATACAAACAAACACTAAATCACTGAGACTTTGGTTGTTGCATTCTGAAAGGGTTTAGGAAGAATTCTCAGCTTGACAAACAATAAATTCTACAAGATTAGGCATGAGGGAATGTTTCAGGTAAGTGATATCCTGTCAACAAAGGATTAGGGTGATTAGATTACTGTTGAGAAACATGGCTGACTTGTTAGTAACAAGGATTATAGCTTGGAACAAGTGATATTACTTCAGCAACACCACAAGCCAACGAAGGAGTGTCTATGTGGTTGTTTATATGTGCTAGAAATAGCAGTTAAATCACCCACAAATAATATTGTGTCCAAGACATTAGATAATGCAGTCCTAGATAAACAATGGATTAAACAAGATGTGGTCACAGTATGAAGACCTGAGATTATAAGTTAGCTCATTTGTCAGGGTTGAGTGGGGGCCAAAAAATAACAACACTCAAACAAAGAACAGTTATCATACTCCAACAGTATTTATATCTCAAAACACACTTTGTTATCTGATAACATCAAAAGTAGGAGCTCTTGAATATGTTAGTGCACTTCATTTATGTCATTGCTAGATTGGTGTCACCTTGGCCAAGCTTACGCTCAGACAGTGTCAACATAACGGAACTACAAGACATCCATAAGAAATCATTCTCCAAGAAAACTGATGGTGGGGTGGGGGTACTGGTAAAAAGTAAACAATGACGTTCGGGTTAAGTTCATATGCCATGGAGAGAAGAAAAACTGGATATTTCAGGAATGGTTTTTTCATTCAGGAAAAAAGGAATTATGAACCTCAAAAAATTTGACCAATAGGCGCAGGAGTGGCTGTGTGGTAAGTAGCTTGCTTACGAACCACATGGCTCTGGGTTCAGTCCCACTGCATGGCACCTTGGGAAAGTGTCTTCTACTATAGCCTCGGGCCGACCAAAGCCTTGTGAGTGGATTTGGTAGACGGAAACTGAAAGAAGCCCGTCGTATATATATATATATATAT
>NC_068986.1:109655383-109657123 GCF_001194135.2 Octopus bimaculoides
AAATGTTGAAGTGAATCTAACGGCTTTTGTGTTTTTAAATGGCTTATAAACACCTTCCACGCTGCAATCTAATTTTGTTATCCTTTATATAAATTTTATTCACTTTTAAACCAATTAAATTTGGTTCACAGCCAATAGCTTAGTAAAAGAAAAATTTTCTATAGAAATGGAAACTCAGTAAAAGTTGAGTATAAATTACATTAATGTTTTTTTGTTTTTTTCTACATGCTGAAAAATAACAACATAAAATGTGTGATATATGGTGTTGTAATCAAATTATATGTATGGTATGTAGAATTGCAGTATTCCATAGATTTCCAATGTTTTTAAATGAGATAATGGAATATAATTCATCAGAATGGGAATTAAGAAAACACTTGTCTGTCATCATTAAATAAATGTTATTTAAAATCTAATGAAAGATGAATAAATACACAGAAACTTCCTCCGACATAAAAGAGATTCCCAAATGTTTGTTTGTAGCTCAATGGTAATGAAACCATCTTAAAATTCCGTTATATTTTTAATTAGATAATTAGAACCTGTCATGGGTCTCCAAGCCAACCTTGATCCATGACGCTTATCTTCAAAGACATTTAACCCTTTAGCATTTAAACTAACCATATCTGGCCCAAATATTTTGCCTGTTTTATGTCCAAACTGGCCAGATCCAGCCTCTCACACCTACCCTACAAAATGAAAAGTCACATCATTGAAATCCCAAAGCTACACAATAATACACGATTATATCAAAGCAGTGTGAATAAATAAGCATTTCATTTGATAAAGTGATCTGAATGGTAAAGGGTTAACTCATAACCTCCCCCACCTATACACACACACCCTTCTTTTTTTATCAGTCACAATGTATCTACGACTAGAACCTCCAATATTTCCTTCCTTTTGTAAGAAAAAGTAGGATATGATGAAGCGGTTTGGCTGGTATTTTTTTTTTCTCAGGACAAGTGACTATGAAAGATTACTTACTGGTTTGTTACGAACTCGATGCAGCTGCCCAAGAGATCAGAGAGGGAGGAGAAAGGGAAGTAAAAAGTTAATGGGGGGAGAGTATGAGGAAACTCTAATCTCCTCCAGATAATGCTGAAGTGTTCAATTCAAAAAAGTAACCCCATCAAAAAATGACCCGAACAATTTTACGGTTGTTGTAGTTGATAGGAAACAACACAAACAAGAGTAACACCTGACTGCTATGTTTCTAAGATGAGATATTGCAAGATTAAGAAAGATTAAAAAGGCTTTTAACCTCATTCACCTTCATTCAGTATTATCATTTAATATAGAGCTTTTCTTGTTAACATCTGCACCTTTCCTGGGGTTAAAAGACGGGCTGGCCATGTCATATACACCTTAGATCATGTGTCTGCTCAATAATTGAAACAAACAATAAATCGTCAGAGACAACAGAGGCAAGTTCATTTCACCCTTTTTGGACGGACTTGTGACTGGTGACGAAAAATGGATCATCTATCGAAATGTTAAACGTCGTAAATAGTGGCTTGGTAAAAGGGAAAAAGCTCAACCACAACCGAGAAGGGAACTTCATGGGAAAAAGGTTCTTCTCTCTATCAGGTGGGATTGCAAAGGAGTAATTCACTTTGAATTGTTACCACCTAATGCAACAATAATCAATGCTCAAGTCTACTGTCAGCAATTAGAGCGTTTGAACCAAGCTTTGAAGAAAAAAAGCCAGCTTTAGTGAATCGAAAAGGAGTTATGTTT
>NC_068986.1:109657968-109675201 GCF_001194135.2 Octopus bimaculoides
AAGTATTCAGTTGTTTACATTTACTCCTTTGGCTGATTAAGCGATGTAAAGCGTATTTAATCTCCATACCTTCGTTTTATTTGCTTTTTTCATTTTAAATTTGCTTTAACCCTAACCCTAGGGTTAGGGTTAATTGTTTCAGAATCGTTTGTTTATGTAGTCGGCACTTAATGTATATCAGCTGAATGGACGTCAGTGATTGGTTGAAATTACAGAAATACGACAACTTTCACATGGAATAACTTATGGATTTCTTTTTTTTTTAAGAAGACTAAGAGAAAAGGATGTTTTATATGACACATTCTACCAGTGTTCCAAGTTTCAAAGTGTTTCGTTAATGAAAAATGTGGCCCCCGTTTTAAAAAAGATCCGACTCCTCTGTTTAGTTCCTGCTATTATCAGGTTATTCTTTCGTCTCTCTGACTTGTTTCCCATTTTCAACTGCAGCTGAGATTTCCCATTTTCTGCTGCAGCTGAGATGTATTAGAAAGATTAGGCCTCTAACGAAATACATTTTTTCAAACATTTTTTACTATACTATAGGTGCAGGAGTGGCTGTGTGGTAAGTAGCTTGCTTACCAGTCACATGGTTCCGGGTTCAGTCCCACTGCGTGGCACCTTGGGCAAGTGTCTTCTACTATAGCCTTGGGCTGACCAAAGCCTTGTGAGTGGATTTGGTAGATGGAAACTGAAAGAAGCCCGTCGAGTATGTGTGTGTGTATATATATATGTGTGTCTGTGTTTGTCCCCTCAACATCTCTTGACAACCGATGCTGGTGTGTTTACGTCCCCGTAACTTAGTGGTTCGGCAAAAGAAACCGATAGAATAAGTAGTAGGCTTACAAAGAATAAGTTCTGGGGTCGATTTGCTCGACTAAAGGCAGTGCTCCAGCATGGCCGCAGTCAAATGACTGAAACAAATAAAAGAATAAAAGAATATATATTTTACTAGTTTTTCTTTCTTTTCCTTTTTTCTTGAGGATGGGTGGTGGGGGGATATTATGCATTTTTCTAAACAACATCGTCTTTGGTTGGAGGCTTCCAAGTAGCCTAATACTGATGCAATCCATTTCCAATGGTGAGAGTGACAAAAGTATGTCTATGCATCTTGGGTAGAGTAAACACCACAAGGTATTTTCATTCATCGCAGCAGTTGATCAGCAATTTCTCATCAATGACAAGAATGTCCTCGGTGACTTGACATGGAAAGAACCAGAACGTCTCCCCCCACCCATATCCCTTGCTAGTAGAATCAGACTGTGCTTTCATTAACATCATTATGACAAGCCTCATTAAACAACAGCCAGTAATACAACATCATCATCAGCAGCAGCATAAACTGATGAGACTACTACACTACTACTATTATTATTATCAACACAGCTGTAAAATGTCTCTTCAAACAAACCCCTGCCACTTCAAGTGGGGGCTGATCAGTTTATTTCAACTGTTAATCCCTAGAAATAACATTCTTTCAAAACACAGAATGGATTTGTCAAAGAAACAAAAGTAAACAAGACGAAGCTTTGATAAAACTTTGACCAGATACAACATTAGATTTATCTAATTATTTTTATATTGCAATTTGGAAATAATAATAACATTAAATGCATGTTCTTGAATGGACGGCCACCTGTTAATTAGATTTTCAATGGTGAAAGTGATGGGGGGAAGTGCTTGAATTTTAGCATTTCCAAAGCACTGGTTTCTTGTTTTCACACACACACACATGCATGCATGCGCACGTGCATGTGAGGGCTGATCAATAAGTATCTGGACTGTGGCCATAGTAACAAAGCTAAAGCAAGCAGAGTGAAGCCACTTGGCACAGACTGACCTTGAACTCTGCTGTGCATATGCACTAAGTTTTAACGTTCTAGCTCACTTCTGCTGTTTACAGCAGTGCTTGGAAGGAAGGTGTGTAGCGTGTGTTCATCTCATTGACCATGACAGAAAGTTGAGCACAGAATCTGCATCAAATTTTACCAAAAGCTTGGTGGTACCTGCTCAGAGGCCTACGCAAAGTTTTCATAAAGTTTTCATTGGTCTCGACACAATCAAGGAGATCTTTTATGCAACTGAAACCCAAGTGTCCTTTTCATCAGCTGAAAGCAATTTCGGCACAAACTTGGCAGACAAGTGTCTCAACCCAAATCTTCAGTGATAATGGACTGAACTGAACCGTAATTAATCTGCACATCTTCTGATAACTCACAGATGGTGATTCGATGATTCCCCCTCACAGTTGTATGCACATCTGTGATGTTTTTCTCAGTTCTGTTGGTTGTGGGTCTCCCAGAACATTCGTCAATATCAACATTTTTTCAGCCATCTTGGAAACGTTTGAACCACTTGTACACTTGTGTGCAGCTCATACACTCCTCTCCATACACTTTATGCAACTTTGCATAGGCCACTGAGCAGGTATCGCCATGACAGCTTTCTCTGTCGTGGTCAATGCGATGATCACACGCTACACACCTTCCTTCCAAGCAGTGCTGTAAACAGCAAAAGTGAGCCAGAAACTTAGTGCGCATGCACAGCAGAGTCCAAGGTCAATCTGTGCCAAGCAGCTTCACTCTGCGTGCTTTAGCTTTGTTACTATGGCAACAGTCTGGATACTTATTGATCAGCCCTCGTATGGTTCAAACATACAAAAAACAGAAGACAGGTGAGTGAACAACAAACAAGTTTGGCATAAAAACCAATGGATTTGGAATGGTGTCTCTTGACATACACCAATTTGAGAGCCTTCCCTACCACTCTTGCCATTGAAAATCTAATTAACCAGTGATGATCCGTTCAAGAACATGCATTTAATGTCGTTATTATTCCCAAATTGCAATATAAAAAATAACTCAAACTTTATCAAACAGTCTCTTGTTTATTTTTTGTTTCTTTAACAAATCCATTTGTGTTTTAAATGTTATTTCTAGGGATTAACAGTTGAAATAAACTGAGCAGCCCCCACTTGAAGTGGCAGGGGTTTGTTTGAAGAGACACTTTACAGCTGCGTTAATAATAATGATAATAATAATAGCAGCAGCAGCAGCAGTGGTAGTAGTAGTAGTCTCATCAATTTATGCTGATGACAATGATGATGTATTACTGGCTGTTGTTTAATGAGGTTTGTCATAATGAAAGTACAGTGTGACTCTACTAGCAAGGGATATGGGGTGGGGAGGTGTTCTGGTTCTTTCCAAGTCAAGTCAGTGAGGACATTTTTGTTAATGGTGAGAAATTGCTGATCAATTGGTCAGTTGAATGAAAATACCTTGTGGTGTTTACTCAATGACTATGCTCTGGTCTAGACTATAATCAGCTATAAAATAGTCAGCTATTGTCACTGTGGTGGTGGTGGTGGTGGTGGTGGTATACACCTACACACAGGTAACCAGTTAAATGTTTAGAAAGGTACCTGGATCTTACACCTTGGATATATACTGTAGACAAATGACAGAGCTGCTACAAGGCAGGTGTCAACCAGCTTAGAAATAACAGCCAAATTTACTTGAAATTATGCTAGTGCCCCCTCCCACTGGCTCCTGTGCCCATGGCATATAAAAAGCACCATCTGAATGTGGTTGATGCCAGTGCCGCCTGACTGGCTCCCATGCCGGTGGCACGTAAAAAGCACCCACTTCACTCTCAGAGTGGTTGGTGCTAGGAAGGGCATCCAGCTGTAGAAACCTTGCCAGATCAGATTGGGGCCTGGTGCAGCTTCCTGGCTTGCCAGCCCCCAATCAAACTGTCCAACCCATGCCAGCATGGAAAACAGACGTTAAACGATGTAATGGTGATGATCTTAAAAAAAATGAATGAAACATTAGGTAACGTGATTTAGAATGTTCTGAAACTGAATAAAATACAGGATGGTCATATCTGGAATAATTTTGATAATAGAACTGCTCAATCAGAGTCGACCTTGTGTGAGGTTGGGTTTGGTTCTGTTTTGTTATGACAGAATAATCTAGGAATTGTCTGAATCCACAGACAGATCTACAAATCACAATCAACACCAAAGTCTAATGTTTTGATAAAATAAGGAATGACAAACCAGAACCAAGATATCTTTGAATTCTATGTTCACAATTGCCATCGACTTCACCATTTACAGAGTTTTTCTTTTTGTATTTCTCTAAATTTGTATTTTGGACATTGTGAGTGAAAACCCAAATTTTTATCTAAGTTTCTCACCCACACGACTGGACATGGTTCAGCTCTTAGAAAGATAAATTATTTTAAAGAATTAACATTTTTCATCCTCAAATGTGATTTTACATTTTTTAAAATTAAAGATTTTTTAGAGGTGTGGGGCACGGATATGGGAGGGGACTCCTGTTTTTAAGTGTTGTTGTTACTGTTTTTATTAACACCGAGTCAGCTTTTATTGAACAAATTTCTCATCAATGGTGTTCCAAATATGACCCTCTTGTCTTTTTGTATATCTAATATCCAGGATTACATTCTGTAAATTGTCCTTCTTCTTTTGTTTAAGATGGTTAGGGTGGGGAGGGGGACATAGGTGGAGGGGGACAGAGAAGCAGGGAAAGAGGAGGAGGGACAAACGAGGGGAGGGGGAGAGGAGGAGGAGGAGGAGGTAAAGTGTTTATGGAAGAGTTGAAATTTTGCAAAGACAGGTGTTCAATGGAACATTAAAAATCGTTTTAATGTTTCTAAATTTTATCAACATAATTGTCTTCTTAAATTTACTTTGTATCAAACTTTATTTTAAAATAATAAGTATTTTTCTTTCGAAAATTAGTAATTCATTTCATCATTTTGTATGAACACCAAGAAACAGGATAAAAACTAACTAACTGTAACATCTGCCATATTTCCTGATAATAACCATGGTGGTAAAAGTATACTTCCAAAGTTAGCCATTCTAAGTAATTATCCTCACCACCACCACCACCACCACCATCATTTAAAGTCCATCTTCATGGTTTGACTAGAACTGATGAATGCCAGAACTGTGCCAAGTTTCAATCTCTGTGTTGACACAGTTTCTATGGCTGAATGCCCTTCCTAACATCAACCACTTCACAGTGTACAGATGCTTTTTAAGTGGCACCAACATTAGAAGGGTCACCAAGTAACACACAAGATCCCTCAACCAGGACAGGAGATGTAGTGGTTGAGTTACAATGATTGATTAGTTAGTGTTGTGTTGTAGACTGGGTTTCACCATAGATGGATGGAGTGGAGGAGTTAAACAACAATGAAAAAGATGAGTCCATCTCTCGTTACATCATTAACAATCTATTAATAGTAATAACAATAGGGCTGAAATTTGGGGGAGATGGTAGCAAATCAACCCCAGTAGTTTACTGGTATTTATTTTATCAACCCAGAAAGAGAGAAAGGCCTAGTCTACCTCAGTGACATTTGAATTAAGAATGTAACACTAGAATAAATATTGCTAAGCATTTTCTCCAGCATGCTAACAATTTTGCCTGCTTCCTGCCGGAATGATGTTAATAATAATTGTTTCTAATTTTGGTACAAGGTTAGGAATTTGAAGGAGAGAGAACAAGTCGATTACATCAACCCTTGTACTTGACTGGTACTTTATTTTATCAGCTCTGAAAGGATGAAAGGTAAAGTTAACCTTGAAGGAATTGGAACTCAGGATGTTAGGAGTTGGAAGAATTACCATAAAATATTTTTCCAACGTGTTAACTATTCTGCCAACTCACCACCACCTAATAATATGCGAGGCCATGCACTGTTTATCTTGATATGAGATCACAATGTAGCGCACATATGGTTGTGATGCATGTGCCTGGTGTACCCATATCAGACGGGTAGTCATGATGGGTATACTGGGCTTCGTATATTTTACCCCAGTGTCACTTTGATGGCATGCACTGCTCTCTCACTCAATAATAACAATAATAATAATAATAGTTATTATTATTATTGTTATTATTATTTCAAACTTTTGTTACAAGGGCAGTTTGGGGGAGTTGCGTGTCACTCTAGGACATATAGCAATAATGGTAATTCTGTCCCTAGTAACAGATTTGACTTCATAGGTGCACAGCCTGTTAGTTACTTTTACTATTTGGTCAGTTCATCTTTACAATTCAGTATTATATAAAAAATGAGATTAAAACATGCAAATGACCTTCACTAAGCAACACCATACAAATCACAAGCCTGCAGAATATAAAGAGTGTCATCCACCAGTTGTTACTCCTCTGACCACAACATTCTGTACAATGATGTCCCTGTCTACTTGGTACACCTATGCCATTCCACATGTGGTTCATTTGACAATATCATTACTTGATCACCTTCCTTCCCAATACAAGAAGAGCCCGGTGGAACTCTCTCCTAACCCACACTTCCCAACAGACATCCATGCAGAAGTATGAACTGGACATCAACAACAACTTTGCTAGTTTGTGTAGTGGTGGAGAGAGAGAGTTATGGACACTGCACCTACTACTCAAAATTATACACAACTTAAATCGTTATCACTAGCAACCCACCTGAGATTGGGCCTTAATTCCACGATACAGACTTTCTATTTTAAAAGGATCTAAATTAAAACTTCCAACAAAATCCTATTTTCATTTATGTTCCAAACTCCAATTCTAATGGCAGTGTATTTCAACAGAAATATGGTAACAAAAGAGTTAAGGAGAGCCATAGAGACAATAGCTTTCCCAGTAAATACGAAACCACTATCTCTTTCTAGAGGAAAAAGAAAGCAAATATTCCCATTCTTTGTCTGTCTGTTTGGTATAATGCTAAGAAGATACCTTGGCAAGCTATTCAGACACATTTAATGCATGGTGGTAAGGGAACAATTCTATAAAGTCTGTCTCCCACAAACAATATGAAAATCTCAGCCTATGACAATACATTAAATCTCAGCCGTGTGACTAAATGGAGGGTTCTCCATATGTTATGTAACTTGTGGACTGTTTATATAGACATGCATATGCTCTCTCTCTCTCTCTCTCTCTCTCATATATTAGGAATGCTATGACTCTGTACCTGCCTACAGCTAATACTTGGTTTCTAAGCAAAGACTTATGCAAATCTTTGGTTGTTCATATAAATTATATAATGCAGCTATCTAGGTTAACTAAATAAACAGAAAGGACTTTCTACTTTGTGCTTTGAGGATCTTGTTTGGGTCAGACAGGGTCAAATGCCAGTTGTTGCTGTTAGCTTTAATCCTAACCTGAACTCTTTGTAAGTGGAAGAAGTTATTGTCAGGTTATTGTTGAGATAATTAGCAACAAAAACAGATGTCATGGGCTCTGATGAATGCATTTCAGTGGCTGAATAGAAATGAATAGGAGGAAACAGAGGGAAGAGAGAACAATTATTGATATCCGAGGCATTGTTCGGTTGGAATGTTAGCTGTAGCAGTTTGGTATGTATCTTCAAAAATTCCTTTGAAGATACAAAACCAATACATAACTACTTTAGAAATCTTGAATCTTAAACAAACAGAGAATTCAATAAAAAAAATAGATTAGTTACTGGAGAGAAATGTCAAGAGAAAAGAGGAATTAACCTGATTCAATTTGAATATTAATGAAGATATCAAGTTTTTTTTTTGTTCCAGGAGTAACTTGTAAACCTTCTAAATATCTCAATAAAACAATGGTTAAATTGAAGAGCTCTGCTCAAATAGTTACAGGATATTCTTTGGCATTCCTTCAGTATTGGTCTATAGAGTGTCAGTGAGAAGACAACATCATTCTGCCTCGACTATGTTATGAGGGAAGGTTGTCTGGGTGAATGGCATCATGTACCAATACTGAAGGATGACCCATTCTTTTAATTATAAATGTCACCAATACACCAGAAAAGACACATCAAGGTTGGTATTTAATGTTGCCTTCATGATATTAATCAGATGAGAGATAAATTACCCCTGGATATAATATTAATCTAAGAGAGATTCTATGAAGATCTTGTTCCCGTTTGTCTGCTGCAGCAAGTTCACCTGAGACGTGTAAGGTTAAATAAGGCCTGCATTCATGACCCTATAAGTCAGAAAGCATGAGGGAATGCAATCACCCTCTCAAGTTCAAGTGAAAGAATGGAGAAAATTCAAGCAAAACAACAAAAATAATAGAGAAAATAAACAAAAAAAAATCTAACAAACTAACAATGATGACAATTTAATTACTGATTAATCTTGTTAATGGTCAACAAAAATTTGTGATAAACAGCTTCTTTAAATTTGTCTACATTAGGTTGGTGAGCTAACAGAACCATTAACATAGTGGGAAAAATGCTGCTAAGCATTTTGTCTGTCTTTACATTCCAAGTTCAGATTCCACCAAGATCAACTTTGTCTTTCATTCTTTTGGGGTCAATAAAATAAGTTTTAGTTGAGCATTGGGGCTGATATCATAGACTTGCCCTCCCCACTGGAAATTTCAAGCCTTGTGTCTACAGTAGAAAAAAATTATTTTAAAAACGAATGGACTTAACTCCCTTGTTACACTATAGTCTTGTTTACATTCCATACTGAAAACACCAGAATTTTCCAGTGTTCTTAAATTTAATCTTTGATGAAATCATGTTTGAATGAGTTCTGGGGATGGGGTTTTTTTTTTTGTGGGGAAGTAACCCAATTTTTTAATGGCAATTTTGTAATGAGGGTGAGATAACCAAAAAGTATCAATAGTTTCATTGGAGAGTATTGTAGTTCGCTTGAAGCATTGTAAAGAATAAAAAGTTTTGAATAGTACAACAATGCACTATAATACAAAAAAAATGGACTATATACTTGTTGTAATTTAATCATCCATAGTCCGATGATATTTCGGAATACAATTCCTTCTTCAGATATTCTTAGATGGAGTCTCTGCTATAAACTGTTTTCCAACGACTTTTCTTTTCTACTCTTGGCACAAGGCCCGAAATTTTGGAGGAGGTGAGGAGGTAGGAAGTCGATTAGATCGACCCCAGTACACAACTGGTACTTAATTTATAATCGACCCCAAAAGGATGAAAGGCAAAGTTGACCCCAGCAGAATTTGAACTCAGAACGTAACAGCAGACGAAATACTGCTAAACATTTTGCCTGGCGTGCTAACATTTCTGCCATCTCACCGCCTTTTAGTTTTATTGATCAAGGAAAACATTGATTAACACTATATCAGTCTCTCTCCCTCTCTCTCTCTCTCTCTCTCCAGTGTGTATTTCATTTTTGTTGGACATCAAATCCAAATGGTGTTCACTAAATCTCATGGAAAATAAATCAAAAAACATACAAACAGTTTTATTGAAAATACATGAAATGTTACAGAAAAAATGTGGCCAGCAAATAAATTTCAATTACAAAGATTCCGGCCACACCGTGACTTTTAACCCATTAGTATTCAAACTGACCATTAGTATTCAAACTGTTATATGCAAACTGGCCAGATCCAGCTGCTCACACCTACCCTACAATATCTAAAAATAAATAACTGCATCATTGAAATGTTGAAGCTACAAGATGAAGTTTCACTAAATCAAAACTGAATAAATATGAGAAAGTCATGATGCAGTCAACAAAGAAATGTTTCAGACAAAGAAGGGAGTAGCAGTGATGAAACTGATATATTATCTCTAACCTACAACAATAGTGATAATCAGGATATCATAAACATATCTGGAGTCTCTATAGAGGTTGGCGACACCAAACCTGAAAATATTTCAAGTAAGAATGACAAGAATGACCTAAAAGTAACCCATGAATCTCCCTTCATGTTGCTGTGTCCTCAAAACAAAACCACAAAAGCTGGACCAAATCAACCAGTTTTGTCACAATATGAATAAAAAAATTGGTAAAGAATCTAGTTTCAGGTATGGTTAAACCCTTTTGATACCAACCCAGCTGAAACAAGCTCTGGTGCTGTAATACAAATATGTCTTGTTTTCATAAGTTTTGAATTAAAATCTTCCACCAAACCTTAGTCACAATTTATGTTCCTAACACCAGCTTAATGATAACTAAATTATTTTACTAAATTCTTTGTTATATTTAAAATTAATTGAAAGAAACACAGAGCATCTCAAAATAAATACAGTAACAAAAGGGTTAAATCTTATCCTTTGTTTACCAATAAATTAAATGTTAAACTCTGAGTTACTCTTGTAAGGTTTTCATGCACGGAAGCACAGATAGTTTTGAAAACTGGAAGAAGGCAAACTGGTTCACAAAGCATATGAAGAATGCTTGCCATCCATTAGCAGGTCATGATGAAGTGAAACAGCCAAGCATAAAATGTTGGTTTGAAGTGAACTAAAAAACTATTGTGTTATATACAGAGGCAGGAAGTAGTGCAGAACCAAGAACACTTGACAATTACTACCAAAACTCAGTTTGCTCACTACCCAACAAAACATTAGTTCAAGGAAGCCATACAGAAGACTGCAGTAAATTAGGCAGAGATATTTTGGGACTTCTGTATTTATAGTCAAAGAATATTTCTCAGGAGCAAAACAGGAAAGTTTGTTAGATGCAACTATGCAGTGGACTTCACCTACTGTCTGAAACTGAGATCGTAGCAAATGATTTTAAAACGGTGTTCAAGATATTCCATTACGTTTGAGGAAATGTCAGACATTCACAGGACTGAACAAGTAACCCTAAAGTTCATTGAAGGAAAGTCAAAGAGTTTTTGTCAGATTTTAATAACACCAACAGAAATAAGTTTTCTCAACAAACTGAAATGGCTAAAATTACTAAAGAAACATTTGATGCTCAGCAACTAAGAACAATTTGCTTGTTGGAATTTTGCAACAAGAATAAAAGAATGGTTTCTGTTTTCCTTTTATGTTCATTGTTATGAACACAAGCCAAATCTTGCTATCTAGGATACTGAACCATTCCACAACATCTTGGGTACAAATAAGAGCCGCTATAACTTTATAGAGCTCAGTCTCAAATGACATGAAATCTCTGAGAAAATCAAAGTCAATGTTGCTGTTACAGGAATGACGTTCATGGTGCACATGCAGTCTTTTGGTATCTTGGTATTATTCCTGCAAAATCATATTCTACAGACTGCTCCTTTGGTAGCCTCAGATCAATGAAGACCTTTCTGAGGAGTGCAAGGGGTCAAACATGACCCAACACTGTGGCAACACTAAATATTGAGCAAAAGAATGACAAGGTATTGACTAAATGCTGATCATATAACGAGTTATTAAATGAGTTTAATATGTAATTTGCATTGGCATGACCTACCCAGGATCCCACTGACACATCCACTCAGGCATTTTTATTGGAATCCCTGGATGAGACACTTTAAGTCATTTACTTCAAGAAATGGAAGCAAGAAATTCTGAAATTTATTTATTTCCATTCACAATAAAAACACCTTTTCTTATTATTAGAAACTAGACAAGAGTGTTACTACCTGTCCGTTACCTGTCTTATGCCAACAGGTAACTTTGTGTGTATACTTCTGCCATGGCATACATACAATAATTATAGCTTAACTTTTATCATATTTCTGGGTGCTTATACAAAATGATGAAATGAATAGGAATTTTCAAAAAACATAAATAAATACTTATTAAAACAAATTTCTCGTTTGTACAACTTGCTCCTTAACTACCCTGTAATTTACTTCTCCTCCTCCTCCTGCAATGTGTCTCTGATTCTTTCTCCCTACTCATCCTGCACCTCTTAGGTTAACCTCTCTACCTGTCCTTTACTCTCTCTACAATGTCAATTTGTGATCGAGGAAAATCAACCAACAAACATTTACATTAGTTATTCATCATCATCATCGTTTAACGTCATTATTATTATTATATAGCGATATCAACCCTTTTAATACAAAGCTGTCCAACATTGCCCTGGATGTATGATACAAACTTGCTGTTTTAAAGTGATCTAAATTCAAACCTTCCACCAAAATTTCATGTTCGCTTATATTTCATACACCAACATAATATGGTGGCAGTTTTACAAAATACTTCAACAAAAGCTGTTGTATTTCAACAGAAACATACCAAAAGGAATAAAGGGCTCTTTGCTTTGAACGAACAAGTCCTTAATGATATTTGCTCGACCTACTGGAAAATGTTTCCTTCAGACTATACATTCTTTTTAAAAAATTAAGGACTCGTTAGATAATCCTTTCTACTGTACACACAAGGCCTGAAATTTGGGGGGAAGGGATCAGTTGATTGCATCGACCCCAGTGTTTCACTGGTACTTAGTTTATCGACCCCAAAAGGACGGAAGGCAAAGACGACCTCGGTGGAATTTGAACTCAGAACGTAACGGCAGACGAAATACCGTTAAGCATTTCGCCCGGCGTGCTAATGATTCTGCCACCTCGCCGCCTTGTAGACTCATTAGATAATGGAGTTCTAAATGCATGATGCCTGAAAACAGAACAAGGAATGGTTATGTCTGAAGCACCTTTCAATCAGGAGACACACAGACACACGTGTATACAACAAGTGTTTTAAGGTCATTTCCCCTGCTAAAACAGAATAAGACTTATAACCCCTTTTCTCAGTCTTGCCCTATGTTGTAACTCCCCACTATCTAACCCTTTTTGCTCTTATACCCTCCTTCAGCATCCTTCATCTTATTCTTAGTTTTTCCTTCCTCTACTTCCTTCTATATTTATTTTCACCACTCAAACTCACCCACTCTGTGTGTGTGTGTGTGTCTGTGTGTGTGTGTCTGTGTGTGTGTGTCTGTGTGTGTGTGTGTGTGTGTGTGTGTGTGCAAATACAACAGCACTTGTGAGTGTGTTCTTGTGCCTGTGAAGGTCACCACAGTCTTTCTCATGATGAAACCATTAAAAGGTAAAGAAAGAAAATTAAAAAACAATACTCTATTGTTCTTTTACAGAGAAAAATAACATGGAATTCTCTTACAGATTTGTTTTGGGAATGACTGTCTCCTCATGGAAGATGTACACTTATGCTTCTGCTATTCATTGAACTCTTCATCATCCTTATTTAACATCTGTTTTCCATGCTGGCATGGGTTGAACAGCTTGACAGGAACTGCCCCAAAGTTCCATAGTCGGTTTTGGTTTGGTTTCTATGGCTGAGTGCCCTTCCTGATGCCAACCTCATCACAAAGTGTACTGGATGCTTTTTATGTGGCAGAAGCACCCACACCAATGCTTTTTTGCATGGCACTGTGGTTTTAGGATATCAATTCTGTTGTGGTGGGCAGGTCTTCTTGAGTGCAACAATGCACCACATACCTCGGTCCTCTGTCATCTTCATAAGGCCCAACATTTTGAGATTAGCCTCAAATACTTCTGTCCCATATCTTCCTGGGTATCCCACTTCCTCATGCATACAATCATTTTAATGTCCACTTTTCCATCCCTGCATAGTTCAGACAGAATTTTTTGAGGCAGTTCTTCTATGGCCAGACACCCTTCCTGTCACCAACCCTTACCTGTTTCCAAACAAAGTAATATTTTCTATGGCCAAACATGTTTTATACGGAAGATGGAATTAACGACACCATTTGTATGAGCAATGCTTATTTACAACTGTCATGTGAAGTCAAGACAAGGGAACACACACACACACACACACACACACACACACACACACACACACACACACACACACACACACACACACACACACACACACACACACACACACACACACACACACACAGAAGTTGCTTTCAGTTTGATGAGATTTTGATTGGTCCAAGTCAATAACAGAAAACTCTTGCCCAAGGTGTCATACAGTGGAACTGAACTTAAACCCACATGATCAGGAAGTAGGCAGCCATACTTGTGCCATATATATAACACATGTTAGTGTCTCCTTTTTACACGAATTTAAAAATAGCAGAGCTTTTCCTGTTATATCCCCTTTAGGTCACAAAGGAACAACTCCCCCAAACAGACCAATAAATACCAGCCTAAAATAAAACCCTGAATTGGTTAGAATTGACTAAAACAATGAAGGGAGTACTGCAACCTCATGAATGAAACTAGAGAGATGAAGATCTTTGGATGAAAATCTTTGAAACACATACATGTATACAAAAAAGAAAATATACACAAGGCTATGTATACATATATTTGCACACACACAGTGGAAGGAATCCGGGGTAGAGGTAGACCCAGGAAGACATAAGATGAAGTGGTGAAGCATGACCTTCGAACGTTGGGCCTCACAGAGGCAATGACAAAAGACAGACCTCTGGAGATATGCTGTGACTGAGAAGACACGGCAAATAAAGTGAGTTCACAGCTGTAACCCACACCAGTGTCGCATAACCAGCCCTCTCAAAAGTACCTTGGATCGTAGGGCGACATGCTGTGCTGGAGGAGACCTATTGAGTCAAGTACATCAAAACCAAAATCAAAAGGAAAAATTGTAGTTGTGATCCCTGTGCCAGTGGCATGTAAAAAGCACCATCCGAACGTGGCCGATGCCAGAGCTGCCTTGACTGGCTTCTGTGCCGGTGGCACATAAAAAGCACCAACCGATCGTGGTTGATGCCAGACCCCTCCGGCCCCTGTGCCGGTGGCATGTAAAAAAGCACCCACTACACTCTCGGAGTGGTTGGCGTTAGGAAGGGCATCTAGCTGTAGAAACATTGCCAGATCAGACAGGAGTCTGGTGCAGCCTCCTGGCTTCCCAGACCCCAGTCGAACCGTCCAGCCCATGCCAGCATGGAAAACAGACGTTAAACGATGATGATGATGATAATGATGACACACAAAAATATTTACACAAACACATTTTCACGCACACATATACAAATGCAGATACACAAACACACATATACACCCATACATATGAGAGTAAATACATATATATATATATATATATGCAAACACACATGTATATACATCAATAGATTATCATCCCCATCATTTAACGTCTGTTTTCCATGCTGGCATGGGTTGGACAGTGTGGTTTTTATGTTCAGTGACAGTAAAAACAATTCTACATTAATCTGATGGTTTAATATACAGCACTTTGCAATATTCCACCAAAAATGAGAATTATAAATGTAACTAGAGTGTTAGAAATACCTACATCGCTAGAAATAAGAGCTAAAATGCTTTAATGTTGTAGTCAACGCACATGAATGTAAACATATTCACCAAGAGGAACCTTAATCGTCCAAAAAATGCTAATCGAAAATTCTTAACACTTGACTGTCAGTTTTGGCAATGTCCGTTGCCTTATCAGCTATAAGACTGGCTTGAAAATTCGGCTCTTTTCAGATTTGCTTCTTAATTAGTATATGTTTTCATCATCCAAATTAATGGATGATTTGCCGATTCGCTAGTGTCTATACATAAAATAAATATAAACAGCATATATATATATATATATATATATATATAAATTAACAGAATGAGATAAAAATCCAAGGCTGTGAAAGATTTCAGAACATTTATAAATAAGTCTTAGAGCTATTTCTGGGATATTTTATATATCCCTTCATCGGAGACGGTGTGAGAAAATGGTTAAGCAATAGTATGTATTTTGGTATAATATTAAAGAGAAAACAATTGCAGCATGGAAGGTGTTTATGAGCCATTTAAAAACAGAAAAACCGTTAGATTCACTTCAACATTACCTGACACCTTTGGGTCTTCTTGATATCATTACCTCTCATAACCTATATATACATATATATATAAATAAATAACTTAGGTTTCGGCCAGTATAGGCCCAAGACATGTCTAACTTAATAGCAGCATCTGGTGAAATCTTTTAGATCTTGATTCACACCTGTCATATAATGGGACAACATGGCCCGCTCTAGCAAAGAGTTATTATTGTTGGAGACATATCCAGGTGCAGGAGCTTGGTCCAGGATTCTTTGGAGAAATTTATCCAGAGAATTTTTGAATTTTATGAGATCTGTTTCCGTTTTGATGTATTTTTGGTATAATATTAAAGAGATGACAATTGCAGCATGGAAGGTGTTTATAAGCCATTTAAAAACACACAAAAACCGTTAGATTCACCTCAACATTTAAATTTAATTTGCCAAAATATTTTCGTCGCTTTGAGACCACGAACTGTTCACTGACAAAATTCCGTGCTGCTTATAAACACTATCCATGCTGTAATTGTTTTCGTTCCTGCACATGATCTCAGATCAGGTCACTTGCTATGCAAGTACATCTCCGTAATTAAAGATATATATATAATAATATTAGGGACAAAATCCAAAATTACAGGTAAAAACACACATACATATGTGTATGTTAGAAAAATAGAGATATGCCAACAATATGATTAAGCGAAAAGTATTTGGAACATTAAATACAACCACAGGAGTCTAACCATGTAATACTGTTATATATTGTGTTGTAAAACTTGGATTAACTGAAGACAATGAATATAATAAGTATAGACAAGCATTAACCCTTTGTTGTGTAGGGGTAGGATTAGAGATTAGAATCTTAAAATAACAATCAAGGAAAATATCTGCAGTAAACATGATGAAATGGTCTTGTGTTTAAGACAGTAGAAGTAATGGACATGTTTCAGTATTATCAATCATCTTCAGCTTTGCCCCTCCTGTCATGTGGGTGTTAAGAATTTGCAAGAAAAATAAGGCAGAATGGAAGCAAGGTGTTCTTCATTTATAAACTTTTATAATGAAAAAGTTGAGAGTAACTTCAAAGTTTCAGCTGGTTCACCTTCATTAGATGATGAGGGCAAACTGAGACTTTGAAGTCACTGTCAACTTTTCTCTTGCAAGAAGTTTGTTACTCGACCACAAAGTATAGAGTAATCATTCGGTTTAATGTTAAATTGTTCTTTTTAGGGGTGTACGCGCCCCTACCAATTTTGTTTCCTCGTAACTTTCAGAAAAATTTATATCTTTTAATGAAATTTTCTACAGATACTTTCCAGATGGATTACTTTACGATTACATATGAATCTGTTGAGGAAAATATTGTGTGTGTGTGTGAGAGCAAGATAGATAGATAGATAGATAGATAGATAGATAGATAGATAGATAGATACATACACACACAAACACGAGAGAGAGAGAGAGAGAGAGAGAGAAGGGGGCATGAATGCAAAGAGACACAAATGTGATGTTTCAGCCATCCTCATAACAAAATGACAATTACATCCAAGAAATCGAAATCAAAATCCTAGAAGACATTTGTCATAAAGCTGTTTACCACATTTCCCCCGGGCGTCATTCTCTTTCTCCTTACGCGCGCACACGCACACAAACAAACACACACACACACACACACACACCGCCAAT
>NC_068986.1:109675934-109678073 GCF_001194135.2 Octopus bimaculoides
TATATATATATATATATATATATATATATATATATATATATGTATATATATATATGTATATATATATATATATATATATATATATATATGTGCAAACCTCGAGTTGTTGATTCTACATTGATTGTCGTTCCTGCTGTTGCCGGATTTTATTATTAAAGTTGGCTTATAGAAGTATTAAAGTTACTTTTGTTAATATATACACCAACATGTATATATATATATATTCCTTCAAAACTTTAAGATATATCTACAAATAAGGACCTGGTCAAATCCTTATTAAATCCACAGTCAATGTAGCAGTAATTTGCGTTTATTCTCCTTGTAAAATTCCCCAACAGACGAAATACTGATTCCATTGTTTTCGTTAATGAATGTTAATTAGATAGGTGAAGATTATTTTACCTTTATATCTGCCGGTTCTAATTTGTAGAAAAGTCAGAAATAAGATTGTCGTGAAATTAGCAGAAAATATAATGTTCATTCAGTCGTTGTTGTCGGTGTTTCATTAAAGTGTCCAGTGACCCCTAATTACATAGAGCGTTTATAAGATATCTGAAAAGACTGTTTAAACCAGCGGTACTGATCTAAAGGAGCAGCGAAGCAATTTAAGAGAGAGGGTAGCTACATTATCACATACAACGAGAAAGAAATTAAGGCACGAAAGGGAGCTTTCCAACAGCGAAAACCCAAATAATCCTTTTGTGATCCTGGCTAATAAAGCGACATGAGACATTGGTGGTTGACATCTTTTCTAATTAGAGAGATTGTACCCTTAAAATGAGAGGACGACACTAAATAGCGGAGGAATGTCCAAGTATATAAATATAGAGATAAGGGGCTGAGTAGAGAGAGAGAGAGAGAGAGAGAAAAGGGCCTGTGGTGGGGGTGATGAAACGGGGGGTGCAACAGCTGTCTCGAACTCCTCCACACCTGCCTCTTCTAACGTTTAGATATTTAATCTGGCAGAGGTAATTTAGTATCTCTCATCACAAGTTTTCTCCTACCTCCACCTCGGATAAGAGGGAGAGAGCAGAAAAAAGTGGATGACAGTAATAATAATAAAGATTTAAATCAACACCATTATACATACTATATATATATATATATATATATATATATATATATATACACTCACGATGTTAGGAATAACTTGCTGACGGGTTACGAAGGTGACGCGATAATCTCATGTATTTAAGAAAAAACAAACTTGTTTTAAATCTCTTTTGTTCTTAATTTCTTAATAGTTCGCTTTTCTGCAATCATGTTTTCAAATTAGAAAAATAGAATCCAAAATATTTCACTTCAGTTCTATCGTTGTAAAAAAAATCTCCAAGTGTTACGGTTAATGTCATCGGGGTGAGGGTGTTTAAGTGCAGTTATTTCGGAAAGCCATTGTGTCGATGTTGCCTTGTCTCTCTCTCCCCCGAAGTTTAGTTGTAAAGGCCTCTGGATTCTCTGAAGGTAGGTTGGACGAGGAGAGAGAGAAAGCGAACTGCTTTTGTTCAACTAATGTTTTATGTTTAACTTATATTGGTCAATGTTGGGGAGCACCAGGCTGGCCGGCAGTGGTGGTCGGGTAGGGCGACTTTCTATTACATGTTCGTCTATCTTAGAAGACACAAGTAGAAGGTGAAGGGTGAGAAAAAGAAAGATAGAGAGAGAGAAAGAGACAGCCAGCCAGCCAGAGGAAAAGGCAAGCTACTGCCTGGCGACTATAAACAAACTTTTCGTTTTCTGCTCCCCTTCTTCCTCAAGGAAGTTTGCGCCTACAACAGCATAGGAACATGCCTGTGTGTTTATATGTTGAGTATGTTTCTTGTGTGTGTCTCCCCTCACATCTATGCGTCTGTGTTGTAGACATGTAAAGTACAAGGCCTTTATAGATCACCCAGAATCAGTGCAGCGACGCTCTAGTGATATTTATTTTAGATAGGTCCCAAGATCTAATCCTTGTTTTAAATAAATAAATAAATAAATAAATATATATATATATATATGGGAGAATATACAAATAATAACAACAGACGAGGACAGGTGGTGTAAATAACAAAAGTATATATTAGTATGACGCTCGGGAATACGGAAAGTCTTTGACGTTTCGAGCTACGCTCTTATATATATATATATATATATATATAT
>NC_068986.1:109678283-109682998 GCF_001194135.2 Octopus bimaculoides
CGTGTATGTGTTCAGGAATGCGTATAACCAAGAAAATCCTATATTACCATAAAGGTAGATTTGGTTAAAAAGAAAATTAAAACTGAAGCAATCAAAGATCGCATTAGCCTAAAGAAAACCTCAACTTTGAACAAGAATTATAAATATTTTCTAGGAACGACGTACGAAAGTCTGCTATGAGTATAAAAACAAATGTATACACACATGTATAGTGTGTGTGTGTGTGTGTGTGTGTGTGTGTGTGTGTGTGTGTGTAAACAAACGAATAACGTAAGGCTGTAAGATATTAATGTTTCTTTATAAGGAAGATTATTGTCAGAGTTTTAAGAAAATCTATTCATTTACGAACACATCGAGAGGAGGTGGGGGTGTGAGAAAAGCTAAATATATAAATAAGGAGGTGGAGACAAGAGAGGAAAAAGTGAAGATTGTATCATCATATTAGTTGTGACACCCCTCCTCCCTACACCCAGCTGACGGTTTTTTTTGTTTTTTTTTCACCACACCACAATGTTACCATTGTGGAATTGGAACTGTAAAGTATTCGCAAGTCCACTGGAAGAGGTGGGCACATGGCTTTCTGGCACCACGATTCGTGGACTGTAGTCTGTGGCTGTCTGTATGGTTATATTAGTAATTCATGCCCGTTATAGAATATTATATCGTTTGATCAAAGGAAGAGAAGGAAGAATAAAATAGTGGTAGACACACACACACACACACACACACAAAAGAAAACACTAATACAAATGTGATATACATACATACCTTAATATATATATATATATATATATATATATATATATATATATATATATATATACACACACACACACACACCTACACACTCACACACATAAATACATATAAATTTTTAAAAGTGAGTAGATAATCACATGGATAGATAGATGGATAGATAGAAAGGTAGATAGATAGATAGATAGATAGATAGATAGATAGATAGATAGAAGGTGGTGAGCTGGCAGAATCGTTAGCATGCCGGGCGAAATACTTAGCGATATTTCGTCAGCCGTTATGTTCTGAGTTCAAATTCCGCTGAGGTCAACTTTGCCTTTCATCCTTTCGGGGTCAATAAATTAAGTACCAGTTACGCACTGGGGTTGATGTAATCAACTTAACCCCTTTGTCTGTCCTTGTTTGTCCCCTCTATCTTTAGCCCCTTGTGGGCAATAAAGAAATAAGATAGATAGATAGATCGTTTGACAGGTTTTTAAATCCATGCCATAACAAGAGGTTGCTAATATCTAGCTTCGCCCTTCTTCATATTTCAGTGGATGAGATCCCTGTGAATAGACCACCTATTATTTGAGAGGTGTCTCCCTCGCCAGCAAACTCCTACACATTTCTAGCTCCCTAGCTTTCCTCAGTAGATAAAAAAAAACAGGTATTCATATATTAGCTTCAAATTTTGGCACAAGGCCAGCAACTTTGGTGGAGGGGTTAGGTTGATTACATCAACCCCCAGTACTCAACTGGTACTTATGTTATTGACCCTGAAAGAGTGGAAGGCAAAGTTAACCTCGGTAGGATTTGAACCAAGCATTTTGTCCATTTTTATGCACTGAGTCCAATTTCCACCAAAGCCAACTTTACTGTTTATCCTTTCAAAAATGTAACAGTTGACTTAGCTGCTCCCCTAAATTTGCTGGCCTTGTGTCAAAATTTGAAACCCAATATATATTGAATAACTTCACACTCACACACACATACATATAGTGATGATCATATACTTGGCTTCATTCTGTATGTATAAATTGTGTAGCTATATTTTAGGCGCAGAAGTGGCTGCATGGTAAGAAGCTTGCTTCCTACCCACATGGTTCCAGGTTCGATCCCACTGGGTGGCACTTTTACCAAAGTGTCTTCTACTATAGCCTCAGGCCAACCAAAACCTTGTGAGTGGATTTGGCAGATGGAAACTGAAAGAAGCACATCGTATATTTATATATATATATATATATATATATATATTATTTTGTTTAAAAGAGTTCCAACACTGTCTGTTTTTTATGTTTTATTTATATTCCTGCAGAACCAATGTGGGGTATAGAATATGGAATATACAATATATAATATAATATACAATATATAATATAATATACAATATATAATATAAAATAAAATAAAATAAAAATGGATGGCACCATGAAAGAAAGTATTGAATGTAGATGAAATATTGAGTGTTCAATATAAAGGATCAAATATATAAATATATAAATATAAATATATAAAGGCGACTCGAGTTTCAGGGCTATTTCCCTTTGTCATGGCCGGTATGACAGACTGTGTGTGTGTGTGTATACATATGTATGTATGTGTTTGTTGTTTGTGTCTGTGTTTGTACCCTCACCATCACTTTGACAACCGATGTTGGTGTATTTACGTATCCGTCACTTTGCAGTTTGGCAAAAAGCGACCAATAGAATAAGTACTAGGCTTACAAAGAATAAGTCCTGGGATCGATTTACTCGACTAAAGGTGGTGCTCCAGCATGGCCACAGTCAAATGACTGAAACAAGTAAAAGAGTTTATCTGTGGTCTGTCTCTTTCATTGATTAGTTTAACCCTTTTGTTACCATATTTCTGTTGAGATGCTCTGTGTTTCTTTCAATTGATTTTAAATATAACAAAGAATTTAGTAAAATAATTTAGTTATCATTCAGTTAGTGTTAGGAACATAAATTGTGATTAAGGTTTGGTGGAAGATTTTAATTCAGAACTTTTGAAACCAAGACATTTGTACTACAGAGCCAGGGGTGGTTTCAGGTGGGTTGATATTGAAAGGGTTAATTGAATGACAAAAACGCTACCCCAGTTAAGAGAGGAGTACATCTTGCTTAGTCACTGAAAGCTTCATCGTCCTTTGTATCTGTCTGTCTGTCTGTCTGTCTGTCTCTCTCTCTCTCTCTCTCTCTCTCTCTCTCTCACTCACTCTCTCTCTCTCTCTCTCTCTCTCTCTCTCTCCCTCTTTCTCTTATTCATTTTGATAACTCAACATGTTCATATTCCATATTATATCTTATTTCATATAAATTTTCATTTTAGGGAATAAAGGTATTTTGGAAATGCTTTTGATTGTTCATGTTATTGTGTAAATGTATACAAGATGTGAATTTCTGAATCTAGGGATGGTAAGACGAATCTAATTATGATGATATTTATACATATTCAAAGTGTTTATGTCAAAGAAAATTTACTCTAATCTCCAATATTCCCAGACACCCCAAAAGATTTGCTTAATTTCAAACCAAATTTCTTCTGTGTACTTCAGTATCAGTTAATGAAGTTTGTCAAATTTCATTGCATCAACTTTCAAATCTCTTCACCACCCACCCTCCTCTTCAACTACAGCTCCATCCCCCCCACCACCACGGTTTTCCTTTGCTTAGAATCCCAGAAGCAACCTGCTTTCTTTCTTCTCCTAAGAGTCTTGTTTTCTCCTATCTTATGACTCAATGTTAAAATTCCTTTATATCCATCCCACTCCACTTGAATGCTCCACAAATTTCTTCTGATGAACGTAAAACAAAACAGAACAAAACATAAAAACTATGTTGCTTCCTGACTGAATCCAATCCTGTAACAGACTTTCTTACCAAAGTTTCCCCCCCTCTCCTACCAATTCTCATCTCATCCAACAAAAGCTTAAATTGGTCAACAAAATACTCTTTTTTTTTAACTCTTTTACTTGTTTCAGTCATTTGACTGTGGCCATGCTGGAGCACCGTATTTAGTCGAGCGAATCGACCCCAGGACTTATTCTTTGTAAGCCTAGTACTTATTCTATCGGTCTCTTTCACCGAACCGCTAAGTTACGGGGGCGTAAACACACCAGCATCGGTTGTCAAGCGGTGTTGGGGGGACAAACACAGACACACAAACATACACACACACATATATATATACATATATACGACGGGCTTCTTTTCAGTTTCCATCTACTAAATCTACTCATAAGGCTTTGGTCGGCCCAAGGCTATAGTAGAGACACTTGCCCAAGGTGCCATGCAGTGGGACTGAAATCTAGAACCATGTGGTTCGTAAGCAAGCTACTTACCACACAGCCACTCCTACACCTATGTTGATGATGTTTATCTTATTTAATTTCATTGTAACATTCTGAGTGAAGAACCGATGCTTCCTTATTCTAAAAACTTACAAATAAATGTGCAAGTTATTTTGGAAAGCATCGATTTGTACCAACACAATGAAAACAGAAAAATATAAGAATTATCTAAAACAAGGGACACACTATGTGGTTGCTGGATCTTCTAGAAAATGCAGTCAAATACCCCTCTCTCTCAATAAATTGCACCCTGCCACCTTTCACAAAGAAGGCTACGTTAGACTGTAAAAAAGACCAAAAAGAAAATTCTTCAAAATGGTGCCCCAGCATGGCCACAGTCTCATAGCTGAAACATGTAAAAGATAAAAAGGTATATATCAATACACAAACACACAGACAGACAGACACCATGTTTTATTTCACCCCCACCTCACCCACATTCCAGTCCCCGTCTGTTGTCCCCAGAAAAGGGATCTATCCTAATCAGTAGGGGGATGTCACATCCACCCTAGGGTGAAAGGAAACGTAAACAGCAAGGAGTGAAACCCTACACAAGTTGCCTTCTGGGATTCCTCAAACTAATAAAGGAACATTCCAACAGCCAACCAACTCCCTTGTTCTACCCCCC
>NC_068986.1:109683118-109688954 GCF_001194135.2 Octopus bimaculoides
ACCCTTACTTCACTGCTGGCCCTTAACTTTCATCACAGCCACCCGAACCACCACCACCGCCACCACCACCACTACCACCACCACTACCACCACCACTACCACCACCACCACCACCACAACAACAACTTGTAATGACTTAACACAGAGGTTCTTTTTACTCCTTTCTTTTACTCTCATTTTCGACTCCCCCCTCTCTCTCACCTATTCCATTTCTTTCACCCTTTCTTTCCACCTCACCACCACCACCACTTCTACAGTTATTTCCCCCCTCTCCCACCTTTCTACTATCCTCCCCACCCCGTTTCTTTCTATAAGGTCATCTGTCTTTTTTCTTTTTTGTTTGCCTGTTTTTGTTTTATTTTTGTTCTGTCATTTAAGAACAAATGGCTGCAGCTGTTGCTTATGATGATGATGATGGTGGTGGTGGAGTGATGACGGTGATGATGATGATGATGCTAGTGGTGGTGATGGTGATGATGGTGGTGGTGGTGGTGGTGGTGGTGGTGATGGTACGGATTGTTGTCGCAATGGCAGTGGTGATGATAGTTACATCAACCCCCACGACCACCTCCCCTCTTAAGCCATGCCATTCAACTTTATATCAAACCATTTCCAAGTACCAGAGGAGGTCCAAGGTTTGGCTCCGTTGGCCGAAAACCAATGCGTGCTATTCCCAGGACACAATAGTTGAATGACTATGTAGAGGTTCCCTCTGAATGCTGATATACTAAAAAAAAAATAAAATAAAATAAATGCGCCCTTTTAAAGCCTAGCCAGGCTCATGGGCCCGGTTTCCGGGTTTCTATGGCATATGTGTTCCCCTCCCCCCAGCTGGACGGGATGCCAGTCCATTGCAGCGTTACTCATTTTTGCCAGCTGAGTGGACTGGAGCAACGTGAAATGAAGTGTTTTGCTCAAGAACACAACGCGTCGCCCGGTCCAGGAATCGAAACCACAATCTTACGATCATGATGCTGACACCCTAACCACTAAGCCACGCGCCTCCACGATATACTAAAAGTGCAGTCTTAATAGTAATTGTGATGTGGTGGCAGTGATACTGTAAATAATGTAATATTCTTTTCTACTCTAGGCATTCTTTTCTACTCTATTTGTATGTTGTGCGAAGACGATGCCACCTTTATCCCTTCTTCCTTTCTAGTCATCACTGTGCATTCCTTACTCTTTCCCTAGCAGTAGCTTTCTTCAACTGAATACATGTCGTTGATCGGTTAAAATTACCCATATATGACAACTTTATCACAAAATAACTTCTAAAATACGAAATTTGGTCAAAAACGTTCGGAGTAAACCGTGTTCTACATGAGAAATTCTACCAGTATTCGAAATTTCAAGCTGTTTAGTTAAAAAATATTAATTAAAAAATCTGTGATCTGATCTGGCAGCTAAATCAAACACCTTGATTAAGCATATAAAGGCCTACATCTCATTAATGCTGTTGCTTAAGAGCTGCAGGCCAGCCTGACCACACAAACCTACCAGCCATGGCCATTCCAACTTTCTTCAGTTATTGGGTATTAAAAGTGCATATACAGTCATGGTGTGTCGGGGTACGAATATGAAGAATTCTTGGCTGCTATTTCTAGCGAGTCAAACAGCCATGCAAAGAGTCCTTCATTGGTGTGAAATACTGGATGTTGTTGTTGCTGGTCGAGGTGTGTAACTGATTAAAGTAACAAGAATAGGCAATGGTGATGATGATGATGGTGACGATGATGGGGGGGGGGGTTACGGTAGTAACAACAGTTCGAGTATGGGCGCGGGAGTGGGTGCAGTAGTCATGGCAATAGTTAAAAACAAATGTATTTTCTGAAGTAGACAGACAAGGGAGAAGTGGGTGGGAGTATGGGTGGAAGCTTTAAGGGTAGCTCAAACAGCTTATCTTTTAAAGCCACCCACACAATCGATGGTAGCGGTGGGAGGTAGAGTGGTAGAGTGAAGAGGGACAAGTAAAGGGGTGATGGAGGGGTCGGGGTATAAAGTAATACTAAGCAGATTGAGTGAAGTAATTTGATAAAAGAGGGACCGAATGAAATGAAATGAAAGGGATTGAGAGGGAGGAGAAAGGGAGTTAGGGATAGAGAGAAAGAAGTGAAAGAGATAGAAGGAATAAAATGGATTAGGAGGGATTATTAGATGAGATATAAGGATAAGAGAAAAGGTGGTAATATGGGAAAAGTGTGAAGGGAGAGAGAGAGAGAGAGAGGGCAGAAAAGGATAGAAAAGATTTGAGAAGTTAAAAGGTGAGAAAAGTTGACGAAATAGAAGAGATCTGAAGAGTGGGGGGAGGGAGAGTGAGAGAAGGGGAGAGAGAGAGAGGGGGAAGAGAGAGAGAGACAGAGAAGGTAATTGAGTGAGAGGGGTTTGGAGAGTGAGAATGATAGAATAATAGGAATGAGACTTAACAGAACAGAAGGAATTTGGAGGTTGACAAAGGGAGAAAGGTGGTAGAATAAGAGAGAGAGAGAGAGAGAGAGAGAGTGAAGGTGGGAGAAGGTGATTGAATAGGAGAGAGAGAGAGAGAGTGAGTGAGGGAGAGAGAAAAGACGATAGAATAGGGAAAAGTGAGAAATGAGAGAAGGATACAGATTACCTTGAAGTGATTATATTAAGGACTCTTGGAACCTTTCTCCAAAGATGTTAAATAACTTTAGGGGTTAGATAACCAGCAGATTCTTAACAGATTGGTTTGGTAGTTTACAGAAAAGAGCAAGAGTTCTAGATTACAGTAGTAGTAGGAGGAGGAGGATGAGAAGAAGAAGAAGTAGTAGCAGTAGTAGTAGTAGTAGTAGCAGCAGTTGCAGCAGTGAGCAGCTAATGCACCAGAACAAAACAAAGATACCCAACAAACATAAAAAAAAAAATAATAATAAATAAAATACCCGAATTAGAGTTTAAAGAGAACCCAGGGTATCAGTTCCAGAGCCAGAAATAGAAGAGAGTTGAGGACGTTTTTATTTATTTATTTATTTTTCATTTTCTTTCCACCCCCGCCCCATCTTCTTTTATGTCTGAGAGAAAAAAAAGGATTAATAAGGAAATTAAGTTTGCTGTTAATTTAATAAAAAAAGCTAAAACTTTTAATGCTAACACAGGCTGATTGAATTTATCTAATTAAAGTTAATTCAAGTTTCTCAAACTTAAAAAAAATTGGTAACTAAATCTTGCAGAACTAAGTTCTGCTATGCTTGCAGACCATCGACTTTAGTTTTATGGAATTCCATGATTTAATTCTAAAAAAACCCTTTTGTTCTGGCTGATCAAAGAAACAACAAAGAGGAAGATGGAAAAATAGGATAATAAATAAATTAATGAATACAACATTTTAATAAGGAAAGTTTGATGTAAAAAGATTCGTTTATTTTAATTGTATTGAAATAAACTGAAGAAATATATTGCTAACCAGAATCAGATGTTTCTTTGTTAGCAACTGGAATTATAATTATGCCCTATCGTTTAGCACATCACCAACCGACAAGTACAGAACTTAACAGAGATGTAAGCACTATGCTTAATATACATTTATTATTATTATTATTATTATTATTATTATTATTATTATTATTATACATAGCGTAGGCATAGGAGTGGCTGTGTGGTAAGTAGCTTGCTTACGAACCACATGGTTCTGGGTTCAGTCCCACTGCATGGCACCTTGGGCAAGTGTCTTCTACTATAGCCTCGGGCTGACCAAAGCCTTGTGAGTGGATTTGATAGATGGAAACTGAAAGAAACCTGTCATATATATATATATATATATATAAACGATGATGATGATATCATCAAGCCAAGCAAAATCACAGTCATGGCAGATACTGGTGTCACGCAAATGGCACCTGTGACGGTGGCACATAAAAGCACCCATTACACTCTCAGAGTGGTTGGCATTAGGAAGGGCATCCAACTGTAGAAAACCATTCCAAATCAGACTGGAGTCTGGTGCAGCCTTCCAGCTTTCCAGCTCTGGTCAAACCATCCAACCCATTCCAGCATGGACATCGGATGTTAGATGATGATGATGACAAACATACTGTCTCCTTTATTAGACTTCAACACTAGAGAGCACCAATTAATACACTGAACACAGAAGAAACACATCACACCCTCCGATGATAAAAATAGTTTGCAATTATATGAAAAGGAGTTCCAGGCATCACCTTCACAACATTTACAAAACACATTGAAGACATAATCAAAGCGAAAAGGTGTCTAAGCATAGGACTCTTGTGGACACTACAATTGTCCAGTTCAAAGAAACAACAACAATGGTGAGCAAACAGCACAATAGATCTGTCAGGGATTGTGACAGTCCTGTCACCCCTACCTACAATCCTGTTCCCCTACTCTCATTTCTGCAACAAAATCAAACACTGCCTGGATATACAAGGAGCAGTTTATTGTTGCAACAAACATTGACATTCATAACCCCTGATGCTACATGTGAAAGCAACTTCAAATACATCCTTGTTACATCACTAACCTAAAAACATTATCTATCATCTGATGATGATGATGATGGTTTCAAATTTTGACACAATGCCAACAATGTTAATACTTGACTGGTATTTTATTCTGTTGACCCCAACAAAAGAATACATGGTAAAGTTGACCTCAGCAGGATTTTAGCTCAGAACTTAAAAGGGTCCCAAGAAATGCCGCAAAACATTTTGTATGACATGCTCATAATTCTGCCAGCTCATCGCCTTAATAACGATGATGATGATGATGATGACAATCCTTTCTACAAAGGCGCAAGGCCTAAAGTTTGGAGGGAAGGGGCAGGTTGATTACCATCAACCCCAGTACTCAACTGGTACTTAATTTACTGAAAAGTAACACTTTCAAATATTAGCACAAGGCCAGCAATTTTCAGAGATGGGGTAAGCTGATTGCATTGATTCCAGTGATTAACTGGGGTTTTTTTTATCAACCCTGAAAAGTAGAAAGGCAAAATTGACCTTTGTGGAATTTGAACTCAGAACATAAAAATAGACAAAATACCACTAAGCATTTCGCCCGACATGCTAATGTTTCTGCCAGCATGCTGCCTTGTTTTCCATATATATTCATTTCTACTTATAGGCACAAGGCCCGAAATTTTAGGGGAAGGGGGCCAGTCGATTAGATCAACCCCAGTATGCAACTGGTACTTAATTTATCAACCCCAAAAGAAAAAAAAGCAAAGTCGACCTCAGTGGAATTTGAACTCAGAACGTAAAGACAGACGAAATACCACTAAGCATTTCACTTGCCACCTTGTTTTCTATATATATTGAATAACTTAGGGTGGCAAGCTGGAAGGATCGTTAGCATGCTGGACATCCTTTCAGGGTTATTAAAATAAGTAACAGTTGACTTACCCGCTCCCCCAAATTTGCAGGCCTTGTGTCAAATTTTCTTTTTTCCTACTCTAGGCACAAGACCTGAAATTTTGGGGGCGCAGTCGATTAGATCAACCCCAGTATGTAACTGGTACCTAATTTATTGACCCCGAAAGGATGAAAGACAAAGTCGACCTCGGCAGAATTTGAACTCGGAACGTAAAAACAGATGAAATACCGCTAAGCATTTCGCCAGAGCCATGCTAACGTTTCTGCCAGTTTGCTGCCTTATAATAATAATAATGATAATAATAATAATAATAATAATAATAATTTACCACCAGGCCAGAAATTTTGAGGGAAGGTGGTAATAATAATAATAATAATATTGATAATAATAATAATAATAATAATAATAATAATAATAATAATAATAATAATTTACCACCAGGCCAGAAATTTTGAGGGGAGGTGGTAATAATAATAATAATAAG
>NC_068986.1:109689492-109696992 GCF_001194135.2 Octopus bimaculoides
GTGCTCATGGGAACTGCCCATATCCTACGTAAAATACTGTCTATGTGATCTCAAATTTTAAAGCAAACACATAATTTTCTTATGGTTTCTTAAACATTCACTTGAACAAAACTGTACAAATCCAAATATATGGTACCCTAGGCATAACACCTACATGAACTTCTAACTTGTTGTCTTTTGAAGTCTCTAGGTGAGACTTGGATCCAACTTGTACAAATGCAAAACAAAAGTCAAACATAAAATAATAATATAATAATTTACCACCAGGCCAGAAATTTTGAGGGGAGGTGGTAATAATAATAATAATAAGAACCCATACAAAAATAGGTGCAGTATCAGCAGTCTCGCTAGTTCCAAGCCCTGTTCTGAGATGTTATGCCACCAACAATAAAAGTACAGGGTCTCACCTGTACCAGCTTAGTCAGAACTACTTTAGTAATTCTGCAAACATACAGAAATAGAGTGGACACCAGAGACAACACAATGTGCCCAGGGAGCACAATCCCATTCTTAACATAAGGTGCTCAGCTAGGCAGAGACGTGCTACATCTCATGCCAATATTTGTGGGTTACGTATTAATCATTCAGGTAACTACATTCAGGTAACTACATATGTAAACCATATGTTAGATTTTGATGTTGTTATTAGGTCTGACATTTCTCACTACTCAAAATACTTTGGAGAAGTTGTTGTTGTTAATGATTAGCACTGAATCTGATCCTGCCGATCCATGATTAAAGACATTCCAACCATGACTATCCTGTTTTTTTTGGTGGGGTTTTGTTTTTATATATCAGGGACAATTTTGTCCCAACACAAATTGGCACCCGTGCCGATGGTATGTAAAAGCACCCTGGTGTCACGCAAATGGCACCGGTGGCACGTAAAAAGCACCCATTACACTCTCAGAGTGGTTGACGTTAGGAAGGGCATCCAGCTGTAGAAAACGATGCCAGATCAGACTGGAGTCTGGTGCAGCATTCCAGTGTGCCAGCCCTGGTCAAACTGTCCAACCGATGCCAGTATGGACAACAGACGTTAAATGAGGATGAGGATGATGATAATGATGATGTATCCTGTGTGACATGATGGAAACTTGACTGCCATTTCTAACAGGATGACCAACCACTTCAAGACCCCATTCTAAGTTTTGCTTACAGCTGTATTCAAAAAGAATAACTCTCTCTGTTTTACTCTCTCTCCCTCACACACAGACACACACATATAGTACAATCTCATTATATTCTAATGGTCAGAAACTGAAGGAATGGTTGCACCACTAGGAAGCAATTTACTTAATTTCTACAATGAGGAAGTTCTCCGTTTTGGTGAATGGCAGTAAAAGTGACCCAAAACAATGAGTGAATTGGCCAGGTGTTTTGTTACACAGAAAAGAGAGAGTGTAACTTAAGTGGAAGAAGGTTTAGTGTGTAACGTAAGACAAAGAAGAGGGAAGTGTAACACGTATCTGTGGCTTCTACTTTGTGTAGTCCTGGTTTATATTTAGGAACAACAAACAACAAAAGCAAACAAAAAGGAGATCAGTGGTCTAGTATCACACACACACAGATGCATGCACACAGATATATGCATGCGTGCATGCACACACCTACGTAATGATACAAACATACAAAACTCCTGCAAATACAAACATAGACAAAGGATTTTCAATGTGGTCGCTGCTTGACCTGCTAAAAAAAATAACAGCCAAAAACTCCCTCAAGCTACATCCTGCCATCTAGAAAAGGATACAACATTGGACAATGTTGTCTGGCAAGTTTGGGTGGGTGGGGGTATACTGAATTTGAAAACAAGATAGGGTGGTCATGACCAAGAGCTCTTTAATCATAGGTCTGTTCCATCAGAAGAGACCGGGGTTAAATAACAACACACATACACACACAAATGGAAACTCAAACATACTCAAGCACAAAGCAAACACACACACTTGCACACATACACACAAGAAATAACAGCACATGCCAGCACACAAAATGACCTTTCCACCTCATAAAACATGCCCACCCCCACCACCACCACCAAAAAAATATGGTGTTGTCTTATATTCCAGGTACAAAATGTAAACCTTAAGTGCTGTAGTGTTGGGTAAGTTGTTAATATGGATGGTGACTGTGAAGACAAAAATCTGAAGCTTCTGTATTTTACTTCATCATCATCATCATCATCTGAGGACTGGTGGACCAGATGGCTACACCAGGCTCCAATCTGATTTGGCAAGGTTTCTACAGCTGGATGCCTTTCCTAACGCCAACCACTTCAAGACTGTAGTGGGTGCTTTTACGTGTCACCAGCACGAAGGCCAGTCAGGCAGTACTGGCAACATACTTGAATATTGAGAAGTAGGATCTAACTGTGCTGGAGCCATGAGAAAAGAAAAAAGAAAATATCCATTACAAACTGTAAAGTGGTTGGCTGCTGGAAGAGTGTCCAGCTGTAGAAACCAGGATTGGAGCTTGACATAGTCCTGTCCTGTGGTTTGTCAGATGTTGTCAAACTGTCCAACTAATGCGAGCATGGAAGACGGATTTTAAATGATTGTGGGTGAGGTCTTTCGAAGTCACCTTGATTCTTTTTCCAGCAGACACTGGATCAGCAAAGTTGAAACTGGACGTTGGCCACATCAAGAGCACAATGAGTGTAAAAAGGCCTGCTGAAGACGATTGTGCTGCTCCTCTTCCACTGATTAACTTGAGGGGGTGGGGTGACTATTAAAAGAGGCTGCACCGTGTTCTACAGTCCCTTACTTATTTCAAGGAATCCTTTTTTAGTTGAATTGTTTCAGCCCCTCTAACCAGCAGACACACACACACACACACACACACACACACATCCACATCTGTGCATGCATGTTAGTATGTGTTTATGTATTTGTGTGCGTGTGCATGCATGCGTGTGTGCATGTATATGTGTGTGTGTGTGTGTCTGCTGAAGTCTCTTGGCAACTCTCTAAAAGAAAATGATTTTTTCAGAATGGAAACTCTTGTGTCTGTCAAACTTTTGACAAAATCCAGAGCATTTCAGCTTATTTATTCATTTATTTATTTATTTAACTCTTTATTTATGAAGTTATTTAGGGACGTAGCGGTGGGGTGGGGTGGGGGTGTATTTACTATTTATATATGGGTGAGGCCTTCTTATCTTGTTCCTGCAGAGGACAGAAAAATCTGATCAAATTTCAGAAAATAGAAAATTCATTTAAAAACATTATTCCATGTGCTGTGTTGGAAGATACCATTATAGAGTTGAAGTAAGAATGAACCTTTCCATATTCTAAACTACTTTTTCATCCGTGAATTACACCAAAGAAAGTAAAGAAACAGACGACCTGCTCGATTCATTTCAGGTCAACACTCTTTTATTTCCATAGAACAATAAGGTCTGTATGGAGCAGGCCAAGGGGTTTCTCTTTCCAGACCCAAATGTCATCTGGAAAAGATTTGCTTCAAACACCGGCAACAAGTAGTGGGGTGGATCAGGGGTCACACAAATAAACTTCTGGGTCTGTTGAACAAATTATAGCCGTGTGTGTGTGTGTGTGTGTGCATGTGTGAGTGTGTATAAACATGTTACATACATAGATACATGTATGCACGTATATGAATACGCATGCACACATGCATACACGCACGCATATACACAAATATATATCCAGCTTAATGGTTGTGGCCATGCTGGGGCACACTACTGTTACTGCAGTCCTCTTCTTGTATTTGGGTTTCCATAAATGAAGAACTTTTATTCTGCTGCCATTGGATGCATTTCTTACCATTACATAAGTTCATCTGTGATTATTTCAGCCAGTAGAATATATATACTGGTATATTTGGTGGGGTCATTTTGACAACAAACACACACACTGTTTATTTGATCTTCACTTTAGCTTTATCATTATTTTTAGTTCATTTGCCAAACAGCTAAGTAACGAGGAAGAACACAAACCAACACCAGTTGTCAGATGATGATGGGACACACACACACACACACACACACATATGCACACAAACAACAAGCTTCTTTCAGTTTCCATCTACAAAATCCACTCACATGACTTTAGTTGGCCTAGGGCTGTAGTAAATAACACTTGCCCAAGGTGCCATGCAGTGGGATTGAACCCAGAATCATATGGTTGGGAAGCAAACTTACTATCATAGCTATTCCTTCACCTGTAGCAACACCGACGTGCACACACACACAAATATGTGTAGAAGGTGCAGGTGTGGCTGTGTGGTAAGAAGCTTACTTCCCAACCACATGGTTCCAGGTTCAGTTCCACAGCGTGACACCTCAAGCAAGTGTCTCCTACTATAGCCTTGGGCCAACCAATGCCTTGTTAGTGGATTTGGTAGACAGAAACTGAAAGAAGCCCACCATGTATATACTGGGTGTTCAAAAAGTCTCTCCACAGTATTTTATTGGGTTGCTTTTGTTTTTTGTCTTTTTCGCACATATTCAAACAAGGTCTCTGGTCTGAGAATAACTCACAAGTAATAATTTCTTCCTCCCTTTTATCCACCCATAATGGAAACCCTACAAAAAAAATGGCCACCAGCATTTCTCTTCCTCCTTTGGCTAAGCCATTAAAAAATTAAAAACTCGAATAGGAAACCAAAATTATCAGTATGGCTAGCAGACAGGTAAATGAAGTCAAGTGGATATTAAAAGATTGCAGTTGTCAAACTTTTGTTTTACTTCTGATATTAAATGTCTAAAGGTCAAGGAATTGTTTAATTGTTTGGTTTGTTTTTATTTGCTCAAAGAAAAAATAGTCTCTTCTCAAAGATTCTTTGCAGCTGTAAGCAAACAAGGAAACAATAAATTATCCATGACCCAAATTAGCTCTTACTAATTTGTAATAAATTTTGATTCACTTCTGGAGTTGGATTATTTCTTATCTGATATTGTTTATGCGATTATGGTAGGCCAAAGGTGTTACAAAGAAAGATCTGTGACAGCATGATTCTAAAGTGACTTTCTTAAACACAGTCATGTCTTACCCATTTATTAGTTTCATTCTTTTGATTCCAATCCACCTGAAACAAACTCTGATTCTATGACCGAAAATTATGGTTTTAAAGCCATCAAAATCTCACGCTAATTTGTTCCAAACACTGGTTTAAGGTATTTTACTAAATTTTTCCTTCATCATCGATTAACGTCCGTTTTCCATGCTGGCATGGGTTGGACAATTTTCCTTATTTTGAAAAATATGATTAAAACAAAAGTAATGTATTTCAACAGATATATCCCTTTTACTCTTTTACTTGTTTCAGTCATTTGACTGCGGCCATGCTGGAGCACCGCCTTTAGTCAAGCAAATAGACCCCAGGACTTATTTTTTGTAAGCCTAGTACTTATTCTATCGGTATCTTTTGCCGAACCGCCAAGTTACAGATACGTAAACACACCAGCATCGGTTGTCAAGCGATGTTGTGGGGACAAACACAGACACACATATCATCATCATCATCGTTTAACGTCCGCTTTCCATGCTAGCATGGGTTGGACGATTTGACTAAGGACTGGTGAAACCGGATGGCAACACCAGGCTCCAATCTAATCTGGCAGAGTTTCTACAGCTGGATGCCCTTCCTAACGCCAACCACTCAGAGAGTGTAGTGGGTGCTTTTACGTGTCACCCACACGAAGGCCAGTCAGGTGGTACTGGCAACGGCCATATATATACATATATATATACATATACATATATACGATGGGCTTCTTTCAGTTTCCGTCTACCAAATCCACTCACAAGGCTTTGGTCAGCCCAAGGCTAGAGTAGAAGACACTTGCCCAAGGTGCTATGTAATGGGACTGAACCCAGAACCATGTGGTTGGTAAGCAAGCTACTTACCACACAGCCGGTAACAAAAAGGTTAAAAGATGTATGAAATTCTGTTATTTGGAGAAAATTGAAAGCAAAAATCACAGAAAATAAGGAATAAAAATTTCTAAATTTATTAGATAAAAATTTTTGAGGAATAAAAACATCTGACCCAGTTACTCCATGAAAAAGACAGGAGACAGAATTCCTTTACCAGAAAAAAAGTGAAATACTAAATAAATGAAGAAAAAATGAAGACAAACACAAAAATATTGTGTTAGAAGAATAGTTAATTAAATATATTCCAATGTCACCCCTGAAATATTTCATTTTAATAATGGTAATATTATAGAGTTCTATATTTAAGAGATGAGGAATTATGTACATTATTTACATTTGACAATATTTGTCCTCCTCTTGTTTGTTGTTAACACAACGTTTTGGCTGATATACCCTCCAGCCTTCATCAGGTGTCTTCAGGAAATTTTGAACCTGCGTTCTCATTCCTTAGGTATTTTTCGATATTATTATTATTATTATTCAGGTTACTGCTTGGAATCGAACTCGGAATCTTGGGGTTAGTAGCCCGTACTCTTAACCACTACACCATGGGTATGTGGTGTAGTGGTTAAGAGCGCAGGCTACTAACCCCAAGATTCCAAGTTCGATTCCAAGCAGTAACCTGAATAATAATAATAATAGTAACAACAACAACATCAAAAAATACCTTAGGAATGAGAATCCAGGTTTGAAATTTCCCCAAGACACCTGATGAAGGCTGGAGGGTAGTTGTGTTGACAACAAACAAGATCAAATATAATTATGTAAATAATAATGTAACATCAAATATAATAATGTAAATGATGGTAATATTATATTCTTTGTTTGGCTAAGGATAAAATATTATATTCTTTGTGTGGCTAAGGATAAAAATTCTTGATTTAGGAAACATACATTGATGAACTATAAGCATTGAGAGTCTTTAAGGACCAAAAGGGGTAATATGGCTGTGTGTGTGTTGGGAGGAAGGGATGGAAGTTTGAGGATTTAAGAAAATGTTTTGCCTTTTTAAGGGAGAAGTCGAAATGGTTATTCTTTGGTTGAAGAAACATTAATTCCAGAATCAAAAGAATTCCAGGCATGAACATCCTACTTTTTCAGCCATGATGACATGGCCTATTTTAAGACAACAGGATGCAATGCAAGAGAGATTTGACTACTATTTCCAGCAGATCAAGAAACAATCTATAAGCTTCCTGGTTAGCTCATGAAAAAATCACTGGATGGTTATTGATAAATCGTCTTTGATCATAAGTCTGTCCAGCCAGGGCTGACTTTAGGCTAAACAACAACACCAAAAGTAGTAACAAGACGAAAAAGGGACCATTATACAAATCATTCAGAAATAGCAGTTAAACCATCCTCAAATGACACATTAAACCATATAGTTCTAAATATGACCACATACCTACTGGATCAGGACTGACCTAGGGGTAAAAAAAAAACAACCACAACCACAACTTTTACTACTACAGTAACCACGTAGTACATCAGAGTTAATACTTTATCCAACGCAACTGAACTAAACTAAGATCTGACTTGCAATCAACCATAATTAATTGATAATAGCAATAATTATTTCTAATGACTATAGCTA
>NC_068986.1:109699741-109702068 GCF_001194135.2 Octopus bimaculoides
TATATATATATATATATATATACACACATATGTATGAGTCAACTGCTGGTATTTAAAGCCAGAGCATGCAATTTTTAAAACTAAGACACATAAGCTGATACTCTACATGTAATATGTATCTACCCTCTTTTCGAGCTGTCTGTGATAAAAATGAAAGACATTAACACTGGATTTGTTATTTACATTCATTCATGTATATTAGGCATGCATTGCATACTTTGCACTCATGCATGAAATCCCTCTGATATATATTTGCACACAAATATATATATATTACACACACACACACTTGGTAAATTTGTGTCAAAACACAAATGAACCACATACTTCAACTTTGAAGAAATGTCAGGTTTTGATAAAAAATATAATCACCACTTTGAGTTACACATTACCAATTACTCAAATGAATAAATAAAGGGAGTAGCATGACAATATGTATGCAAAAATATTTGTAAAACCTTAGAAATATGACTAATTATTTTGGTTGCCAAAATACTGTTAGAAAGTGAATCACATTTTCATCTATTCAGTTACCATACACAGAAGATATGATATATTTAATTATTCACATGCAAAAAGTATTTTCATGTCTTCAATAATCATATGTGTAAAACACACAAAAGCAAGAAAGGCGTTTATTTTTACTGAAGTTTTAGCCATAAAGGATAACTGAATGTTTTTCAATTCATTTGCAGAGAAATTAATATATATATTCTAGTCATCCCCTGGTAACCCATAGAAATTTAACAAACAAAGTTTACTAGTAAATGCATATCTAGTTATACTTTTATTTAAAAAGCTTTGACTGTGTCATTTATTATTACAATGATGCAATAAAAAATAGTGGCTTCAAAAATGAAGTACATTACATACAGAATAACACTAACACTCAAAAAAAGTGCTAAAAATATGAAACAAAATATTCTATGTTACAATTCTTTGTTCAGATTAAATGTTTGTTCAAATATTATCAGAATTTTCATAAGCCTCTTAAGCACTTCCATAGATATAATGTTTTTGATAGACATATCATTAAGGTGAGCTATAGTTGTCTCAAAAACTTTGTTTTTATTAATGCCAGTAGAAAATTACTATTTTTAAATCTCACAACGAGAGATATTCAGCAATGGTACTTTGTAGTAAAGATTGTTTGCCAACATAACATGGCAGTCCTAGTTTAGGATGAATGTTGCTGTAATTTTAGCCCCAGGAGACATTGTCTCCAGCTGGCTATACGATATGATCTGTGTCCTTATGTTTTCGAACAAGGGAATCCTGGGGCTAAATTACAGCAACATTCGTCCTAAACCAGGATTACCATGTTGTGTTGGCAAACAATCTTTACTATAATGCCAGTAGGTACAACAATGTGAAATAGGGTAATGATCGAGAAGCATTTATTTCTAATAACATGCATATGCACACACATACATCCATCCCTCCCTAATTCATTATCTTGATATAAAAGGGAAATTTAACCTGAGTGGATTTGATCCCAGACCAAGGAGAACTGGAACTAATCCTGCAAGATATTTTATCCTGTTCTATTGACTCTACCAATTCACCCACACATAGACACACTTAAGTATGACATCTATAGTATATTAATATATATATATATACATATACATATATATATATATATATATATATATGTATATGTATATATATATACCTCCCAATGGCTGATATAAGAACAGAGAAGAGAGAGAGAATGAAAGAGAGTGAGATAATAAATCTCTGTCAGGGTAGCGTAAAAAACAGTAGAATAGATGGGTTCTTATTGCTTATCCCAAGATATCTGTTTATCTTCTATTTCTAGCTGGTAGGAGAGAGCAGAGGCTCCTTCTCATTGGCTAAACTGGTTGGAGAAATAGATTAAGAAGACCTAATATAAACACAAGTAGAGTCGTTATGATATGGTCATTGAAGAACCTTGAAATCTTGAGGTTTAGTTCAAGCTATAATTCTTTATAGCATGGGAGAATGGAGTTGCCAAACTGGAAGTTGGCATTGCCAGCCAAACTCAGTGCAAACTAGTTTATTGTTTTTTTTAATTTTTTTTTTTTTATATCATATCCAACTTCATAGTTATATGTTTAGATATTGTTTTCTTTTACTTTCAAAAATGTCAGTTATACTGATACGAAGGTATGGAATTTGGAGTTTAATGAGGAAAAGCAAGGATGCATGTGTTTGTGTGTGTGTGTTTGTGTGTGTGTGTTTGTGTGTGTGTGTTTGTGTGTGTGTGTTTGTGTGTATCGTCAGTAGTTCATATATCCAAATAAGAAGCACATTCTAAAGCAGTATATATATATGTATGTATA
>NC_068986.1:109702923-109703987 GCF_001194135.2 Octopus bimaculoides
TATATATATAGGTATAGTTCAGTAAAAAATTTAGATTCAAAATTGATATATGTAGGTATATGTATGTATGTATGTATGTATGTATGTATGTATGTATGTATGTATGTATATATATATATATGTTGCTAGTTTAATTTGCATAGTGCTATGTTGGTGACTTTGAATATACACTAAACAGTGTTTTTTCCCTGCTGTATCTGTGGGGTTAGGTAAACTGCTCTTCACACCATAGATAGATCTATATTTTTCAGTCCATGGAAACAAGAAGAAAACAGCATTTGTTTACAATTGGCACAATACACCAATGGATGTTGTGGGCTGAAAATAGAAGTTTAACCATGAGCCACACTCCAGATATAGCAGACAATAAAGGCAGTCTGTTGTATAATTAATTTGAACAAATCGTCAACATAACACCATGAATTCAAATAAAACTAATCGGTTGAGCAAACTCACAACATTTAGTGACTATATATAGCCGTTAACTACATTTCTCTCTCTTTCTCTCTCTCTCTGTTCGGATCAAATAGTAATTTTATTTCCGATGTAAATCCAGAAAGGATTGAAGTCAACCAGATAAACCCTTTGTTTTCTGTCTATGGGAAGGAGAAAGACATTTGTTTCCAACTGTCACAATACAGTTATGGTTCCAGTGTGCTGAAGAAGACATACAAACACAGGGATAGATTATACAATGAGCAATGAAGGAAACTGAGCCAAACCTTTGAAGTCACTGTCAAGCTTTTTCTTGGAAAAAATAAAGGACATAAATGGTTTCATCCTTCAATTACCATCTGTCCTTAAATTTAACTATGCATAAAAAAAAACAAACATGCATATATATATATATATAATGCTCTTAGCTTAGATTTTCCTTGGGGCTGGCCAGATTGGAGCAATATCGAGTATAACCAGCTGAAATTGCAAAGATAATCTGGAACTCGACTGAGGATAGAAAACTCCAAATGACCTGTTCTTGTTTTCTTTGTATCGTCTATCTGGATGTTTTGTTGTCCCTTTTTTTGTATCACCTAACTGTCTGGATGTTTTGCATTCTTGTCCCA
>NC_068986.1:109704127-109719545 GCF_001194135.2 Octopus bimaculoides
TATATATATATATATATATATACACATATCTGTGTGTGTGTGTGTGTGTGTGTGTGTATGTGTATATGTATGCATATGCTTCTGTGTGTATGTATGTATATATTTTTCTTGGCATCATATTACTGATATAGCAGATTATATATATTATGTATACATAGTAAAAATTTATAGGAAAACAAAAGACGAAGACAGGTGTATGAACAACAAGCAGGTGTATTAGTTTAATGCTCAAGAAAATGAAAAAGTGTTTTATGTTTCGAGCCTACACTCTTCAGCAGAAAGGAATATGAGGAAATAAACATGTTTGTTTCTATGTCAAGTTATATAAATAAATAATTTAACATAATTTAACATAATTTAACATAATTTAACTGAACCATTACTGAATACTTTTTAGTAGAATATAAGTTACTTTTGCAAGTAGAGATGTTACATCGACTGAGGTTTTGTCACGTGTGTATGTGAGTGTGGTCTATGTGTATGTGTATATTTACACACAGACACACGTACATACATACATATAAACATACATGCATACTACAACTGTGCATAACATTGGTACCTTTTGTCAAGTTGTTTGTTTGTCATTCAGTAGAAATAGATAAATAATAGCATCTCTGCTGTAATGAAGGGGTGGATGTGGTTCCGCTGCTGTTGTTATTTGTGAGAAGTTGTGAATTAACTCAGACGTAAAACAACAAACAAAAAGAAGAAGAAAAAAACGAATGTGTTTATATTTATAACAACATATGTTGGGTAGCAGGGTGGCAGGGTAGCATCAAGTTATAACTGAGTTTCATAGAATAAGGTTATCAAAAATAGTTTCTTCACCCACTTCAGGGTTCTTTCTGAACCCTGATCTATTATTATTAGTATTACCATGGTAGCAGGCTGGCAGAATCATTAGCATAACAGACAAAATGCTTAGCAGCATTTCGTTTGTCTTTACATTCCGAGTTCAAATTCCACTACGGTCAATTTTGCCTTTCTTCTTTTCAGGGTCGATAAAATAAGTAGTAGTTGGACACTGGGGGTCAATGTAATTGACTCACCCACTCCCCCCACCGCCAAATTTCGACCCTTGTGCCTTTAGTAGAAAGGATTGTTATTATCATTATTATTATTATTATTATTGCCTTTGCACAGCTTCTAACGCTGGAGATGTACTACAGTGTCAGCTGTTCACTACCCGTGAACTAAGGTAACACCACTTATTATTATTATTATTATTATTATTATTATTATTATTATTATAATATTATATTATAGGTGCAGGAGTGGCTGGGTGGTAAGTAGCTTGCTTACCAACCGCATGGTTCGGGTTCAGTCCCACTGCGTGGCACCTTGGGCAAGTGTCTTCTGCTATAGCCTCGGGCCAACCAAAGCCTTTTGAGTGGATTTGGTAGACGGAAACTGAAAGAAGCCCGTCGTGTATATGTGTATGTATATATATATATATATATATATATATGTGTGTGTGTGTGTGTGTGTGTGTGTATATATGTTTATTTGTCTGTGTTTGTCCCCCCCCACCCCACCAACATCACTTGACAACTGATACTGATGTGTTTACATCCCTGTAACTTAGTGGTTCAGCAAAAGAGACCGATAGAATAAGTACTAGGCTTACAAAGAATAAGTCATGTGGTCGATTTTCTCGACTAAAGGCGGTGCCCCAGCATGGCCACAGTCAAATGACTGAAACAAGTAAGAGTAAAAGAGAGTTATTATTACTATTATTATTTGCCATCGTCAGCTTTGCCTTTCATCCTTTCGGGGTTGATGAATTAAGTACCAGTGAGACACTGGGGTCAATGTAATTGACTCATCCCCTCCCCCAAAATGGCTGCCCTTGTGGCAAAATCTGAAACCATTATTATTATTATTATTATCATTAGATGTTGAAACCAAGAGAACAATGTAACTAAACTCCTATTTAAAAATGAATTTTCAACAGGATTATTGAATAAAAAGAATTTTTCTTGTTTCTTGTTTTTTTTTCCCATTAACTAAAGGTTTTCAAATAAACAATCACCCTAATTCCCAGGGTGTAAAAAAGGTTTGTCTTTAGACATTTTATTGTGAACAGATATTATTGCAAACATCCATTTCTCTGTTTATTATTCGGAGTTCAATTATAACTACCTCTGTTGTGGAGGAGGAAGGTACTAAGCACAATTCTTCGTAACAATGACTGCCCCCACCACAATTTTCTGCAGAGAAACAGTTAAAAAAAAAAGAAGCCTAATAATTATGCTGTTTCAAATAATAACAAAAACAATATTTGGTTCCTACATAAAAATAAACAAAGAACAATAGACATCTTACACCAATATGCTTGATATAATGTTGGTCAATAATTTGCCAGTCCTGGGTCGATAAAAATATATTTTGGACTTTTATGGAATGTGGGTCAACAACAGTTATTGTTTATTTTTGCTGCTGTTGTTTTCGGCCAGCCATGACAAATAACCAAAGGCATTCCAACCATACCCAACTTGTTTATTCATCCAGTTTATCTCAGGCTGTGTTTACATTATATGTTGTGACCATGTATGTAGGCATCGAGCTGGCAGAACTGTTAGCAGGCTGCGCAATATGCTTAGCAGTAATTCATCCGTCTTTATGTTCCAAGTTCAAATTCTGCTGAGGTTAACTTTGCTTTTCATCCTTTTGGGGTCAATAAAATAAATACCAGTTGAACACTGGGGGTCGGTGTAATCAACTACTCCTGGGTAAGAGCATAAGAATCTAACCCTTCTGCCAAGCCATGTCAAGCCAGTATCATAGAACAGGGTCATCAAACCAGTCTGATCTCAAATTTATGGCCTTCACTTCAGACCATGGTTGGTGGAGAGAGAATGCTGAGGGCCTTCGTCCTGCAGTGAACATTGGCAACCCAATCCAACATGTATTTAATGGGTTTTAGAATAGGGACTCTGTGTCATTGCATGCTGTAAGTGGCAGTAAAATTGGGGAGCAACACAAAGGGCATTTGGCTGTGAAAATACTGCCTCACAAAAACACCATCTAACTTGTACCAGTTTGAAAAAGTGGACATTCAACACTGGTGATGATGACGATAATGATGATGGTGCCACTGCACTGGCTCCCGTGCAGGTGGCATGTAAAAGACACCATTTTGAGTGTGGCTGTTGCCAGTACCGCCTGACTGGCTTTCGTGCCGGCGGCACGTAAAAGCACCCACTACACTCTCAGAGTGGTTGGTGTTAGGAAGGGCATCCAGCTGTAGAAACTCTGCCAGATCAGATTGCAGATTGGGGCCTGGTGTAACCACATGGTTCACCAGTCCTCAGTCAAATCATCCAACCCATGCTAGCATGGAATGCGGACGTTAAACGATGATGATGATGATGATGATGATGTTGTGATTTCTGAGTGATTTGGGTGTTGTTTGTAGTAGGTTGAATGACAATATAGAGATCTCATTTCATTGGCTTTCCATGTTGAATCAAAACCTATTTTTACAAAATATATTTTAGAAATTACAATTTTAGTATAATAAATTTCTTGTGTAGAAAATCTACACACAGGAAATGAAAGAAAGCAAATAACAAAAAACCAATTCTGTGAATATTCCTCATTTGATTATAAAGATAGATGAGTCAGGTAGGATATTATATAAAGACGGTTAAAATTTTATAAGTCCACAAAAGTTGAATACATAACCTGTTTATTTACCAAAATAGAATTCTCTTCAATGCTCCAACTGTGTTGATACATGAGTTGTTTCAAAACAAACAAATAAAGGCAGGGTAAGGTCCCAGCCCTCGTCTATCAGCAACTGTCTTAAAATAGACAGATTGAATTTTTATCAGTGCTATCAAGACTAATTATAGCTGTGTATGGTAATTTATGATTGGAAATAAGTTGATAGACTGAACTCTTTATTACTTAACGTCTGATAAAGAAAGAATTGTGAGAAAATATTTGTGGTTTGTTTACCTAATTGAAAATATTTTAGTCTGATTAAGAGAGAGATAGCTTTTGGGGGGAAACGGGAAGTATTTGACTGAAGAAAACCTGACATTGGATCCGAACAAAACAATCCCAGAAATCCTTGCTATTTTGAAGTAAAAGAAATCATAAAATGCTCCACCCAGTGTTGTTTAGAACTGTGCCTGGAAATATTAGAGAGTAATTTTAAGAAATGAGAACATGGTTTGTTTATGGTTTATAAACGAAGTTTGTGGAACAGGAAGGAAACTTAGACAGGTTTTATCAGAAATCTATCAACAAGAAATGATTCACTTCTTGAACAATAAGAAGAAAATTAACGATGATGATGATGATGATGATGATGATGACCATGGTGATAAGAACAATAAAGAATTAATTCTCAATAAAACAAATTATTCAGTTTTGATAAAAGACAGTAAAAGACACTCAAAAATATTTCTCAACTTTCCTTATTTAGAATTCCAAAGTGAAGGAAAATAGCAACAAGAGGTTATTTTTTGAAACCTGTTTCATAATTGGAGAATTGTCACTGTTTCTTCAACCTTTTACACTCATCACTGCTAAAACCATTTCATTGCAATTCAGAGAATACAGAGAGCTAAGGTGTGAAACATGGAAGATTATAATCTTTTCTACTCTAGGCACAAGGCATGAAATTTTTGGGAGAGGATTAAGTCAATTAGATAAACCCCAGTACGCAACTGGTACTTAATTTATCAGACCTGAAAGGATGAAAGGCAAAGGTAACCTCAGTGGAATTTGAACTCAGAGTATAAAGATAAACGAAATACCGCTAAGCATTTCGCCCGGCATTCTAACGTTTCTGCCAGCTCGCCAACTCAGAGAAAAATGGATATTAAAACAATAATGGTAATTTACTAATTATCCTGTTCATTAACCTGCTCTTTCTATCTCTGTATATATGCATATATGTATCATCAATCTGTCTGTGAGCATCATTGCTCGTTAGGACCAGGTCAGCCCTAATCAAGCAGACTTGTGATCAAAGACATTCTAGCTGTGACCACCACACCTTCATATACATCCACAAATGCATTCATTGTCCAATGTATCCTTCCTATTTTTGAAAATGAAGTGTGAATTGCAGGAAATTTGCCTGCTATTTTTAGCAGGTTGAGTAACAACATACAAACCCCTTTGTGAGAAAGATAGAGAGGATGGGGGGGAAAGAGAAAGAGAGAGAGGAAGAGGGAGAGAGAAAGAGTGTGTGTGTGTGTGTGTGTGTGTGTGTGTGTGTGTGCACGCGTATGTGTGTGTACAGGTGTGTGTCTATGTCTGCAAGTGTGTCTGTGCATGTGTGTGCATGCATGTATGTGTGTATGCGAGGTGGGAGGGTTGGGTTATAGCAGTTTTCTTCATTCCCTTTGTATTCTTTGTTTTACTTTTTCTTTCATCTCTTTTCTTCCTTTATCTGCTACACCATATTCATTCCTTTCTCATTCATTCACTCAATCTCGTCCTCATTATTCCCAAATTTATTTAGGTCTTCCCTCCTCCTCCTTCACTTTTTATTTCATTTTTGACGTTTTTAGGTCAAGTAGTTCCTATTTTCATATTTCTTTTTATTTCATAAAATCTTATTAATGCTTCACATATTCCACACAACACCACCAACAGGGAGCCGATTAGGGCAAGGATGCGTGCAAGGGTCAGTGCTGGAAATAGCAACCAAATCTCCCTTAAATCACACCCTGTTAGTTTTTGTAAAAGGATACATTGGATGACCCTTTAATACAGTCTTGGATTCCATACACAGAGAACAGACAAGGTGGTCACAACTGGAATGTCTGATCATAGGTGTGCTCAAATCAGATTGAGCTGGGATTAAACAACACCCCCCATACACACCCACACTAAGAGAGCCTCTACACCAGTGTTTCCCATTCTTTTTACCCTTGTGTAACCCTTAAAATAAATTACATGTTACAAGGAACCTCTGCACAAAAAGAATTATATACCATGTATCTTTCTCAAGATCCGCTGGATGGATTTGGATGAAACTTTCAGGGATGTTTGGTTTCGTGACTAGCATGAACTGATTAGATTTAGGGATCAATCTGGTACCGGACAAGGATTCTGAATTATTTTTCCTGTTTTTTAACTTAATTTCTGAGAGCGGTCGGGTTCCTTTTTAGTATTCTTGTTTGTGAGAGCAGTCGAGTTTATTTCAGATATTCTCATTTTAAAAATCATCTCTGGCTAATCGTTGAGAGGACATTGGTGTTGCTTTGGCAGAGGTTTGTGCTCTCTGAGTGTTCTTGTTATTATCATTATTATTATTTTTAGTAGTAGTAGTAGTAGTAGTAGTAGTAGTAGTAGTAGTAGTAGTAATAGCAGCAGCAGCATTAGTAAGGTGGTGAACTGGCAGAAATATAAGTGCTTCAAACAAAATGTTTTGCAGCATTTCTTCAGGATCTTTATGTCCTGAGTTCAAATTCCGCTGAGGTCGACTTTGCCTTTCATCTTTCCAGATTTGATAAAATAAGTACCAGTTAAACACTGGGGTCAATGTAATTGACTTAGCTCCACACCTCTCGAAATTGCTGGCCTTGTACTAAAATTCGAAACCATTGTTGTTATTATTATTATTATCATTATTAGGTAGCAAGCTGGCAGAATCGTTACCACATCAGGCAAAATGCTTAGTGTTATTTCATCCATCTTTATGTTCTGAGTTCAAATTCTGCCAAGGTCAACTTTGCCTTTCAGCCTTGCGAGGTCAATGAAATCAGAACCAGTTGAGTTCAGCTGGTACTAATGACTTCCTACTCCTCCAAACTTGCTGGCCTTGTGCCAAAATTTGAAACCATTATTATTATTATTATTATTATTATTATTATTATTATTATTATTATCATTATTATTTTATTTCAGTGTAGAAGGAGTTTATAAGCCATTTTAAAAAACTCACAAAAACCATTGGATTCACTTTGACATTAAAATTTAATTTGTGTCAAAATATTTTCGTTGCTTTGAAACCGCGACCTGTTCACTGACAAAATTTCGTGCTGCATCTATTATTTTGTTATTGTTATTTCATCATTCCATCATATGTAAATCCCCACACTCTATGTCTGTCTCTGTATTGTTCCCCCTCATCTCTCGCCCAGGTGGCAAACCATCCAAGCTCAATGCACAAGACAACAGCTATAAGACCATAGCTTCTAGAGTCAGTGGGGCAGAGACAGCTATCTCTCTACCATCAGCTTTAGATTAACCTAGCTCTGCTTTAATTACTCCTAACTACTTATCATGATTGTTCTCCAATTTCTAATTACCTACTTTCATTAATTTACATGACCTCAGTTTTTTTTGTTTTCTTTCTCTTTTTTTTCCTGCTGAAATATCAAAAAAGAAACAAAAAAATCCTATAAAACCAGTCGTACATTTTTATTTTATAGTTTATCCATAAAGAAGCTATGTCTTATTTTAACCCATTTAAAACTAGTTTATTGTTCTAATAAATCTTAATTAGTATTGTTGCTGTTTAACCCCAGGCCACCTTTGATCAAGCAGGGCAATGGTCAAAGATATTCTACCTCTAGCCAGCCCATCTTTTCAGACAGTTTATCTAAGACTAGATTATTCAATATCTAATACTTCTGCTATTTCTAGCAGGTCAAATAATCATGGAGAACTTTATTCATTGACTCATGGTGGTTATACAGTAAGAAAAGAAAATGCATGTGCACGCATGTGTGCACGCATGTGTGCACGCATGCATGTCCATGCGTATATATCATTATATGGGAAGATGAAAAGCCTAGATGGACAATACCCTGTAGAACACAACTGCTAAACTTTGCAGTTCAACTTTGCAGTAGAGATTTTGCTTTGCTTGTCCACATTAAAGATAAAAAATAGGGTGGTCATGGGTGGAACATTTGTCAGGTCTGACAGAGGCAAAACACCCACAACAAAAGTAAACTACTTAGTGTAGCTGCCAAGTTTCTTCAAATGGAAGGCTTGCCTATTTTTAGAAATAAGGAATATTTGTTATTGAGTCATCCATCTTGGAAGACAACAACAAAACATGTGACCAAATCTTGTTTGGTTGGCTATCCTTGCACACTACGCCTGCTGACCCTGAAAGAATGAAGCAATGAAGTGGGATCTGAGGGAGATTTCATTGCTATTTCTAGCAGCTCATAACAGCCACTTCTTATCACAGCCAATTGGTTTAAAAAAGGATTAAGAAAAAGATAGATGATCCTACATACCCTTATAAAAGGCAGGATGGTCATATTTGAAATGTCTTTGACCGAAGCCTGCCAGATCAAGGATGACCTAGGGTTAAACTACACCAATAATTACAACAGCTGCTGCTACATAAGCAATACCACCTCTGGCACCATCACCACAACAATAACAATGGTCTCTGATTTAGGCACAAGGCCAACAATTTTGAGGGGATGGGTTAGCTGACACCGCTGACCCTAGTATTTGACACTAACCCTAGTATATTTTGGGCGACCTGGCAGAATCGTTTTTCTTCTCATGCCTCCTCATTGATATGACTGTCCCAATCGATATAAACGTATCTGTCAAGACCTACCAAAAACTGAGCAAGTATAAAGATCTTGAAATAGAAATTGGCAAAATGTGGAACTTGATGATTAAAACAATACCTGTTGTCATAGGGAATGATAGCAAAGGGGGCTGATTGCTACCTAGCTCAGATACCAGGAAACCCCAAAATGGCAGAAATTCAAAAGATAGTGCTCATGGGAACTACCCATATCCTATGTAAAATACTTTCTATGTGATCTCAAATTTTAAAACAAACTCATTTAAAACAAACATAATTTTCTTGTTTTCTTAAACATTCTCTAGAACAACACTATGTACAAAACTAAATATATGACACCGTAGGTGTAACACCAACATGAACTTCTAACTTGTCTCTTGAGGTCTCTGGATGAGACTTGGAGTCAACTTGTACAAATACAAAGCAAAAGTCAAACATATAATAATAATAATAATAATAATAATAATAATAATAATAATAATAATAATAATAATAATAATAATAATAATAATAATCCTTTCTACTATAGGCACAAGGCCTGAAATTTTGGGGGAGGAAACCAGTTGATTACATTGACCCCAGTGCATAACTGGTATATATTTTATCAACCCTGAAAGAATGAAAAGCAAAGCTGACCTCGGGGAAATTTGAACACAGAATGTGAAGACAAACGAAACACTGCTAAGCATTTCACCCAACATACTAAGGATTTCTCAATAATAATTCTTTTATATGATTCAGTCATTTGACTGTGGACATACTGGAGCACTGCCTCTAGTCAAACAAATCGACCCCAGGACTTATTTTTTGTAAGCCTAGTACTTATTCTATCGGACTCTATTGTTGAACCGCTAAGTTACGGGAATGTAAACACACCAACATCGGTTGTCAAGCGATGATGGGGGGGACAAACAAACACACACACACACACACACACACACACATATATATACATATATATATATATATATACGACAGGCTTCTTTCAGTTTCTGTCTACCAAATCCACTCACATGGCTTCAGTCGGCCCAAGGCTGTAATAGAAGACACTTGCCCAAGGTGCCACACAGTGGGACTGAACCCAGAACCATGTGGTTGGTAAGCAAGCTACTTACCACAATAATAATAACAATAATAATTCTTTCTACTATAGGCATAAGGCCTGAAATTTTGGGAAAAGGGGTCAGTTGATTACATCAACCCCAGTGTGTAACTGGTACTTATTTCATCAACCCCACAAAAAATGACATGCAAAAATCAACATTGGTGACATTTGAATTCAGAACGAATAATAATAATAATAATAATAATAATAATAATAATAATAATAATAATAATAATAATAATCCATTCTACTACATATATTTCATGAGATACAACAAATATACTATTACCCTCATTAATAGTAATGTGTTAAATGAGTTTTGTTTCAATGTCATAAAGTAACCTCGGAACAAAAGTCTGTATTTTATAACCAACACTGCAACAGATAAAAGTAAACATTTATATACAGTGTCTTCATAGAACAGGAGAAATTAGTTTCAGTCTTGTATTGGGATTTCTTCAACAACCAGATCCCCTTTTTGTTAACTCTCCCCCGGCATATTGTTTATAAATCCACTTTTACTAAAGCCATACATAAATGAAATCAACTGATTTGCATGTATAATGTATTCTTGCCGACTGGTTTGGTTAACACAATCACTGGAGCATGAACAGGATTTTGTTTCACTGCTAGACTAAGGGCTATATCTGATTTTAGTCAATGCTGTATGTAAAGAGAGATATAAGCACCTTGCTTGTTAATGCACCACTAATTTAATCAACATTGCCATCAAGATTGTGTTATATATACAAATCTGATTTACCTAATTATCAGAATTATTTAATCTAATTTCATATTATCTGATTTACACCGTTTTTCTCAAACATTAAGTCTAATATTGATAACAACCTCTTAAGTTTTAATAAGCATTTCCTTATTCAACCATCATTGTAGAAAACGATTTATTCAATAGAAACAATATTAAACTGACTGACAGCTTCACTACCAATATGAAAAACTTAGTAATATTTAACTGATACTAACTGCACATGCAGAAACACAACTGCATGTCTTCTCAAGCAGTTGTGCAATGCTGAAACAATTCCGTAAGAAACATAAATCATCTCCACCTACAATAAACTTTAACATCAGGTGTAAAAACTATGCAGGTATGGAGAAAGCTCAATTTAAACAACAATACTTCAACCAGAATTCCTCTTTCCTAGAAAAGAAGAAATTCAATAAAACTGTCTCATTATGCCTGGAGTTTGAAAGAACTTGTTTCTCATTTGCACATCAAGTGAAAGATCCACTAGAGGTGCCAACGATACAGAAATGAAGAAAAGCTGTGGGAAAAGCTGTTTAGTTGAGAAGTACTTCATACTAAAACTTATCAATTATTCTGAAACCACTTAAATGTTGAATCAGAAATCTCCACAAAATGTTGACATTTCTGTAAATACCCACTGAAACACTTAAAAAGAACTGAAAAAAACCCCCAAAAAAACTCCAACTGACTGACTACATCAATATTTATAATTCAGCAGGAAAAGATTACATATTCTCTCTAATCCCTTTTTCAGTTCTTCAGTCTTAACCCCACAAACAGACACTCTTGATTTCATTAGACTTTATAATAATATAGTCTGATATTCTTAATTAACCCTTTATCTTTACAAGCTTATTTCTGTATATAAAAATGAATCAATTTATAACTATTGAAGCAATCATATCTCCTCTATTTTCCTCTCTGCACTTTTTATTTTCAATTCTAATTTTTGACTTCAGTAATGGTGCAACCAAAGAACCACGGTATCAGAACAATTTTTGAAATTCTCATTATATAGGCTACCTTTACCTGGATCCTCGTTCTTCAGTTTGTGGCTATCTTTATGTACTTCCAAGATGGCTGGTGCATCCAATTTCCATATGTAGAGAACATAATCTGTAAAGTCTCTGCATAACTCTTTAGTAAATGAACTATGGTAGAGTAGGTTCACAAAAGGATCATACCTCTGACTGAAGTGAGTCTGTAAGTTCAAAATCACTGCACCTTGACCATTAAAGATCATTTTGTTAGTTGATGGGCAGCAACCATTTGTAGACTCATTTGTAGTCAACTTTAAAAGCCAGTACAGTTTTCAGAATCCTTGATAGAAATTTTGCTGCTTCAAGTCTATAGTAACAATATGCCAGTATTCATTTTATGGTATAGTGTGGCCTTTGCTCTCAGCAAGAAAGTTGATGTTGTGCTAGAAGACCATATCCCCTCAGTTATCTTGGAGCAGCTAAATGGGAGCTTATATAACAACTGTCAGTCTTGGATGGTAACAAGCAAATGGAGGAAAAATTCTACTGGCAAACATCTGAAGATGAGGTTTTGGAATGGTTTAAAAATGATGGAGGAGGTCCTGGCAATCAAGTTCTTTCTGATGAAGAAATTTTGAAGGAGGTTCTATGTAGCAAAACAGGAGAAAAAGAAAGTTATAGCAGAATGAACTAATGTATCTTAAATGAAGAATCTCAGACATAACTACCGACTACAGAGAAATATCTTCTGAGATTGTCTCTTATTTTGGACAATTTCAGAGGTTCATAATCAAAAAACAATATATGAATGATAAACAGCTAAAGCTGGATACTTTCTTCAAATTACTTTTGCTGTCCCTTTCACCTTTAATCACCTGAAACATCACAGCTATCAACAACCAAACAGATGACATTAATAACAGCTCTATTTGACCAAATCATATTTCAAAAGAATGAGAAGCTGAGAATGTCCATCTTCATCAGTTACTGACAAAAGTCTACGACAGTATCACTGGAGTCACAGCAAAATATTCTTCAATTACATTATCAACAAGGTAAGAAGTTGAAATATGCATATATATATTTCTTAGAATAATTACATTCAAAACAATAAAAAAGGGTTTCCAGCATTCTTTTGAGGAAATGAAATTTTGGCCATGTATATAAAATGAAGTCTATAAAGAAAACAAGACAAAAGTGGTAACACAGGTAGAATGGGACAAGTCTAATAAATATTCATCATCATCATCATCTAAGTCTAATAAATATTGTATTAGTTTAAAGCTTTTAAAAAAGAAAGAAAAAAGTTTTAATGTTTTGGACGTAAGTCCTTCATCAGAAGAAAATTAGAAGAAGAGTAAAAATGAAAAAGTGGTTGAGGAGAAGGGATAAAAAAAAAAACAGGTAAGGATGTAGGATCCAGGTGTTAATATCATTCTACAGGGAAGAGTTAACAAGGGAGGAAGGGGTAGACGTGTAAGCATACATATAAGTGTGTATCATTGTTGATATGGGTGAAGGTGAGAGAATGGTGTGAGTGTGTACCTGTATGGCTATGCTCATATTAGTGTGTATTTATAAATGTGATGCACACAAGCATGGGTGTGTGAGTTTTCTTCACTTCATTCAACTGCAGAACAATGATTAGCAATGAAATCAATTACAAATGTGATTTATTAATTGCATTTCAATGTTGCCGATATATTTCAAGTTAAGGGTGGATGGAGTTTATCTTGTAGATTTATTAGTGATTATCCTGGCTTCATTTCCTCAGTACCACCCAAAATTCAACAAGATAGAAGCTTAAAATGAGCATGACACGTATAAATAGATAAACAAATATGCGTAGGTATGTGTTTGAGCACATGTAGATGTGTGTGTATGTATGTGTGAGTGTGTGTGTATACATACATATATATATATATATATATATATATATAAATATATATACACATACACAAAAACATACAAAGATATATATATATATATATATATACACACACACACAAACATACAAATATATATATGCACACAAACATACAAATGTATATATATACAAACATATATATATATATATATATATATATATATATGTATGTATATATATATATCTATATCTATCTATCTATATATATATATATATATATATATATATACACACACACACACATGAATCAAGTGTATTGGTTTTGCTGTATTTCCTGGTTAAACCAGTCACTTGTTGAGAAAATTGATGCAAAATACTTTCTAATACCTTGGTAGTATAATAACCAGCGGAGTGGTTACATGCTACTACATCCCTATCTATTACATCTAGAAACACACACACCATAAATATGTATATCTATGTGTGTGTATATATATATATATTTATATATACACACACATACATGTACCGTAATCATGGATAGGTTTTTAACGTTTGAGAGATATGTTAAAACCATTTGAAATATTATCTGATAAGGAACTCCACACACACACACACACATGTACACACACACACGCACACACACATGTACACACACACACACACACGCACACACACACATACACACACACAGAAACAAGTATGTACCTATGTATGCCTACGTACATATGTGCATACATGTTTCCTGTTATACACACACACATGTATGTATGTATGATGCAAAGACATGCAAACACACAAACATACATACTTTCATTCATTCATTGGTTCAGAAATCTCCACCTCCCACCCTGATCAGTGAGGCAGACAGACAGACAAGCCAGTGGTTATTACAAAATGGTAAATAAAACTACACAGACACTGCTGTGTCAATGAGTCACTCCATATATGATAAATAGGTGGGACTTTCAGAGAGGATCTGTGGTGCCATGTCTAGAAGAGCTGGGTGTTGTGGCTGATCAATTTGGCTGGGCCCGAAGCTCACTGGCTGACGATGACGACTAGAGTCTTGATGGCTAGCAAGATAAAGCTAGAAGAGTGAAATGTCTCCATAGGATATGGAGCTTCTTGTATTACCAGTTCATGACAAGAAGGAAGCCTCTACATGGTTGACCAACTCGCTAAAAATAGCAGCCAAATCTCTCAAGCCACAGTAGCATCTTGGAGGTGGGGAAAGAAATTGATAATGCCATCTTTCTTACAAAAGGTCTGAGAAAAAAATAGATGGGATGCTCATGGCTGGAATGGTTTTGATCATAGGTCTGCTGATTCAGTGTTGATGGGGGATCTAAACAACATTATAAGTGATTATCTATGCTGTCGTTTGACCTGCTAGAAATGGCACCCAATAGCCTTCAAATTACATCCTTCAGTCTTGGATAAAGAAGAATGCATTGGAGAATGTAGTTGAATATGTACAAAGAACTGTGATGGTCATGGTTGGAACTTCATTGATCACAGGTTGGTCCAGGCAAGGTCTGGCACCTTCTCTAACAGGCACTGATCTAATATTACACTGGAACAAACAGAATGATATTAGATCATGCTCTCTAGTTATCACAACATCTGTCCTTATGATACCAATTATCGATATAATGGTAAGGAAAACTGCTCAGAAGTTACTTCCGAGATGCTTAAAATATCTGGTGGTGTAAGATATGGCCTAGTCACTCTTAAAGTCAATCAACTGTACATGAAGGAGTCATACCCAACAACTGTTGTTGGAGCATCATTGTCAACTGTTACAAGGTAAAGATGTTTCTCAGCAGAGGTTCTCAACAGGAGCAGTCCTGCCCCCAAGGGTGGCCATGTGGAAGGTGAAGGTGAGGGGTTCACATGCTGCTTCCTTCCTTCCTCATCTCCTAATCATTCATCCCCCATTACTCTCCTAACTACTGCGTTATCTTGCTGCTGTTATTAGATGAAAGTGAAACTACATATATCTTTTCTACTCTAGGCACGAGGCCTGAAATTTTTGGGGAGAGGGCCAGTCGATGAGACCGACCCCAGTATGACACTGGTACTTATTTTATTGACCCTGAAAGGATGAAAGGCAAAGTCAACCTCAGCAGAATTTGAACTCAGAACATAAAGACAGACAAAATAT
>NC_068986.1:109719666-109721079 GCF_001194135.2 Octopus bimaculoides
CACTGGTACTTATTTTATTGACCCTGAAAGGATGAAAGGCAAAGTCAACCTCAGCAGAATTTGAACTCAGAACATAAAGACAGACAAAATATCCCCAAGCATTTCACCCGGTGTGCTAACGATTCTGCCAGCTCACCACCTTAAGTGAAGCTACATAAATCCTTATCCTTTACTGTGCTACCAGTCATCACTTCCTCTCCCCTGAAACACCTCCTTTGATATCCATCCACCATTCTTAACCTAACACCACCTCCCATTTGTGTGCCATTCTCTTTACCCTGAGCCACTTCTTGTTAATCAGTCTTAACACCATCTCATATCTACTACTGACCACCTCCACCTTTGTTGCCCCCTCCCACTCACTACATTCATCCCCTCAACTTCTATACATCACTCACTTTTCTCACCACAATCTTGAAATCTTTCCCCACCAATCAGCTCCTTCCCACCTGTCATCTCCCTCCTCTACCTCACCTCTCTCTCTCCTACTTCATTCTTCTATTACTCGCACGCACACACACACACACACACACACACACACACACACACACACACACACACACACACACACACACAAGATAAATCATTTAACAAAATTCAACTTTGAAGAATTAAAGAATTAAATCACAAGAATCTTGCCAGAATTATAAGACTTTTAGAGGCAGTTTTTATGTATTATTGTTGCTGTTGCTAGCCTGAGATCAACCCAAGGTAGATTGATGAATAAAAGACATTCAGGCCATGACCATCCCATCTTTTCTTCCTCATATACAGTGAACCCAAACTGACATTATTCAATGCAATGTCTATTTTTTGCTTCTAAAACAATCAGCTACAAGTTAAGAAAATTTGGTAACTATTTCTAGCAGATCAAGCAACAGAACAAAGCTTCCTTCCTTGGTTTGTGCTGATCTTACATGGATAAGATGCAAACTTTAGAACTATTCTGGTGCAGTTCGGCACCAATAAATGTGGTACCCTCTTTTTTACCCCTTCTTTTTCTGCAGAATTTTTTTTTGTCCATAAATGGGTTTTTGCTCACACCCCTGCTGGCCAAACTAAATATTTGCTCTCAGCCCATGCTGCTTGCTTTAAAAAACAGTACGCAGCAAGATTATACACACACACACACACACACACATATATATATATAAAGTGTTCAAAAAGTCTCTCCGCAGTAAATTTTTTTTATCCTCTGCATCTTTTTTGAAGACATCATCAACACTGAGAGATATAGCTCAAATATTGTCCATCCATTTCTAGGCCAATTCACTGAAAGTGGAATTAATAATGTATACTTTCAGCAAGATGGAGCTAGAGCACATTCTTCACACATCACCTTATAAATATTTATTTTGCAATAAAATATTTACTGCAGAGAGACTTTTTGAACACTCTGTGTGTGTGTATATA
>NC_068986.1:109722255-109724495 GCF_001194135.2 Octopus bimaculoides
GTCACTTAGCGGTTCAGCAAAAAGTGACCAATAGAATAAGTACTAGACTTACAAAGAATAAGTCTTGGGATCAATTTGTTCAACTAAAGGCGGTGCTCCAGCATGGCCGCAGTCAAATGACTGAAACAAGTAAAAGAGTACATACACACACACACATACATACACACATGTATGTTAGTATGCATGCATGTGTGTACAGTCACATTTCACATTTGTGTCCGTCTGTATGGTTACTTCTGCTCTTCTCTGAAAATCTGAGTTATAAGCAGTGAGGTAGAGGCATTTATCTGGTCAGCAAATCATCCATGGGTGTTATCTTTGAAGAATTGTGAAATAAGAGACCCATTACTTGAGAGACAAATATAAGTTAGTGACAGGAAAGGCATCCAACTTAAGATGTTAATAATATTATACATCTTTCCTATGCAAATGTGGAAAAATAGACATAAAACTGAAAGAATGAAGAATAAAAGTGTGTGTGTGTGTGTGTGTGTGTGTGTGTGTGTGTATCTCTTCTATCTTATTCTGTCTCATATTCAGACACGTAAAATACACCGCCACACATAAAATACATCATTTCAAGCGTGACCGTTGATCGTTACCAACGTCGCCTCCCTGGCACATGAAAAGACATTACCAATGGACTGGCTCCTGTGCAGGTGGCACGTAAAATGCACCATTTTGAGCATGGCCGTCGCCAGTACCGACTGACTGGCCCTCGTGCCGGTGGCACGTAAAAGCACCCACTACATTCTCGGAGTGGTTGACATTAGGAAGGGCATCCAGCTGTAGAAACTCTTCCAAATCAGATTGGAGCCTGGTGTCGCCGCCTGGTCCACCAGTCCTCAGTCAAATCGTCCAACCCCGGCTAGCATGGAATGCGGACGTTAAACGATGATGATGATGATTCACAATGTATCTTTCTTTCTCTTTTTCTCTCTCCCTTTCCAGGTGAGCAAGCCATGCATTCATCTCTCCAACAAGACACCAGCTCCTCTCCCTCTATCAAACTTTCTTATTCCTCCTGTCTATATCCTGCTCAGTTGAGCAGTCTTATCTTGCAGATACTCGACGTCCTCACTGGTGCTGGTACCACATAAAAAAACACCCAGTACACTCTGTTGAGTCTCTGACATTAGGAAAGGCACACAGTTATAGAAACCATGCCGAAGCAGACGTAGAACCTGGTGGAGCACTTTGGCTCATCTGTTCTTTTCAAACCATCCAACCCTTACCAGCATGGAAAGAGGGTGTTAAGTGATGGTGATGGTTGTGATACATATATATACATACATATATATGATAGGCTTCTGCTAATTTCATTCACAGGAAGACATTTGCTCAAAGGTGTCCAGCAGGAGGATTGAACCAAAGACCACATGGAATCAAAGTGAACTTAACTACTTATCCATACCTTTGCCCCCTGTCAGACAGACATACAGAGACACTTATTCTCCTGCCGTTACACACTTGAAATGGGTATACATATGTAGAGATTTCTGCATATACATACATGCATACATAAACACACACACATGCAGAGTGAAGGAGAGAGAGACACAGACAGAGAGAGGGGAAAGAGATGCCAGTATTTTTATGTGTGCTCACACTGTAAGACTTAATTATCATGCCTTAATGAACAGAATGAAGTCACACAAAACGAGTTCTGTGTATGTGAAATTACTGCTGCAACAATAGTGATTCTGTGTATACCAAGGGCCTTTGGTATCATGGAGGAAAAGAAGATGGCAGCGATGGGGGTCAGGCAGGGAGGTGATTAGAGCTTCTGCTAAAACATTCATTATCAGACACGACCAGTGGTATGGAATATAAGGTCCATAGTTGAACATAGAACTGAACTAAACTGACACAACTGGCGAGTTTGTTCCATTTGCTGTGCTTTTTCCCCCTCCTTCAATCTTTCACGATAAAAGATCCTGTGTTTATATTTCTCTGCTGCACAGAAGCAAGTAGTTTGATTACTAAACGGATGGCTTCAACGAAAAGCATGTTATATAAACTGTAATATCACACACTCAACGGGGTGTGTGTGTGTACATGTGCGTGCGTGGGGGCACACGCCTGTGAGTTATGTATGTAAATATGAGTCTAATGTGACAGGATGTGTGTGTGTGTCTTTATGAAGAAACTTTTGTGAGATGTATTTAATTAATTATACATACAGAGAAACAGATATATATACATATATATATATATATCCATATCCATATATATATATA
>NC_068986.1:109730323-109733670 GCF_001194135.2 Octopus bimaculoides
GGGGGGGGGGAAGAAAACGCCTCATAGCTCTTACCTTGTCAACTGAGGAGACGTAAGCATCCATGCGCAGCGTAATATGGGAGAAAGAGAAAGAGAAGATCCCAGGTGAAGGAATGCGATGAGCTCTTAGTTACATCTCCTCCTCCTCCTACCACCACTCCTGCTATATTGCAACTTCTCCCACCAATATGTCATTAATGAGAAACAGTGGTCTTTAACGAACACTAATGCTTATTGATTGGGAAAACAAAAGGAAGTAAATAAATATATCAACGAATATATTCGTTGTGTTGTGTGTCGTGGAAGGAGGGATTTAACAAAAACTCCCAGTGTAACACTTTCTGACTGTCGGCTGTTGTAATTGTAGGTGGCGGTGGTGGTGGTGATGGTGGTGGTATTAGTAGGACTGATGGGTTTGATGGGGGAGGGAGATTTGTAGTAGTGGTGGTGGTGGTGGTGGCGGTGCTATGGGTGTTATGTTAGCTGGCCGGTTGGCTGGCTGGTTTGATGATTTGTTAGTGGTGTTGCTTATTGGAGTGTAAGAAACATGTTAGCACTGGTGACTACGTGTATAAGTGTGAGAATATACACACACACATACATACATACACACACTATATCTACATCCATTCATATATACATACACACACACACACATACACACACACACATATATATATATATTATAGTGCATGCATACCCATATTTATGTATAGTGAATAAATGCCTTGATTAGATGAATTAAGATGTGCCTAATGAGGTTCATGTGTGAATTTGCCATATATATATATATATATATATATATATATATATATATACATATACATATATATACATACATACACACACACACTTATATATATATAACACACACAAATGCATATATATATATATACATATATATACATATATACACACAAATCTATATATGTAAATATAAGGGCCAAGTGTTTGTACTGTATATATGTGTGTGTGTGTGTGTGTGTGTGTGTGTGTGTGTATCAAGCATATATGAGCATATGTATTTTCAGGAAAACAAATACACATGTAGCTATACAACAACCAATGTAGATACTGTGCACGTATATAATATATATACACACACACACACATGTATGCATGCATGCATATATATGTATATAACACCTCTAAACACATAAACACAAACTAACAATACAATCTTTTACAATGTTGACTCTGGATTGTAGTTTACTTTTAAAAATAAACTTGGAACAATGAGAGCTTTTCTTTTGAAACAGTTTCCAAGGCAACACTAAGTATTTTCACAATTATTTAAAATTACATAATTTATAGCTTCTGTAAGGAAAGATGGTTTTTGCCTTCCCTTATATAAGTTTTTTATTGGGTCATAATAACTTTTATACACACACACACACACATTCACATTACATCATTTACTATATGAGTTCTATGCTGACATGGGTTAAATGGTATGATGTGATCCAACCAGCCTGAGGGCTACATTGGTCTCCAGTGTCTGCTTTGGAAAGGTTTCTATGGCTGGTTGCTCTTCCTAATGCCAACCATTTCAGAGTGCACTGGCTACTTTGATTTTGAAGCGGCTGATCTTCCCTAAGTGTATCTTTGAATGGTTGACTGGTCTGATACCATTGTTAGCTTATCCAAGTAAAACATGTAGCAGTGTGTTTGAGCATGTATGTGTAGACACATGTATGCATGTATAGTCTCTGAAAGTTTTCTTTTGGTTTCAAGTGTTTGTGTTGCTGTTGTTTAACCCTAGGCTATACCTGTTGAAGCCAGCTTAGGATCAAAAGCATTCCGGCCATGACAATCTTACCTTTTTGAAAGTGGGGAATAGTGTAACCCTAGACCACATCAGCCAATGTGTTCTTCAATTTTCAAGATAGTGTGAAATGAAGGAAATATGACTGTTATTTCTAGCAGGTCAAGGGACCACATAGAGGTTCTTCTTGTCTCAAAAGTTACAGTATTTTTAATATAGGTTTCTGGACTTAAAGTGAATATGAAATGATTCTCTGGAGAAGAAGGGAAGGTTATAAGAGACTTTCTTAGATGCTCAAGAATTTATTTTACCAAAACTAATACAAAAGAAAAAAAATATATAGATGTAGGTTTCACAATGTTATGAAGAGCATCCAGTGATGCAGTGGAACCATATTCCAAATAGAATTCAGATTACCAAAATTACCCAAGATACAGTCTTTGTGAATAAGTTCTTGGAATCTCCGAATATCAAGTCAATTTACATTGAAGTTATTCTGCCACATCAGCCCACCCACCACAACAGAACTGATATCCTAATAACCAAGGTACCATGCTGGTGCCATGGAAAAGGCACTGGTGCTGGTGGCACAGAAGAAACGATCAGTTCTCTCTGTAAAATGGTTGTTGGCATTAGGAAGGGCATCCAGCTGTAGAAACCAAAGCAAAACAGACTACGGAACTTGGTGTAGCCCTTGGAATTGTCAACTCTTGTCAAGCCATACAACCTGTGCCAGCATGGACAATGGACGTTAAATGAAGATGAGGATGATGATGATATCATAAACAACAGAGAGAACTCTGCAGATATTGGACCTAAATGGCCCTCATATATACAATCTCACCCTATTCTCTCATAACAAGGGACACTTTGGATAATGTTGTCCTTGATATACCATGCCTAAAAAAGATGAAATAGCCATAGATGGAATGCTTTTGGAGACAGGTCTGTTTGAACAAGGATGAACTGAGATGAAGGAACATGACAAGAATCCCTCTGGGTAAAATAAGTGAACAATGCTTGCAGGGCATTCATTTAGAGTTCATTGCATTAACCTCTGAATATTCCCAGAACATCTTGATAAAATTAGAGATGAAGAAGAAAAATATAGATCATTCCCAGGAGGATTTGAACTGAGAATAAAAAAAAGCAAGAGGACATACTATCAATTACACAGTTCAGTGTTCTACACTTTGAGCTGGGTGGAGGCGCAATGGCCCAGTAGTTAGGGCAGCGGACTCGCGGTCATAGGATTGCGGTTTCGATTCCCAGACTGGGTGTTGTGAGTGCTTATTGAGCGAAAATACCTAAAGCTCCACAAGGCTCCGGCAGGGGATGGTGGCGAACCCTGCTGTACTCTTTCACCACAACTTTCTCTCACTCTTACTTCCTGTTTTTGTTGTGCCTGTAATTCAAAGGGTCAGCCTTGTCACACAGTGTCATGCTGAATATTCCCGAGAACTATGTTAAGGGTACACGTGTCTGTGGAGTGCTCAGCCACTTGCACGTTAATTTCACGAGCAGGCTGTTCCGTCGATCGGATCGACTGGAACCCTCGACGTCGTAAGCGACGGAGTGCCAA
>NC_068986.1:109733685-109738024 GCF_001194135.2 Octopus bimaculoides
AACAACAACTTTGAGCTGATCTGTTTATAAAATTGCTTAAATTGTATGGATCATTATTTGTGCCCAAATACACATTCTAACACACACACACACACACACACACACACACACACACACAGAGTAAGAACATTGTAATGTATTGCCAAACTCTTTTATGCAATCAATTTCAATGTGTCTATTGACCAATAACTGCAGTATTTTACCATTATTATTATAGCTTATGTATTCCTATGTTTCATTGATTTTTTTTTTTTTCTTTAATCATTTGTCTGTTCAATAATGTTAGAATTAAAAATACAATTCCTGAAAATTTCAGCTTCTAAAATTCACACAATTTAATTTACTACACAGAGTAGCTATTTTTTCTCTCTCTTCTAAACACAAACATTAACAAAGTGATATATACACACTTCATTATCATCATCATCATCATCACCCTCTTGTCACCATCATCACCATCATCATCATTTAACATTCCTTTTCCACAGTTCATCAGTCAGACAGAATTTGTTGAAGCAGATTTGTTCTGGTCAGGTGCCTTTCCTGTTGCCAACCCTCCCCATGACCAGACATATTTTTTCATGGAAGACTGAATATGAAGATGATATTCATTTAAAAAAAATCTCGATAAGGGTACACCCAGTTACCTCCACTCTGACCCCGGAACCGTCCATCTCTTATTTTTGCTCTGTTCTCACCAAACACCTCTTTCCTGTCTTTCTGTGCCTTCAGGTAAACTCTCTCCTCTACCATATTCCATCTTAACACCACATTCGTTCTCAACACCCTTTCAGCTTGCTGCCTTAATAAATAATAATCCTTTTTATTATAGGCACAAGGCCTGAAATTTGCGGGAGGCGGGATAGTCAATCTCATCGACCCCAGTACTCAACTGATACTTAATTTATCAATTCCGAAAGGATGAAAGGCAAAATTGACCCCGGTAGAATTTGAACCCAGAACAGCAGAAGATGAAATACTGCTAAGCATTTCGCCCAGTGTGCTAACGATTCTGCCAGCTTGACACCTTAAAGATGTATGAAAGAATAAGATTCTACACTCTGCTGCAGGACAGAATATGGTGTATGGTACTAAGGAATCTGGTGAATCTCACCTGTATTCATGTTTTTAATTAAAGTAGAATGTAAGGTAATGAGCTGGCAGACTCGTTAGCATATCAGACAAAATGCTTAGCAACACTCTATCTTCCTTTATGTTCTTAGTTCAAATTCCGCTGAGGTGACTGCCTTTCATCCGTTTGGGGTTGATAAAATAGATATAAGATAAAATTTAGTTGGACTCTAGGATCAATATAACCAGCTTACCCCTTCCCTGAAATTGCTGGCCTTGTGCCAAAAATATGAAACCAATAAATTATAGTAGGATGTAATCGTACCATGTAATCGTACCCCAGAATGGTGAAACTGATGCAGTAGATCTTTGACAAAGAAAGTAATTCTACATGATTGGTAGCTCAACTAAATCACAATAGACCAGAGATAACCAATAACAACAATAAGAACAAAAGCAAGAAACAACAACAACAGTCTCTCACGTTGACTCCATATTAATGACGGAACCAGAACTGTATACGAGGGGTTAAAGTCTTCCCTTCGCAACTAAAAATTACTTTGGCTTTGAGTAACTGCTGATTCTGTACAAGTTAGGAGTGTACTCTACTATAAAGAACTGCACTCATACCTGGGCTGAAACAGCTGCCTCGTACATCAAAATTCTAGACAACATCTCTCCTCAAAGAGGTCATTAACTGATGGGTAAGATCTTCACACACACTAACAGTCTGCTACAATCACTGACATACCAATGGGTTGCATTTGTAGAAATTCAACAACATTGTCAACACATTTTATACAAACTTCCATCTGATTCCTAGAACTGACTGACCCCTATTTGGCCATCACTAGCATTGAACCCCTTCTAACTCTCATCTTTGGGGTTTGAATAATTGAAACTAGTCTGAAGGGAAATCCATACAGTCACTCAGTGCAGTTGAAATAGCAGAGAAACCCACACAATTCACACCCTATTATATTGGTCTCAGATTTTGCCACAAGGGCAGCCGTTTTGTGGGAGGGGATGAATCGATTACATCGACCCCAGTATTTCACTGGTATATAATTTATCGACCCCAAAAGAATGAAAGTGTCCCTCAGTAGAATGTGAACTCAGAACATAGCGGTTGGCGAAATACCGCTAAGCATTTCATCCAGTGTGCTAACGATTCTGCCAGCTCCCTGCTTTATCACACCCCATTATATTAAAAAAGGAGAAAGACATTAAAAATTATGGTCTTGGATGTTTAGTGTCTGAACAAAGAGAAGATAATTGCTTGAATGGATTTGGTCATTGGTCAGCTCAGTTAGGGATGAACTGAAGATAAATAACAACAAGGCATTGTATCCTCCTTCCAGCTCTACTAGGGTTCCTGCTTCTCTAACCCTCCTAATACCAATCCACCTCGGACCATCTCTACTTTTACAACACAAAACCTTTAATTTTACAGAGTTCTTATTATAATCCTGATCTCATCCATCAGGATTTTAAGAACTGTTTGCTGCTAAGTTATGTTCCAAACACCAGCTTCAATACAAAGGTCAGGTATTGTAGAAAATCCAAATAAATTGAACCACATAAACAATATATTTCATTAGAAATAAGGCCATAAAAGGGTTTTGAATCACCTGATTTCCTTAGCTCCCTTCCCTTTGTTACCCCTACAACATCACACTCCTAAAACCCTAAATATGAAACCAAGTATTTATCGCCAGAACTGAAATCATCTTAAATTCCCTCCCTGCCCCTATTTTCCCTATTTTGACCATCAACTACATTAATTTCACTGGTGTGAGAGACCTTATAAATAGCATGGGACACAAACCCCTCGTCTTCCCCTAAAAATAGAAATAGAAAGCTGTACACTGAAGTTAATCTTTTAATGTGAAGGATTTTAGTTTAGTTAATCTTTCTTAGATTTAAAGGTTTTAAGATTAGGGAATTATGGGCAGTGTTATTTTTGGGGATTTATGATGTTGAAGCAAACCTTGTCTTAGGCTATTGTAAATAGAGATAAGTTTCCCTTAATATAATTCAATAGTAAGCCATCTTGTTGACCCCTATTTCAAGCTGTCCACTGTCTCCTTTCTATCACAGCATAAAACGTGATTGGCTCAAGCAATTGTTTTTGTTCTGTGCTCTTTAAATTATTTATTCTAACTATCATCAAGATTACCATTTTTTTTCAAATGCATTTATCAAGGCAAACAAAGGTTGGCAAATATAAAGCGAGGTCTTTTTTTTTTTTGCCACTGCAAGAAATAGGGTAGATGGTTGATTCCAGGGCCTTTTGTTGATTAAAAGAATTCTTTTTTGCCATCAAATAATCCTAGAAAATAACTTAAGCAGGAAGAACGTAAACACTTGTGATCGCATGGACAAATAATAATGATGATGATGATGATGATGATGATAACAATAATAACAGTTTCAAATTTTGGCACAAGGCCAGCAATTTCAGAGGTGTGGAGGTTAAGTAAATTACATCAACCCCAGTGTCCAACTGGTATTCATTTTACTGAGCTCAAAAGGATGAAAGTAAGTTGACCTCAAAGTCAGAACAAATGCTGCTAAGCATTTGTTCTGACTTGGTAACCATTCTGCCAGCCTAAAAACAACAACAGCAACAACAACAACAACAACAACAACAACAACAAGACTCTGTGGAAAGAGTATGGAAAATTTGACCCACTTGGTAAGTGGATGTGAGAGCCTTGCACAAAAAGAATACAAGCACTGCCACGATAAAGTGTGTGTGTATCATCATTGGTTCTTATGCCATAAATATCAATATGAAGTAAGAGAGAACTGGTATGGGCATGCACCAAGTAAAGTTATGCAGGAAGATGGAAAAGTAACGATACTCTGGGACTATGATTTTCAGACGGATCCTGTAATCGAACATTGTAAACCGAATATTGTCACATTGAATAAGAGAGACAAATACTGTCAGATCATTGATGTAGCCATACCAAATGACATGAATGTTGTGAGTAAAGAGATTGAAAAAATCACCAAGGACTCCGAATTGAATGTGGGAATGGCAACACTGTATGGAATGCGAGAAGGTAATGTAAAATTTCCCCAAGACACCTAATGAAGGCTGGAGGGTATAGCAGCTGAAACGTTGTGTTAACAACAAACCAGATGAGGACAAATATCCGTCAAATGTAAATAATAGGCATAGGAGTGGCTGTGTGGTAAGTAGCTTGCTAACAAACCACATGGTCCCAGGTTCAGTCCCACTGCGTGGCACCTTGGGCAA
>NC_068986.1:109738124-109745736 GCF_001194135.2 Octopus bimaculoides
CAGCATGGCCACAGTCAAATGACTGAAACAAGTAAAAGAGTAAAAGATTGTAATCTTTCATGTAATAATGATCTTTCAGGCCAAGATTTAAATTTTAAACATGCACTGAAGATATAGTTTCGATCAATTGTCAAGGTTAAAGATAACAAAATATTTGCAGTGAGTATTAACAGATGACTCAGAACTTAGGAATTCATAACAGGGTATGTTTAGCACATATACCTTTTATATACCTGTGTGTTTGTGTGTGTGTTTATTTTTAAATTATATCATCAGAAATACAGGTTGAACCTTACAAAGCTGACAAGGTCAGGACCAGGCAAGTTCACGAAGAGCACATTTTTAGGAAGCAGCGAAGCTTGCATCTACTGTATTGTCTTATTGATACCAATTTAACTTACATAGGTTGACACCCAGCTCATGCTGACTTGGCTCCTTTGTTACAAAGAGTTAGTTTAGTGTGAACACAAAGGTTTAGTCTTGTGTACTGTGGGACAAAAAAAATAAGTAGATAAGTTGAAAAAAAAAAATCAAAGAAAAATATGCCCACTAACATTTATAAAAGATTGTATAAAAATTTGGAACAGGGACAGGCATGGCTGTGTGGTAAGAAACTTGGTTCCCAACTACATGGTTCTGGGTTCAATCTCACTGCATGGCATCTTGGGCAAGTATCTTCTACTATAACCTCAATACAACTAAAGTCTTGAGAGTGAATTTGAAAGATGGAAACTGAAAGAAGCCCATTGTGTGTGTGCGTGCGTATATACATATATATATATATATACACACATGTGTGTGTGTGTGTGTGTAGTGCCATGCAAATGGCACCTATGAATCGTAGCCATGGTCACTGTCAATGCCATATAAATGGCACCCATGCCAGTGGCACAGAAAAGCACCCGTTACACTCCTGGAGTGGTTGGCATTAGGAAGGGCATCCAGCTGTAGAAACCATGCCAAATCAGACTGGTATCTGGTGCAGCTCTCCAGCTCAGCTCCAGTCAAACCATCTCACCTATGCCAGCATGGAGAGCAGACGTTAAATGATGATGATGATGATGACACACATACATGCGTGTGTGTATGTGTGCACACACGCATCTGTGTTTGTCCCTTATCATTGCTTGACAACTGGTGGTGGTGTGTTTACATCCCGGTAACCTAGTGGTTCAGCAAAAAAAAACGATAGAATAAGAACCAAACTTTAAAAAAAACAAATCAAGAGGATCGATTCATTCAGCTAAAAATTCTTCAAGGCCGTGCCCCAGCTTGGCCCCAGTCTAATGACAGACAAGTAAAAGAAAGCAATGGTTTATTTACATTAATTTTTACTGTAAATATATAAGAAACTTTCAGTAAATAAAACCCCAACAAATTTACAATAAATAAATAAAGCATTTTCCACCCATTTTCGTTTACCTTCATTTAATGTTGATCTGTTTCTGATAACCATCTGACTTTTGGTATCAGCAAAATTTTCCTTTCTTTTCTTGTTTCTTAACATCATACACTAGCAATGGACCGATGCCTCATTCTCCACATAAAACTCGTCAATGTTCTACCCTCCAGCTTTTTAATTGTGACAACTTTTGTAATGCTGCATGTTTATGTTTTGTTGACTTACTACTTGCTTCTCTATCAGCAGACATATTCACGGGTAAACTATCTGTAATAAAAGGTTACATCTGTACCTGTACAGCAGTATCAACTATCTTCAGTAAGATTCATTCCTCCCTTGCATTCTCTAACCATGCATCATCTACACGCAACCGAGACACCACATGCCAAACCTGCATTCACTCCATCAACAGGGACCTTCAGAGAATCCTCCACCTCACCTCTTTTAACAGAAAAGAAACCAAAAAAAAAAAAAACCCCACTCAAGTGCTTCTTACATCAAGAAAACACCATTGCACCACAACCTTTTCTTATTTCTTTATTGCCCACAGGGGGCTAAACATAGAGGGGACAAACAAGGACAGACAAAGGGATTAAGTGGATTATATCAACCCCAGTGCGTAACTGGTACTTAATTTATCGACCCCGAAAGGATGAAAGGCAAAGTCGACCTCGGCGGAATTTGAACTCAAAACGTAACAGCAGACGAAATACCACTAAGCAATTCGCCCGGCGTGCTAACCACTCTGCCAGCTCGCCGCCTTTAAACACCACTGCACTACAACCGTTTCTAATCATGAGTGGCACTCAGCTAGAGTCCCTGCAATCACTCAAAATGCTGGGCCTGGCAGAATCCTTAACATAGTTAAAACTACGTCTCAGAGACTAGACCTTTTTATTCCTAGGAAACATTTCAGTCCACAGATGCCTGCTGATTCTCTACATGGCCCAAATGAGGCCCAAGGGAGTGCTACTTCCACAACTTGGATGGTGCTACTGCTATTACACACATTGACATCCTGAGAAGGGCTTCTTGGGTAATTGACATTCAGTCAGTAACAGACACAGCCTAACCTATGGCTCACAAGTGTGCCATCTCCTCTCTCCACTTGTCTATTCATCTCTCATTACTCTTGGTGCACCCAACCTCCCTCCATTTTCTCCCTGCACTAACCACTGTTCTCATTCCTTCTCCATCAAGACATCATCACTTTGGAATCTCCTCTCTGCTCATGTCTTTCCAGTTGTTGATTTGCTACAACTTAAATGGAACATTAACAGCATCAAACGTGCCAGTCATGAAGGACCTGCAAGGGGGGCTACAGGCTCTGTCCCTTCCTCCAGACTCAGCAAACGAATAAACAATATGGGATGGGATGCTGGTGATACCACAAGTGAACAAATGATGATCAACTAAGTGAACAAATGATGATCAACTAAGTGAACAAATGATGATGAACTAAGTTCAAGGGTTTAGGATTAACATCCTAAACCCATGAAACTACCAGAGTTACAGAGGCTCAACCAGTATTTAATCCAGAATTAATGAGCCTCAACTTGTGTTCAATCCAGGATCTACCCATTTACAGTTGTCACCTACTCTCCCTTACATTATAATTATTTAACATTTGCTCTTAATATTTCCCTCTCTTGCCCATTTCCTACCTCACTCTCCCATACACTGTTCCAACCTCTAGTCACCCACACTTCCTATTCTCTTGCCCCCTTTCTCTTCTGCTCACCTACCTTTAGGGTTCACCATGGCATTTTGATGCCACTATTTTATCACTTTCCAGATCCATCCTGGTTACTCTCTTCTTCTCTCCTATAATGCGAGAATCTATGTAGCTCCTCTACAGCAAGAAACCTTTCCTGTTCTGGCCCCTTGTTTCCCACTTTATTCCCTCATCCCAAAGCATAAAGCTGCGTCCCTCTCTACTGTAGCCTCACTTAGTCAAAAGGGATCTTAGTTTTGCTGGCTGCACAGCAAGCTCACTAGTGTTGATACCATATAAAAATCACCCAGTATATAGTGTAATGTGGTTGGTGTTAGAAAGAGCATTCAGTTGTAGAAACCATGCCAAAGTAGACAGTGGAATGTGATGCAGTCTTCAGAGCTGTCAAACAATCTGACCCATGCTAGTGCGGAAGATGGACATTTGATGATGATGATGATGATGATGATGATGATGATAATGATGATGGGGATTATGTAGGCTGCTATAATGACTGACAGTGGTGATAGTAGGATCTATTTTTGCATTACAAACAAACTAAAAAGATTACAGCTTTAAATATACATCTGCTGTTTATTTAATAATTATGAAATTTTAGACAAGTAGGTTACACATCTTGCTTTTGTATACATTAATGTCTGTCATCATTGTTCCTCTCTACAGCTGGACCTTATGGTAGATGTAAACAGGGAAGGTTAAGCATAGCAAGCCAACCCAATGATAGTAAATTTGGATGTTGAATATAATTAATAAAACAAGCTATAAATAATATAAGACTCGTCTTACGCCTGCAGAGTTGTTCCTTTTGCATAAGAAATGGGTTCAGTGTGAAGTGTTAGAATTTATCTGTTCTTCATGGTACACTTATTCCCATTTTTGTGAAGTTTATAATGTATGCAGATAGCTTCTGTGTGATGGTGATTGGTAGATGGATGGGGGTAGTAATTTCATCCAGGTGTTTGTGTTTTAATTATTTATGTCTTAAAGATAGCAGCTGCAACATGAGCAATAGCAGCCAAGTCAGTGAGAGAGCCTATATGCAGTTACACAGTCTGCTAGAAACAGCAACCAAATTTCCCTTTTATCATATCCTATTAGTTTGCCCTCCCTGTCACCAACCCTCATCTGTTTCCAAGTAAAGTAATGTTTCCCCATGACCAGACATGTTTTCTTGTGATGTCAAGACTAGGAGACACAAACATGCACACACAAGGGAGTGTTGGAAAGTTCTTGGCTTTAAGGGAACCGTGAAAAGTCTGGCTGGAGGCCCAGCCTTCTGAGTTCTTTTACAGGGTTTAAGAACTGAAGAACCACTGCAATAAGTGTGTGAATCTGGGAGGGGAATATGTTGAATAAAATCATAATTAACTGATCCTCCTGTATTTTCTTTTATCCAAAACCAGAAACTTTTTAGCACCCTCTCATATATATATATATATATATACAGTGGGATTCTTTCAGTTTCCATGTACTAAATCCACTCACAAGGCTTTGGTCAAATCATGACTATAAAAGAAGATACTTTTAAAGAAAGACAAAATGGAATGGTCATGACTGGAATGCCTTTGATCATAAGTCTGTTGAATCAGGAATCACTTGGAGCTAAACAACCAGATAAGCAGAGGACATTTATAATTGATCAGACTCATGATTAAAAGTATTCCAACCATGACTATCTTGTCTGTTTAAGAGAATCCAGGACTTGGTGTCCATGTCCATTGTGTCTCCTCCAAGATGTGATTTGAAGGATTTTTCCAGATGCTATTTTCAGCAGATCAGGTAACACCAAAATGGTTCTCTTGTTGGCTCAACTAGGACTTATGCAGCAACAGCAGCAGCAGTAGTCTGGTGATCTCTGTTCAAAGCCACTGCAGTTGCGACTCTTTTCTCTGACCCTTTTCTCAGGCACATTATATAAGGATCACATAGTCCAATGTATCCCCCCTTTCATCAGGCAATAGATGAGCAATGACTCTGAAACTAGTCTCTGGATGCTGGCTTTGCTGGATGGAAGTGCTTATCTCCCCTTTGAAAACATAAGGACACAGGAAATGTGTCAAGGCCAACAGGAAACGGTATTTCCTAGGGCTAAATAGCAGTAGCATTCTTCCCTTTCATGGGACTGCCACATTAAGTTGACAACATACCATCACTTTAATGGAATATTATTTGTTGAAAATTTGGCTGCTATTTCTGTCAAGCCATATTCCTGTCAATTGCAAAGAGGCTTCCTTGGACTAGTATTTCGGGTGAAATTTCACAATAAGTAATGAAATAAGCCTGGACATTGACCAAGTTGAGACCTGGTCAAAGACAAAAGATTTATGAAGTGAAAACTGAAGAAAGGGAATAGAAGATTGGAAATCATGAAGACTTTTGTTTCAATTTTTTAATTGCTGGCTCTGAAGAAAAAGGCAGTGCCCAGGCCCTCATAGCTCAACTCAAACCCCAGACCCAGTGAAATTGGTGCCATTAATGTTTGTCATGAATCTTTGTAAATCAACCCTTGAGTAGGGAGGGAATTCCAAAGGGATGCAATTCTGGTAAGGAAGGACTGGCTATGGTGATTAGTGTAGGGCTTGAGGTTGGAGAGATGAGTGGGTTGGGAATGCTAAATTGGAGGTGGTGAGAGGAGCAGGGGTCATTACAGTAGCAGAGGAGGCAGCATGGTTGTGGGTCAGGGGTTGGGGCTTCCCTGTAAGGGACTTTCTATTGGTTTCACGTGAATTGATCCAGTTCACAATGGAAATGAACCAAAAGGAACTTTTTTGGATATTCTAATAATTAAGGAAAATCAGACAGTTATAAGTGATCTGTACTGCAAGGATACAGGCACAAACCAATACTTAGGTTTTAGATCTTGATACCCTTCCTTTGCAAAAAGGAACAGTTCAGTATGGCAAGATGTTTATGCTCAATAGTTGCAGACACAAAGAGACAAGAGAAACGGCCAGTTGAATGAAATATGTTCCTTCAAAAACAGAAATTCCTCCGAAAAGTTAACAAATCATGCCATAATCAAAAGAAAATCCGATCTATGCCTTATACCAAAATACTCATGCTAAGAGTGAAAACGAAAATACAAATATATTTCTTCCATTTGTAGTCATCCATAACCCCAGGAAACACAACATCCTATATTCAACCAAACAGGAGGAGGAGGAGAGAGAGTAAATAATAGTTAGAGGAGGAGTTATACAAATGAGAAATCTTATTTGACTGTATTTTAAGGTGATAAATAGTTTTCTTTAGAAAAATTTAATTTCATCATTTTGTACAAGGATGAAGAAATTTAACAAAAGTTAAATTATAATTATTGCATGTATATTATATTTCCAATATTATTTATGGTGGTGAAAGTATTATCCTCCCAAAGTTACTCATCATTTGACTGGTAACACTAATAAAAGAATAATGTTAATAATATAGACTCCATGTTGCAAGGGTTCTGCCATTCTTTAAAGCAGAGCTTCTCTTTTAAGGGGCCACATAGAATTTTGCTGCTAAAATTTATGTACAATAAACTGGTTAAACTTCTGCAATAAAACAAAATATTTTAACTTCTTAAACATTTCCTAAAAATATTTAATTACAAAATTATAACAGAATATTTTTTTCAAAAAGGTCAAATGGCTATGGGGGTCCAATAGAGTGAAATAGGGATAAAATGGGGTCCATAGGCAAAAAATAGTTGAGAAATACTGAGCTAAAGTGATGCAGATGTTTAAAGAAAAATGATGCTCCAAAAGATACCTGAAGGAGACAAAAGACAAAATAATAAAGAATTTCAGTCAAAGAAGTATTGAGACTGTTTTTGTTTTACTTACCTCCTTCATCAACTTTTTAGCAACTTTTCAGCTCAGTCACATGATCATATAACCTTTAATCTCTTTCCCCCAAGACAGGAGGTCAGTAATCCAAAATTTCCAGAGAAGAATCTTATAAGAAAAGAAGATTCAATTTGGTTTTGCAAAGTTAAAGAATATGTCCTTAAAAATGAACTACTGTTACGAAACCAGCGAGGAATATTTTACAGACTTTATGGAGCAGGTTGATGGACGAGGATGGTGATGAGAATCGCAACTGTGAGGATGATGAGAAGAGAGTGCTTTCTGGTGAGAAAATTAAACTATAAAACTTGCTGCTTTTTTTTTTTTTTTACACCACAAAAAAAGTATCAGAGAAAATGGCAGCAATGCGTGGTTTGTTCTAGGGACTTGATGGACACTAGCTAAGTAATCTGATCGCACAGAAGCCAACACATCGTGGAGCCAGTGAAGTAAGCAGGCTTTGTCCACCAAATGAAAACACCATTCAGTCAGTGTATTTCTGATAAAAAGTAAATAAATGTCTAAAAAGATAACAAAAATTCTAGAGAAAGCCAAAGAATACAGAAGCCATCTTTATTTCAGAGCAACAATTTTTTTTATTTTTTTTATTTCTCACAACACAAAGTGGCTTGTTTGAAACAGAAA
>NC_068986.1:109745753-109757239 GCF_001194135.2 Octopus bimaculoides
ATCATCATCATCATTGTTGTTACTATTAACATAGAATCAAATGACATCCTAGCATCCTAGTTAACCAGTCACTGAATAGAGATGAATTTCTTTCAGTTTCACTGATGCAGTCATCGGCCTGTCAACAGACGAGGTGTCGACATAAGAAATAGAAACACAAAACATACATCTTTGCACACACACACACACACACACACACACACACACACACAGATATAAATATATACATACACTCACACACAGGTATAAATATATACATACACTCACATGATGATATATATATATATATATATATATATATATCATATATATGAGAGTGAGAGATATACACACATTCATACACATGCATACATATATATCATTATCATTTAACATCCACTTTTCCATCCTTGCATATACACACACACATGCGTATATTATTTTCTCTCTCTCTCTCTCTCTCTCTCTCTCTCTCTCTCTCTACACACACACACAGATATCGCAAGCTATAAATCTGTTAGGTCAGAATTAATTCCCAATGACTGTAAACAGTCCATTATTCAAACATTATATATACATTATATATACTTTATTATACATTATATATTTTACTATTTATTGTGTCGTTTACCAAACATTTATGGTTTTTCCCTCCTATCAACCTTCAATGTTTTCTAACCAGAAAACACACACACACACACACACACACACACACACACACACACACACACACACACACACACACACACACACACAATGTGCTTATCTGCAAACAAACATAAATAAAACTAAACAAAATATTAAGAATGAAGGCAGTTTTACGAAATCTGGAGAAAAAAAAATTTGGAGATAAAGATTAAAAAATATCAAAACAAAAACAAGCCTTGAAATTTTCATTTGACAAGGAGTGATGTTAGATTATCGTAATTCTAGGATTTCTAAAGAATTCATTCCTATAGAACAAGCAAGGATTGCAGCAGAGTTCATAGATTCTGTTATTTTAAAAAGATGCTTAAATTTTAAATATTTTGTCATTTTCTATTATCTGTATTTTGCTAAATTTTGTGTGTGTGTGTGTGTGTGTGTTAGGTGAGAGGGTGGAAGCTTGATAAGTAGTTGTTCTTCTTGTTATTATTATTGTTATAGTATTATTGTTCAGAGTTTCCATGCCTGTTTAGAAGAATTATTGTCAGTTGGTGCAGAATGGTGCAACTTAGTTTTAATTTATTTTTGAGATCACCTCGCTTCACTTACATGGCTAAAACTCTTTAGAAAGGCATGATTGTAAATATTTTAATGTTCCCTTTAAAGATCCCACTTTTCATGCTTATCTAAGAAACAATTATTTATCAAGTTAGCCTATCTTAACTGTTAACATCTGATAGAAACTGTTTTTGCTTTTTTTTTCTGGGTATTTCTAACTAAACTATAAATTACTTGGTGTGAATCAAACCAAAACAGCTATTATTTAGAAAGCTAAACTTTGCTCTATTTAGACGAAGGCCTATTCTCTTCCACCACTATTTTTCGTGCTTATTATAATGATATAAAAAAAATAAAAACAAAAACACCTAAACAAGCATATTATGCTAGAAATATCTAGTTTATATAACATTTTTGCTGTTGCCTGGAATAGATCAGGGAATAGGAATCTGCTTCAGTCACTGGTCATGCTTGGTTGATTATATTTGGCACTTCATACCTGACTGCTCACAGCTCACTGGTTATATTTAAATGATAAATAAATGGAGAAATAGCAATTGTGTGGAGACTTTAGCAAAAATTCAGCAGACACTTGAAGACACTTGAAGACATATCTGAAGATGATACATGTTTAAGATGAACTTCTTCAGTGCAGTCCATTAAAATGTTAGATGGAAGGAAATTATTTGCTGGTCCAATTATTTGTGCTGGCATATTTCTTTGTCTGCTTTGTTACATTTAGAGAATTTGAATGGCAGAAAATGAGAAGACTGCATTAAAAAGTGTGTCAACAAGTTAGTTTTTGACTTTTTGCGACTCTAGGCATAAAGCCCAAAATTTTTGGGTAGGAGGCCAGTTGGTTAGATCAACACCAGTACGGGTACTTAATTTATCGACCCTGAAAGGATGAAAGGCAAAGTCAACCTCGGCGGAATTTGAACTCAGAACATAAAGACAGATGAAATATCAATAAGCATTTCGCCCAGCGTGCTAACGTTTCTTATTTCTTTATTACCCACAAGGGGCTAAACATAGAGGGGACAAACAAGGACAGACAAACGGACTATGTCGATTACATCGACCCCAGAGCATAACTGGTACTTAATTTATCGACCCCAAAAGGATGAAAGGCAAAGTCAACCTCGGTAGAATTATAGAATATCTGTATAATTTTACCTAAAAAAGGTTATTTTAATGTACCGAACCGCTTGGTAAAATTATTAATTACTAATTAATTGATCAATTAATTAATTAATTTTACCCTTTTATTATTATTGAAATATATGTAATATATGTGTAGTCATTAGCCCAGCTAGATGGTTTACAGCAGACACACCATTCAAATCTCACAGGAAATATTACAGCTTTTTCCATCATTTTCATCAATATTATTAAATGTTATAATTTATTAGTCACTGCACTCACCGTCATGAATAGGAATGTGAAAACATAAGTTATTGCTGTTGTTTAACCAGGTTATTATTGTTTGAACAGATTAATGATAAAAGGTATTCACCCTGCCCCAAATACACATATCCCTTCCCCTTGCTGAGATGATAGGGAGTAACAGGAGGGAGATTTGGCTGCCATTTCTAACCGGCCAATCAGTCAGGTAGAAGTTATTTTTTGCTTCATGGAGTTATTGCTAAGATACAGAATTTTTTCAAATTCAAAGATATCTCCATAAGCAAAGAATAAAGAGAGAGAGAGAGAGACAGATAGACAGACAGACAAGCAGACTGACAGACAGACAGGGAAAGAAAAAGATAATGTAAGATAAATATTTAGTTTAGAGTATATTTGAGATTATTTCAAATCAATCTAAACAATATGTATATAAATGCAGCTCTGTAACGCAACTGCTTTTAATAAAACTGCAAATATGTGTGCACTATTTATATATATATTCACAAGGTCAGTGAAGGTTAAATATGCAACATTCCAGAATAACATTATGGCATAGATATCATTCCAGAATGATACAACAGTGTTACTATCATTCCAGAATTATAATACAATATCAATACAATTTCAAAATGATAATAGTCCAGCACAATTACCATTGCAGAATTACAACAGAACATCAATATTGATCCAAAGTTATAACACCAACACTATCATTCCAAAATATTTATACTGTGCTGATTCTGGAATGGTAGTAGTGTTATGCTATCATTCTGGAATGATAATATAGCAGCACCATTACCGTTCCAGAATTATAATTGACCATCAATATCATTCCAGAATTATAATTGACCATCAATATCATTCCAGAATTATAATTGACCATCAATATCATTCCAGAATCATTGTACAGAGTATAATGGGTAAATTGTCACCATTTTATATTTTTAATTTTGTGCTTGCACATTGTTTGTTTTGATTTTGTCGAATACAAGGTATAGTAGGGTCAGTTGGGCACTGTCTGTGAAAAAAACAGCACCATGATAAAATTCACTCTGCCAGAAATTTGGAAACGACATGCTGTACTGCTTGGCATTCACAATGGAAGCTTCAATATGAACATTTCAGAGTGTTTGGGTGTCAATCTGAGGACATGTACCGAGAGTGATAAAAATCAAACATCCAATCAACATCATGATGTTTGGAGGGATCACTCGTGATGGTGACATTATGCTTCCATTCATCTTCCCACACAGCCTCACACTCAAAATGGAAGCCTACATCAAGTGCCTAGAAGAAGTAGTGCTGTCCTGAGTTGAGAGGCTGGCTGCTGGAAGACCGTATGTCTGTCAACAGGACTCTACACCATGCCACACAAGCAGAAGAACCCAGTCATGGCTGTCAGACAATTTCTGCGACCACATCACTCGTTACAGCTGAGTACCTAACTCCCCAGACTGCAACACCCTTGATTATTATGTGTGGAACGCGTTTGAGTGAGAGACCAACAAAACTCCTTGTAACACCAAAGATGAACTGAAGGCAAGGATTATGGCAGCATTCACCAACTTAAACAAGGAGACCATCCAGAAGAGTTCCAGTAGGTTCCGAAGTCGTCTACATTTCCCCAACATCTCTTCCCCTACCCATGATTACCACCCACTGCTGCCCTCCACTCTCCCTCATATGCCTACCTGCACACACTTCCCATGCCCTCACATATCTACCATTGCCCCCAATCACTCCAACTTGTCTTACCATCACTTGCTGTAGTCATCTCTCCTTCATCTCTAAACACCTGATTTCACACTCTTATCGAACATCCACCCTCTATCCCTTCAGTGCATTCATATTCCACCCCCTCTGTACTTTGCTGGTATGTCCCAATACATCTCCAGCACCATCTATTTCTATCTTTCACTCTATCTTTCTTTCCTTCTCTTTCTTTTCTTGCTGGAGTAGCTGAGTATCTCCTCTACAGAAAGACACCTATCTCTATCCCTCTTTTATACTTTAACTTCTCAAACTGGCACAGATCTACATCCCTCTGTACCACTCCCTCTCTCAGGTGAGGGATCTTTGTTGGGTAACACTGCTGGTACCACATGAAAAGCACCCAATATACTTTGTAAAGTGGTTGGTATTCAGAAGGACATCCGGCCATAGAAACCATACCGAAGTAGACAAAGGAGTCTGGGGCAGTTCTCTGGCCTGCCAGTTCTTGTCAAACTGTCCAACCTATCCCAGCTTGGAAAACGAATGTTGAATAACGATGATGAAGAATTAAAATTTAAGATCCTCCCCAAACAATGACAACTTGCATAACCAAGGATTATCCATCTCATTTTGAAGTGCTAATCACAATCATATTCATTCAAGGTGTCACGTAAAAAGCACCCACTAAACTCTCGGAGTGGTTGGCATTAGGAAGGGCATCCAGTTGTAGAAACCTTGCCAAATTTGATCGGAGCCTGGTGCAGCCTCCTGGCTTGCTAGTCCTCAGTCAAACCGTCCAACCCATGCCAGCATGGAAAGTGGATGTTAAACGATGATGATGATGAAGAAGAAGAAGGAAAGTCAGCCATTAAAAACCAAAGATTTCTTTCAATCATCGCATTGGAAGTGATTTCCTATTTCTTCCTCCACACCCAAATGAAAATCTAGACATGGCTAAATACACAAATTCTTAGCAGTCATCAATTATAATAGTTTCACTGCTTGTGTCATCAGGGATTTACAAGGTATGTGGACTGATCTAACAATTGTCATACCTTAGCTTGGGACTCAGAATTGTTATCTTGGCTGTTCTTGTCATCGTAGCTGTTTAGCCTATATGTGGGTCCAATTCAAACAGACATCATAAAAAGTATTCCATTCATGCCAAGGTATAGTGTACCTTAGATTAAATCACTTCTTTTGCCTGTTTATAAAATGGTGTGATTTAAGAGAAATTTAGCCACCATTTCTAACATACAGACTGACACATATAGGCCCCTTTGCTGGCTTGCGATATGAACAGTCATCAACAACATATCAACTTTTGTTGATGAAACCAATGACGAAAGGCATTCCAGCCATGACAGTCCTATCTTAATTTCAGTCATATATGCAATTCTAAATGCACTGTTTTCTTTTCTTTAACAGTTGTGTATAATTTGTGAGAGATGTAGCCTCTATTTCTAGCAGGCCAAGTGACCACATAAAAGCTCCCCTAGCTTTTAATCTGGCACCCTACTGACAGAGACAGAATCACACTGTGATTTGCAGCGCATACAGAACAGGATACTTATTTATCACAAGTTAATTAAGCTAATAACCTTCCTTCTGCTCGCTGGCTTCCAACCGTTTTTCTTTAATATTACAGCAGACAATGAAAATAATGTTGGTGCAGTCCAAATGACTCACTTCAGAAAAATAAGAAAATGTAGGTACTTTTTCCTAATAAAAGAAAATCTGTACAACACTACACAGGATAAATATTATTATTAGGTCACATCTACTTAAATCATCATCTTAACGTATACTTTTCCATGCTTACTTGGGTCAAACAGATTTCATTGAAGCAGATTTTCTATGTCTGGAGGCTCTTCCCGTCACTAACCCTTCACCTGTTTTCTCATGGGCAGACAGGCTTTTCATAAACGACTGGAAAATGAACATTACTCATTTACACAAAAGCACCATTCAAGCGTGACTGATGCCAGTGCCACCTGACTGGCACCTGTGCTGGTAGTACATAAAAAGCACTATTTGAGCATGGTCAATGCCAGTGCCGCCTGACTGGCACCCGTGCCAGTGGTCTGTAGAAAGCACCTACTACACTCTCAGAGTTGTTGGCATTAGGAAGGGCGTCCAGCTGTAGAAACCTTGCCAAATCAGATTGGAGCCTGGTGCAGCCTCCTGGCTTGCCAGTTCTCAGTCAAACCATCCAACCCATGCCAGCATGGAAAGCAGATGATGATGATGACATAATGTCAAGGCAAGGGTACACACACAATCATCAAATCATCATAATTTAACATCACCTTTTCTATACTGGCATGGGTTGGCTGGTTCAATAGGAACCAACGAACCAGACAGCCGTGCTGAGCTCCAATGTCTACTTTGGCAAGACTTCTTTCCTTAGATACCGTTCCAAATTCCAACCACTTCACACATTTTGCTGACAAATTCACTCACAAGGATTTGGTTAGCCCAGGGAATATAGTATTAAGTATCTGCCTGAGTTCCCCCACAGAGGGATTGAACCTGAAGCCACCTGGTTGTGAAGCAAGCTTCTTAACCACACACTGAGTCATAAAAAAAAAAAGAAACAAAGTACATGCAATATATAGCTGAATATTTTTAGGGCCACCCCAGTGTTGTGTCCTGGCAGACAGTCTTTGAGTTAATCAGTATTCTAAACTAACAGAAACATAATTTTCCCAAAGGTGAATGACAGAATCCATTTGAGAAAAGAAATCCTGCCATTTTCCCATTGTTGGATAAAGTTACAATTAGGACAAAAGATTACTTGTACACACCTTTAATTATATCTCATAACTATACAAACAATTTACACCTGTCTTCTTTTCACATACTCCCACCTATCCATACATAATGTGAGGTAGGATAACCATGTAGTGTAGGCACATAGCTTAGTGGTTAGGGTGTTGGACTCATGGTTCGATTCCTGGATCAGGCAATGTGTTGTGTTCTTGAGCAAAACACTTCATTTCATGTTGCTCCTGTTCACTCAACTGGTAAAAAAGAGTGATCCTGCGAAGGACTGGCATCCTATCCAGGGTAGAATGTATACACTAGAGAAACTGGCTCTATGCACCTTACAGTGCAATGTGGACTAACCAGGGTAACCATATGGGTCTTCTATAGTGAAACACCTGTCCCTGTCCCTCGATCATACTTTAGCTTCTCACTACATGGCATAGGTTTACCTCTTTGTCTTCTATGACCTCACTCAGCTGAAAGGTCTTTTTCTTTGTTTTACAAGGTACTTGATAACCCCACTGATGCTGGGGGTTGAGGAAAAAAGCATCCAGTACACTTTGTAAAGTGGTTGGCATTAGCAACAGCCTCAAACCATATAAACCATGCCAAAACAGAAACCAGGGGCTCAATGCAGTTTTCTCACTTGTTAGATCTTCTCACTTGTTAGACCCTCTCAAAGCTGGGTCCCTGTGTCTAAGTCCACCTGGGCTCTGGAGCAAAATAATAAATAATTGTATATACAGATCAAGAGTAACAATCACAGGCAAATTAACAAGCAGAATCACCTGCATCTTCTTTTTCTATGCATGTGGTTTGTTATTGTTTTACCTGGAATCCAGCGGTGAGGATGTTTAACCTGTTCCCATTATAGCAGGAATACAGCATGACAGGGTTAAGCTGTCCAACCTCTGCCAGCATGGAAGACGGTGGCATGGGTTGAACGGATGCTGACTGATGATGCTGATGATGCAGTCTTGTTTATGTGATGCAATTGGATTATTTCACATCTATTTTCTGGTGCGCTCCACTGCTTATCCACTGTTCTCCCTATATAGATCAGGTGGCTGATCAGGTATTAACTGTAACATGACCTGTTTATTGAGTTTTTCAATAAAACTATGAAATAAAGTCTGTGTTTGTTTATTGCCTTGAAAAACAACTTCGGCAACAACAAGGAAATTATTTCTAAATAATTTTTCCTTTATTCAAACTGATTTACAACAAAAATAAAAACAGATAAAAAAAATAAACAGAACAATGCTTCTTCTGAACAGAGGCAAAAACTATTAAACTTAATCTATTAAACTTAATCTATGCCTGCATCTGTCAGTAAACTAGGATTATTTTCCAAAACACATTTCAACAATCTCACACTAACAGATACTAGAGAGATATAGAAGCTAAAATCTCAACAGTCAACTAGCAAGATTCCAGTTCTCTGGTGGTACTATTACTATTAATTGATTAATTATGAAAAGATTTTGCTTGGCAGGAGAAGTGAGAGAACCTAACAAGTACTTCTCTATCCATGTATTGAAAAATTAATTATAAATCTCCCTCGTATCAAACTTTTACATTTATTTTTACAAAATATTGATTATTCACTTATCATAAATCGACTACTTAGAGATGCTATCTGTATGAAATACAATAATTAAATTACTGCTAATATATTTTGATGCAGTGTGCATAAAAATGCTAATTAAAAGCAACTATGTGAGTGAAGAAAAAAAAACAGTCAATGACAATAATAATATTGATATTATTTTGACAAATAAAGGAGACAATTGCAGATGTTTCAGCCTTATTATGAACTCATCAACAGAAATATGGCACCAATCATACATGAGCAACTCAATTGGTAGTGTTATACATTATAAAATCACAGTCTTGACAGATACCAGTGTCACACAAATGGCACCTGTTAGGAAGGGCATTCAGTCATAAAACCATGCCAAATCAGACTGGAGTCTGGTGCAGCCTTCCAGCTTCCCAGCTCTGGTCAAAACATCCAACCCATTCCAGCATGGACAGCGAATGCTAAATGATGAGGATGATGATATATGGTAATATTTATATTCCACGAAAAGTGGATGTTGTGTTAGAACACAGAATACTACATTATTTACCACAAGAGGACCTCTCTCTCTCTCATATGGGTTTGTGATGCATAAAAACACTTGTGTTTATGTTGCTGACTGGTGATAACTCTCTACTACAGCTGTCAACAGCAATATAAAAAGTGTGCAATATATACAGTAGGGAAAAAAATAAAAATAAATAGATGATACACTGCAATGCTTCTTGGTTGTATGTGATCATTGAGAAGACAAAAAATGCAGCCCTTTGTCCCCTGAAACAATGACAAATAGCCAGAAATTCTGAATAGCAACAAAATGAATCATCAGCTTTTTTTTTTTTTCAAAATGTCTATTGTATGAATATGCCTACATAATATGAAAGATAGTTTCTCATCTCACATATAACAGGTTTTGAATTGCACTTGAAATAAATCCATTGTATCTATTATGTCTTGCACCTCAGTCTGCTTAAGATTTTGAAGTTTAGTTTTATAACAAATGACAAAATGATTTTTCTAGTTTTATTATGACATTTGCAGAGCTTTTGGTTCGTTTCTTTGTGTTTTGTTTTGTTCTTTTTTTTCCCTTGTAACTCAACTGAACTATTTTTGTTTATTATGTTTTTTTAAAAGACAGAATGGACATTTGTACAAAAGCTCTTCTAACTTTCTAACCAAATACTTTTCTTTCAAGGTGACACATATGCAAAGAGAACACTAATATATGAATGCAGTATTTAGTTCGGAATGTCTTATTCCAGTCTGTTGAAATAAACTATAATGATGATGATTGCTTCTATTCAGTACTAATTCACAAGTATACTTACCAAATAAATGAGAATTATAGCTGTGTGTGTGTGTGTAGTCTACAAAGAAAAACCAAACTTATTTCCTAAATTTCATGTTAAATTATTTAGATAAGTGCTTCCATTGGAACTGGAGAAATTATGAGACCCAAGAATACAAGGCACCAAACAACAGCAAAGAACAGTCACAAAAATTCCTGTGGAATATTTAAATGCAAGAAGGCAGGGAGCTGGCAGAAACGTTAGAACGCCGGGCAAAATGCTTAGCGGTATTTCGTCTGTCTTTACGTCCTGAGTTCAAATTCCGCCAAGGTCGACTTTGCCTTTCATCCTTTCGGGGTCAATAAATTAAGTACCAGTTGCATACTGGGTCGATCTAATCGACTGGCCCCCTCCCTCCCTCAAAAAATTTCGGGCCTTGTGCCTAGAGTAGAAGAGAATATTTAAATGCAGGAATACAGAAGAGTCTTTATCTTGCTTTCAAATTCTGGCACAATGCCAGCAAGTTCGGGGGGAGGGGCTAAGTCGATTACATCGACCTCAGTGTTCAACTGGTACTTATTTTTAAGGACCCTGAAAAGATGACAGGCAAAGTCGACCTCGGCGGAATTTGAACTCAGAACGTAAAGACAGACGAAACACCGCTAAGCATTTCGCCCGGCGTGCTAACGTTTCTGTCAGCTAGATACTTTGAAGAATCTTTATATCAACATTGATGTGAAAAAAATTTAGAACTGTAAATATCATTAAATATATAGATATTTACAAGTATGTGTGTGTTCAAAGAGAGAATGAATGAACGAGAAAAGAGAAAATACTATTGGTCATTTAGAAACCTATTCCACCACCACCACCATTTTTACCGTTTACTTTTTTCAAGCTTTCTACACATGAAATGTACTGAAACCAATTTACTTAAAAAACTAAAGTCACAAGCAAGTCAAACGACACCCCACACATTAATTGTAACATTGTGCGACAATCTCTGGAAATACCTGCAACACGAACAGGTATTATTGAGATATAAATGCTTTTAGATATGATTGTTTGTCTTGTAAAGTGTCTCATAAAAGCTATGAAAGACGAAGACAAAACAAAGATAAAGATTGTTTATCAAATAGAGCGGCTTTACTGGTATGAAGTGTTTCAAGTCTGGAAACAAAACCCATAGAAATGAGTGCAACAAGTTGATATGCCGTGAATGTAAGGTTAGGTAAAAGTTTACACGTGTACAGGTGTGTGTGTATACAGGCCGCGCGCACGCATACAGAGACAGAGAACTGGCAGTGACCCATTAAGCGACTTGAGTTAGGGATGTCGATGTTTTTTTTCGTCTCGAGGTCAAATTGAAATGAGGTTAAAAGTAGAGAACAAATAAAATTCTTGAACTCTATCAAAACAACGAAAAGGCAAAAAAAAAAAAAGAAAGAGTAAATTATTTTTCTTCGTTCTAAGGGGGACCTCCTCGTGTTTTTTATAATGTTCCTTAACAACGAATCCATTAACCTTTTCTTTTGTGTACCGTA
>NC_068986.1:109757969-109759588 GCF_001194135.2 Octopus bimaculoides
GAAGCCTAGTACTTATTCTATCCGTCTCTTTTGCCGAACCGCTAAGTTACGGGGACGTAAACACACCACCATCGGTTGTCAAGTGATGCTGGGGGGACAAACACACACACACACACACACACACATATACATATATATACATATATATATATATATATATATACATATATACATATATACGACGGGCTTCTTTCAGTTTCCGTCTACCAAATCCACTCACAAGGCTTTGGTCGACCCGAGGCTATAGTAGAAGACACTTGCCCAAGGTGCCACGCAGTGGGACTGAACCCAGAACCATGTGGTTGGTAAGCAAGCTACTTACCACACAGCCACTCCTACGCCTAATATATAATATTATAAATAAATAAATAAAAAAACAAAATGCCACAAACTTACAGATGGCAGTTTCCTTGTTGCACTTATGCTCTCGCTGTTTTCAGCTTATCAAACATACATTTTATATGGTAATCCGTACAGAGCTATTGTTTTTAGTGGTGTTATTGATTATTTCCGGTTTAGTTACAGATTTAGAATTTTTTATAAAATATCTTTCCTTTGATATTTTTTAGTTATTTTCTGCTTAAATTTTGTAGAGGAGAAATATGCCCTCAACAATAATGAAGACAAAAGAATTGGTCAGTCGTACATTTTCCCAGCCAGTTTCACAGGAAGCCAAAATTACATGCATAAACAAACTTAGGATGCAGATGTCTTATATCAGAAGCATAGAGATTGCCATATCATTCCATTACCTGCTTCGCTATGAGCTTTCCTCACGTCAGTGTGACAAAGACTGACAGGACTTCTTGATTAGAAATGTGTCACAACAGCTCATCAAAATGGACTTAATGAAGTCAGATTGAAAATAATAAATGTTCAGTAAGTATTAGAACTTAATAATTATTGGGTGGTTTTAATTGCCTCTGTTCGGTAAGATGGTTCCATGGTTTCCAGAAGGAGAAAAGCATACAGAAATGTGGGTTAAAAAATCCTGTGTGTTTCCTAAGAGCAGCACCGCTACCCTGCTATATACTGAGTATAATTCAACCATTGAATGATATGTTATAAGTGTAAATGATGATGATGATGATGATATATATATATATATCATCATCATCCATCATTTTGAATCCGGGTTTTGTCCCCGTTAACAGGGATGGCTGGATCTCCCTCAATGCCATAACAACCGCCTTCACATCATCTTGCCCAGTTTTGGGTGTCCTCCCTTCTCAAGCCAACCCTCCCAATCTCCTCCTCCACCTGTCCCCTCTACATTTTCCTCGATTTACCTCACTTTTACCATCCATTTACCGCAAACTCAACCACCCTCCTCAGAACATGCCCCTTATCCCTCCTCAGTACATGCCCATACCACCTCACAGCCATTCGCCCTTGCCAACCATTCCACCGTTTCCTCCAACCCCAGCATCCCCATCAAGTCCTCAGTCCTCCTCTTATCAAACAGCTTCACCCCACCCATTTCTCTCATCATTGCTCTCCCAGTCCTTCTCAAAATTGCCATCTCTCTCTCTCTCTCAAACACCTTGTCTCACTCCCATACAGCATTGCAGTTCTCACACAACTCCTATAGAACTTTTTCCATATAATAATATATATAT
>NC_068986.1:109759691-109760813 GCF_001194135.2 Octopus bimaculoides
TATATATAGTGTACAACTGTTATATGGTAAATATATGTTGTATCCTTTGATATAATGTACATTTGATATACTATAAATGTATCAATTGTACCATAATGTATGACTGGTATACCATAAAGAAGTATGATATATTGTAATGGAAGGACTTGCTGAAGGATTTGCAATCCAATATTTCTTATGACACTTAAAATATTTATTTCTTTATTGCCCACAGGGGGCAAGCAAGGACAGACAAAGGGATTAAGTCGATTACATCGACCCCAATGCGTAACTGATACTTATTTAATTGACCCTGAAAGGAAGAAAGGCAAAGTCGACCTCGGCGGAATTTGAACTCAGAATGTAATGGTAGACGTAATACCGCTAAGAATTTCGCCCGGCGTGCTAATGTTTCTGCAAGTTTGCCACCCAAAGCACTCATGTTCGTGCCGTATAATAAGCACTGGTGCTGGTGCCATTTAAAAAGCATCCATTACACCCTGTAAAGTGGTTGGCATTAGGAAGGTCATCCAGCCATAGAAATCATGCCAAAGTAGACAATTAGAGCCTGGTGCAGCTCTCCGGCCTTGCCAGCACCTGTCAAACTGTGCAACTCCTGCCAGCATGGAAAATGGACATTAAATGTTGATTTTATACATACACACACACACACACACACATATATATCTGTGTATCTACCTGCAACATTTATGGAAGGAAGTCTTAATTAAATGTCTGGCATGTTATCTTGCGTAAAATCTGAAAAGATGTGATGGATAGGTTTCTTTGGGCAATAGAGCTAATAAGTTAACCCAGTTTCACCCAACCTCCTGGCCCTTCAGGTGCTGTTAGCCCTCTGTTATAAATTTTCAGATCAGGTCTCTTGTCTGGAATTGGCATCTTGAGATACTGCCCATTCTAGTAGCATCTCATGAGCCATGGTTTATTGTCCTCTTCGTTTCTCCCTAACTGGCATCTGAGACCCTGTCCTTCCCCCTCTGACAAAGGGAAAAACACTGACTTATTCAAGATACTTATTCAAGTGAAGGCACATAGCTGAGTGGTTAGAGTGTTGGTTAGTACGTATGGTCAGCAATAACACACACACACACACACACACAAACATGTATGCATAAATATATA
>NC_068986.1:109761752-109764370 GCF_001194135.2 Octopus bimaculoides
CACCCCCCCACACACATTTTACATTCTCTCAAGCTGTAGATCCCTATCATGACATTAACATTAATTTATCAGCCAGATAAAGAAGTGTATATGTATGTGTTAAGGTTTCACCTACTACTTAGCCTTTCTTAAACTATGGTACTTTATTATGTCAACCGATAAATATTTATTTTCTAAGAGATGTTACAAGCATGTATATATATTACACATATTTGGGGCTGTTCGGCTTATTCTCTTGTACTTTGTTTCTTTTACTCAAAACACATAACACTGTGTTGTTATAAATTAGATATATCATTGTAAGAGTTTTGTTTGTCCACTGAAGATTGTGTAGGCAACACATGAAACATTCATACAGATAATTACTTTAACATCTGTACATGTAAATTATGTTGTTTGCAGCATAATTCATGTTTATCTGTACTCATTCTTTTACTTGGTTCAGTCATTTAACTGCAGCCATGCTGGAGCACCGCCTTTAGTCAAGCAGATCAACCCCAGGACTTATTCTTTGTAAGCCTAGTACTTATTCTATCTGTCTCTTTTGCCGAACCACTAAGTTATGGGGAGGTAAATACACTGGGAAACACTGACACACACACACATACATGCATAATACATATATATGTATATATATATATATATGTATATATATATATATATATATATATATATATACACGACGGACTTCTTTCAGTTTCTGTCTACCAAATCCACTCACAAAGCTTTGGTCAGCCCAAGGCTAGAGTAGAAGACACCTGCCCAAGGTGCCACGCAGTGGGACTGAACTCGAAACCATATAGTTAGTAAGCAAGCTACTTACCACAGACACACACACACACACACACATAATACATTCATACATATACTTCATTTTTGGATTAACAAGGCTACCACTGGTTTCATGCTGAGAATTCTCAGCAAATATCATGCCTGCTACATGGGACATTGGTATTCATTTTCATCTTGGATGAAACTACAGTAGATATACATTTTTACATTTACATATATGCATATAGATAAATAGACAGACAGACAGATAGATAGATACTAACAGATAGTGATATTATTAAAGGTAGTAAAAGCAGTATATATGTTCATCTGTGAGTTTTGATTTCTTTTAGGTGCAGTATTCCAATGTTCAGAAAATGATGGGCCAGATACCAGTGGCATATGGTGGTTGTTACAAGGTATTTTACTGTATTACTTTGGCATAAATATTACTCACACTTACCCACCTCAATTCATATTGTATGTCCTCACCCCTGTCCTTGCATTAATCACTACACCCAATCCTTCTACCTCTCCCAAGTCTCCAGCCTTCTAGAATTCTCTTATGACACATTTTTCAAGCAGAAATCACCAACACCACCATTATTATTATTATTATTATTATTATTATTGTTGTTATTACTACTACTACTGAGTGAGAGAGCAATGCATGCCATCAAAGTAACACTGGGGTAAAATATACGAAGCCCAGTATACGCATCATTACTACCTGTCTGATAAGGGGACACCAGGCACATGTTGTTATAATAATAATAATAATAATAATAATAATTATTATTATTATTATTATCATTATCATTATTATCATTAAGGTGGTGAGCTGGCAGAATCATTAGCATGCTGGGTGAAATGCTTAATGGTATTTAGCTTGTTGCTAGGTTCTGAGTTCAAATTCTGACAAGGTCAATTTTGCCTTTCATCCTTTTTTTGTTGGGGAGGGGGAATAAAATAAGTACCAGTGAAATACTGGGGTTGATATAATTGGCTAGTCCCCTCTCCCAAAACTGCTGCCCTTGCGGCAAAATTTGAAACCATTATTATTATTATTATTATTAAGGTGACAAGCTGGCAGAATCATTAGCACGCTGGGCAAAATGCTTAGTGGTACTTCGTCTGTCTTCACATTTTGAGTTCAAATGCCGCAGGAGTTGACTTTTGCTTTTCATCCTTCCAGGTTCGATAAATTAAGTACCAGTTATGCACTGGGGTTGATGTAATCGACTGGTCGCTTCCCCCTCCCCAAATTTCAGGCCTTGTGCCTATAGTAGAAAGGCTTATTATTATTATTATTATTATTATTATTATTATTATTGGCCTTGGACCAAAATGAATAAGAATTATTAATGTTGGTGGTGGTGGTGGTGGTGTCAACAATGTTTGGTTACTCTTCAGTTCAATTCAAGGTGTACATCATCAACATCAACATAATCATTATCAATGATAATTAGGTATAAATAAATGGTTGAAGTTTATCTAAATTCTTTCCCTCTAATTTACATTGGAACCATTGAAATTGTAAACGTATTCACCTGAGGAAATTATTTCGTTAATTTTCAAACAAGGCTTTATTATTGAAGATGATGATGATGATGATGATGATATAGCTTTTAAATAAGAAATAAGAATTTAGTTAACCTTTACTTGTACTAAGAACTAATGGCAAATAATTCAAGTTCTGGGAGTCTTCTGGAATCAAGTAATTAATATAGATGTATGTGTGTGTGCATGTACATTTATATATATATGTGTGTGTGTGTGTGTGTGTGTGTGTGCATAAATACATGTATATATATATGTATGTATATGTATATATGCATATGTATATA
>NC_068986.1:109766549-109770034 GCF_001194135.2 Octopus bimaculoides
CATAAAAGCACCCACTACACTCTCTGAGTGGTTGGCGTTAGGAAGGGCATCCAGCTGTAGAAACTCTGCCAAATTAGATTGGAGCCTGATGTTGCCATCCAGTTTCACCAGTCCTCAGTCAAATCGTCCAACCCATGCTAGCATGGAAAGCGGACGTTAAACGATGATGATGATGATGATGATGATGATGATGATGATGATATATATATATATATATATATATATATATATATACACACACACACACACACATTTATATACATACACACACATATATACATCCTGAATGAGAAAGAGAGAGAGAGAGAGAGAGAGAGAGAGAGATAGAGAGAGATCTCAAGGCCTTCCTTGTTTTCTATTCCAAGAACGTTGTTGCTTAATGAAGAGATATTATCAGTGTAACATTTCAGTATGTCTCTACGTTAGTTAGTAACATTAAATTTGAAATATGTTTCTTTTAACAGGCCTGTAACATAACACGTAACTAACGAGATTGCAATACAATATTGACTGCAACGAGATGTGTTATTGGCTTGCAACGAAAGGAAAAAAAGGAAGAAAAAAAAATTATAAATTATCTGTAAATGGAAAAAAACTTCTTTCTTTTTTTCTTTTTCTTTCAAAGAAAGCAATGTTGTGAAGAAATGGAAATTCATACTCTTTTGCTACCTCCACCCCAAATACCTAATATTTTACAGATGGGGTACAAATATTTCAGGAGAAACTTTGCTTCGTTTTTTAAAATTTTTTTATCTCATATTAATAGACACTTGTTAGTAATTCTTTCTAACAAAATAAATGGCTAAAACAAACTCATGTTTATATTTAGGATAAGCGAAATAATTCATAAATCTAAAAAAATATAAGTTTCAACCATTAATATTAACTAGAAGAAGAGGTGGGCAAAAAAGGCCTTTTTGTGGCAAATCTATATTGAAAGACTTTGTAAAGAATCTTCAACTTTTTTTTCAAGATAACAGAGGTGATGTAATGTGTTTAACTGTTTCACAGAATCTCAGTTAAGATGATAAATTCTTCATATGCAAACAAGTGGATTTATGCACCAACTATATATAACCCAGAATATATGGAACCAGTCTAAATGCAGACGACTGGAACCTAAATATAGCAGCCAAAATTTAGTCTGTGTTTTCTCAGATTATATAGTACAAAAGAACAAAAGCTTGTACTGTATGAAGGATAGTTAGCTTCTAGGGTAGAAAGACTAGAGGGTTTTTTTTTTAATACGAACACCTATGTGTCTGTTTTATACTCTTTTATTCTTTTACTTGTTTCAGTCATTTGACTGCGGCCATGCTGGAGCACCACCTTTAGTCGAGCAAATCAACCCCGGGACTTATTCTTTGTAAGCCTAGTACTTATAATATTGGTCTCTTTTTGCTGAACCGCTAAGTGACGGGGGCATAAACACACCAGCATCAGTTGTCAAGCAATGCTAAGGGGACAAACACAGACACACATTCATACATATATATATATATATATATATATATATATACATATATACGACGGGCTTCTTTCAGTTTCCGTCTACCAAATCCACTCAGAAGGCTTTGGTCGGCCCGAGGCTATAGTAGAAGACGCTTGCCCAAGATGCCGTGCAGTGGGACTGAACCTGGAACCATGTGGTTGGTAAGCAAGCTACTTACCACACAGCCACTCCTTCGCCTAATAATAATAATGATGATGGTGATGATGATGATGAAGATGATTTCATTTATTTGCCACCAGGAAAAGGATGAGCAGGGACAATAAATACAAAGATAGACACAAAGTGTGAGGGTTTACATATAATGAAATGATAAAATAAAATAAATATGTTGCAAAAATCCAACATATTCTCTTACAGCTGTTTCAATTTAGCCTAAAAGATTAAATTACAATAATTAAATCATTTTATTAGGCATTTGTTACTTATATGCATTAATTCACATTAATAGATGTACATATGAACATTTTCATGACAGCCTACTTTATACATACATATTTGTATCCATTGTGTACACATTTATGTACATATATGTGTATGCATATTTACATATATGCATATATTGTTACTTAGCTGTGTATATGAATATGTATGTGTGCATATATATAAATATATATATAGATATGCACTGTATTAAAATATGAATGTTTTTTTGACCGGGGTTAATATATGTTGTATCCATTTTTTTCACATTAATTTCCCTCAATTTTATAAACAAATTACAAAAGTATTTATTTATTTATTCTGTCATTCATATGATACTGTTATTTACCGTAACTCACCATCTAACTTTTATTTATTTATTTATTTACTAAGTATTACTCTGATTATATATTTACATTATCCATAACCCACTAAAACAACCTATGAACCACTGGCCCAGGTTTATACCAATACTAGCAACAAAATGATATTCAGTCTGCTGAGATGATTTGAAAACACAACACCTAATAACCTAACGGTATATCTTTTCTACTCCTCTGATGAGATCTTGCCTAATAAAATGATTTAATCATTGGAATTTAATCTTTAGACTAAATTGAAACAGCTGTAAGAGAATATGCTGGGTTTTTGCAGTTAATAAATTATATTAATGCTACATCTCCATTTTCTAAATTTTCTTTTGAATATTTATAAACCAAGATTTATATTTAGACCTATTATCAATATTATTATTCACAAAAAATACTAGGCAATGAACCAGTGATTCATTGGACACTACTAACCCTCAATGAGGGTATTTTAACCTCTAATTGAATTGTATGTATCATGTATATATTTCCAGTCACTGCGAGGATATATTAACCCCAGTAGGACCAGGAAGCGGAAATGGAGGGGGGTACGTTATTGTAAAATATTTGTCCATGTATTTATAGTTTCCTGAGAAATAATTTCACTTAACCAGAAGATTTGATCGATAAACACGTCTTGTATATAAACATGGGTGTATATACAAAACATTCTGTTTGAATATTTGTTAGACACATCACAACAGGGTGTGTAATGTTGATCTGTTATCTATGATTATTATGTAAATCTTGGCTCATGTGTGTGTGTATCTATATGTGTATGAACCTACATGTGTGTGTCTATGTGTGCATCTGTATGTGTATGTGTGCATAGCTATATATGAGTGTGTGTCTATGTGTGTGCATTTATATATGTGTGTGTGTGTGTGTGTCTACTTGTGTGTGCATATCTATATGTTTGTGTGAATTTATATGTGTGTGTGTGTGTGTGTGTGTACATGAGCGTGATTATGTATGGTGAGTGTATGTTAATTGTATGCATGACAGTATGTATGTGAATACATCTGTACATGTGTTTATGTGTCTATACTTGTAGTAAAAGGGACCGCTAGAATAAGTACTAGGCTTACAAAGAATAAGTCCTGGGGTCGATTTCTTCGATTAAAGGTGATGCTCCAGGATGGCTGCAGTCAAATGACTAAAACAAGTAAAAGAATATATATATA
>NC_068986.1:109770127-109772583 GCF_001194135.2 Octopus bimaculoides
TATATAAATTGGTGTACGTTTTTATACACAAAAGAGATGACCTTAAGAGGACACCTTACATGCTGGAAAGGGCAGTTAAAACCCAAACCACGAATAAGAGTAATTCGAAAGGGAATGAAAGATAAAAAAAACATTTCAATAGTTACCCTTATACCTAAGTCTCAACATCAATGTGCAAATAAATAAATAAATAAATATGTATATTTGTACATTATGTATATATACACAGTGGGCAATCTTGAGTACAAGAGATTATTTTCCCACTTTCAATTCAATTAAACATTCATCGATACCAATCTTCCTTTCACTTTTAACAGACATCAATTTCCTATTTTACCAATATTTGTAGAAACCATTCAAAAATATTTTCACTTCATTTCATCATCATCACCCTCTTTTCTAATACATCTAATTAAGTTAGGACGGCTTGCGAAGACCTGTTGGGGCAAGTGAAAGCGAAATCGTGATGGCACCTGTACCAGTGGAGCGCTAAGAGCTCTGTCCGAGCATGATCGTTGCCAGAGCAGCTGTCTGGCTTCCGTGCCAGTGGCACGTAAATAGCACCATTTGAGCGTGATCGTTACCAGTGTCGCCTTCCTGGCACGTGAAAAGACATTCAAGCGAGGTCATTGCCAGTGCCGCTGGACTGGCTCTTGTGCAGGTGGCACGTAAAATACACCATTTTGAGCATGGCCATTGCCAGTACCACGTGACTGGCCTTTGTGCCGGTGGCACATAAAAGCACCCACTACACTCTCAGGGTGGTTAGCATTAGGAAGGGCATCCAGCTGTAGAAACTCTGCCAAATCAGATTGGAGCCTGGGGTAGCCATCTGGTTCACCAGTCCTCAGTCAAATCGTCCAACCCATGCTAGCATGGAAAGCAGACGTTAAACGACGATGATGATGATCATCATCATCATATAAACCACTTTAACTATTATTTGAGCAAGTTTGAAGTGATTTTTTTTTTTTGCACCATAAACCATTTACCATTTCTGTGGTGCCCCACTTCTCTTGAAGCCCTAAGCCCATATTTATTTTGCTTAATGGTTGATCCAGTGTTCGGTAGACATGGCTGGCCCATCTGAGACAATGTTTGATGATGATGACGATGGCATCAATGCTGTTGGTTTTGGCCTGTTGAAGGAGCAGAAGTTTGCTAACATGGCCATCCCACTTGATGTTTGTAACTGGTTGCAGTTTTTGTTGAAGAAATCATTCCTGTTTCCAGACATACCACTCACCCAAAGTAGGATAAGACAGAAACAACCATGGCCTGATACACCATGAGTTTGGTTTGTAGTTTCAGGTTCTTGATTCCAAAGACATGCTGAAAGTTTTCCAAGAGCAACACAGTATGATATTATCAAGATCAGCAGAGAACAGTTTAAAGAATATCATAAAAAAAAAAATAAAGATAAACATCTATGAAGAAAGACCTACCAACTTTAACCAAGGCCTTCACCGACCATCATATATGACCTCTGTGGACAATTGTTCCATACAAAAAAAATCAGCCTTGCCAGCCATCACAGGCACCAGCATATAAACCAGGAAATACAAAAGAAGAAGGAAATACTCAGAAATGAAGAGGATTCAATGATGATAAGACAAGTTCCTACTTCCTATTGTGATGAACTGCATAGATTAAGCTATTTATGTATTTATAATTATATATTTATATTTGTATTTAAATATTTATATTATCTATGTCAGCTCTTTATGGCTAAGTATAAAAACGGGTTGTGATGAGGTAAGTTTACTTTGCCAGTAAGACATAAGACAATATGAATGATTGAATATGCTGAATGTTGATGTTGGACAATTGATCACAAGATCAGGAATTGAAACTGAAGTTAATAGTCTCCTACAATTCCTGTGTTCTGTGACAAAGGCTTATAACCCTGCTTCGTTTATTTAGCCTGTCTATAAAGAAGAGATGGTCTCAGAGATATAAGGTTTGAAACAATTTGTCTAGTGTAGTAAAGATTGTTTGCCAACATAACATGGCAGTTCTGGTTTAGGACTAATGTTGCTGTAATTTAGCCTCAGGAGACATCATTTCCAGCTGGCTATACGACATGATCTCTGTCCTTATATTTTTGAACAAGAGAATCTAGCACCCCCACTCAATTCAAAACAATATCTGTGTATCGCGATTTCTGGGTTATTTCTCTTCATCAGCACAGAATAATTGCTTGGCTAGAGGTGGCACTGCCAAATTCCCAATCGAAATATAGTTTTCAAAGTGACAACTAGTCACTGATCTATAAATTATAAAATTGCCATTTTCAAGTCTCACAACATTCGTCCTAAACCAGGACTGCCATGTTATGTTGGCAAACAATCTTTACTACAAAGTACTGTTTCTGAATATCTCACGTTGTGAGATTTGAAAATGGTAATTTTCTAACTTGTCTATTGACCAGAAATTTAAACCTACCATGAATTTTA
>NC_068986.1:109772593-109773031 GCF_001194135.2 Octopus bimaculoides
ATTTAAATATTTATATTATCTATGTCAGCTCTTTATGGCTAAGTATAAAAACGGGTTGTGATGAGGTAAGTTTACTTTGCCAGTAAGACATAAGACAATATGAATGATTGAATATGCTGAATGTTGATGTTGGACAATTGATCACAAGATCAGGAATTGAAACTGAAGTTAATAGTCTCCTACAATTCCTGTGTTCTGTGACAAAGGCTTATAACCCTGCTTCGTTTATTTAGCCTGTCTATAAAGAAGAGATGGTCTCAGAGATATAAGGTTTGAAACAATTTGTCTAGTGTAGTAAAGATTGTTTGCCAACATAACATGGCAGTTCTGGTTTAGGACTAATGTTGCTGTAATTTAGCCTCAGGAGACATCATTTCCAGCTGGCTATACGACATGATCTCTGTCCTTATATTTTTGAACAAGAGAATCTAGCACCCC
>NC_068986.1:109773847-109786739 GCF_001194135.2 Octopus bimaculoides
GAACACATGGAATATTGCATGATATAGTCTAGCTTCTTATCCAGGAGGAGATTTGTCTCACATTTATACTTAATACCACTAAATAACAGATGAGTAGCCTCTCTAAGAGGTCTCTGTTTAGTGCTTAGAAGGCACTGTTTTATTATATATTGCCTGATGAATGACAAGAATTGATAACACAAACTAAGCATGGCTGCATGACTAAGAAATTGAGTTTGCAGTCACATGGTTCTGGGTTCAATACTACAGCAACATCTTGGGGAAATATCTTCTGGCAATGGCCATGTGAGTGAGACTGGAATGACGGAAACTATATAGATACTCTTTCAATGGTCTGAACCAATTCCTGGCTGGCTGACAAAAATCTATTGTCCAGTTCCATCCCACCGCTTTATTCTTGGGTACATTAAGTCTATTTTGTTGCAAACATTTCTAGAAAGATCTTTGGGCTGAATATAAACTTTATCCCTTCCTCTCAAAGACTCTGCAAAACAAAGTTAAAGGTGTTGTCCTTCTTCCCATGGTTAAGCCATAAGGAATATTACTTGCATCATCATCACCACCACCATCATCATCATCACCATCATCATCATCATCATCATCATCATCATGATGCCCTACTGTTGAAAACCTTGAATCAAGAGAGTTATGTATTTGTATCAACAAAATACTTGTACACACACGTATGTATGCGTGTGTGTGTGTGTGTGTGTGTATGAGTATGCATGTATGCATATGCATGTATGTCTGTATGTATATATGTATGCATGTGTGTTTGTGTATGTATGTATGAGTGTTTGTATCATTCATGTTAACATGGGGAAATGCATGTAAACAGGGAGAAAAAAAAAACAAAAACTAAAAAATTCAGTTTTAAAAAGAAAAAAAAGAAAAATCAATCTGACATCTATTTTTGATAATATTTACTAAAACTGAAGCTATTTCTATCTCTTAAACTCTCCTGAAATTATTTTGATCCTTGCATAGTTCAGAGACCCTTGCAAAGTCATGGCCCCTTTCCTTCCAACACTAAATCATAACAAAGAGACAAAAAAAAAATCATTATAAATATATAAAAATACAAAGTTCTGTGGAACAAATATTTAGACCTGTGTTGTTTTTGACAATCAATATTTGAGTATTGTATAAAATTACAAATATTTTGGAGGTCCTTCATCAGCGCAGCATTTAATTACACCAAACTAAAGAATATCTGGAAATATTGCTACTTTTTCCAATAAAACACAAACAAATGAACCAACAAACGTGTTGTTTGTTTAGAAATAGCGGCTGTCTTTCAGGAAATAATCTGGTATTAGTTACAGAATTAGCCATGAAAATAGCTGAAGTTATGTTGTTAGTTTCTTACAGAACAAGTAATCGTTCATTCCATAAAAATCTGTTTACAAACAACTTCCTCCTATTTTAGAGTTATTTCCTCTGAATTATTATTAAACTTGTCTTTTTGTCTTCTTTTTTATATTTTCACCTGAACCATTTTTATGTTATTTTATTTATTGTTATCTTTGATCATCATTAACGAAGTACCTAGACTAAAAGTCTAATATTTTTGGTTAAGAATTTAAATTTCACCCTACAACTGACATATACACAAGGGGGTATATGCTGAAAAGTTCCTGGCTTTCATCACCCCTTCATGTATGTATGTATATATATATATATATATACATACTATATCAGATTGGAGCCTGGTGTAGCCATCTGGTTCACCAGTCCTCAGTCAAATCGTCCAACCCATGCTAGCATGGAAAGCAGACATTAAGTGATGATGATGATGATGATGATATATGTATACATACATATATATATATATATATATATATATACTACACTCTCGGAGTGGTTGGCATTAGGAAGGACATCCAGGAGCCTGGTGCAGCCATCTGCTTCGCCAGTCCTTAGTCAAATCATCCAACCCATGCTAGCATGGAAGGCAGACGTTAAACGATGATGATGGTGATGATATGTGAGAGGTATTGGTATCCAGAAGACCCAAGGTGGTAGGTAACGCTATGTAAGTGCGATGGAAGGACCATAGTTAAACTCTCGGTTCGATAACGATACAAGTGAGGAGTCTAACGTGGGTCTTGTATTAGCATGTATATGTTAAATAAAATGAGACAACGAAGCCAAGGGTGTGTGGAATTTTCAGGACATTTATATAGAGAGAGTTAGTCTTATAGCTGTTTCTGGGATATTAAGGGTATCCCTTCATCAGAGACAATGTGAGATGGTTAAATAGAGGGAAATATTAGAGTTCAATATGAGGAACTCTATATACTCCTTATTTGCTTCCTTTTCCAAAATAACTCCTCATATTGAACACTACTATTTCTCTCTAGTTAACTCTCTCATATCGTCTCTGATGAAGGGATACCTTTAATATCCCAGAAACAGCTGTAAGACTAACTTCCTCTTTATAAATGTCCTGAAAATTCCACACAGCCTTGGCTTTGTTGTCTCATTTTATTTAACATATACATGCTAATACAAGACCCACGTTAGATTCCTCACTTGTATCGTTATCGAACTGAGAGTTTAACTATGGTCCTTCCATAGCACTTACATAGCGTTACCTACCACCTTGGGTCTTCTGGATACCAATACCTCATATATACGATAGGCTTCTTTCTGTTGCCATCTAATACGTTTGCTCACAAGGCTTTGGCTGACCAGGGTCTATAGTGGAAAGAACTTGCCCATGGTGCCTTGTAATAGGACTGAACTTGAGACAAGTTTCGGAAAAAGCTTCACAACAAATGATTACCAGTTGATTCTTAGCTTTAAGAATAATTACACCTGCAACTGTCCATATAACCAAACCCTCTATCTAAGATGTTATGAAGAAAAAAGAGTGATGAAGAAGAAGAAGAAGAAGAAGGAGGAGGAGGAGGAGGAGAAGAAGAAGAAGAATCCATTCTATTTCTATGCCTTATAATGATTTCTTAGATGCTGCAATTATGAATGAACTGATAAGATTTTTATGTAAATAATATTGTATTAGATTTTATAGACAGAAATTTGGGGGAGAAATTAGAAACATGCCTGGACCAGACATCTGTTGTCTTGTCTGTGAGACAAACTATCTTGTAGCGATAGTCTTTACATTATTTACAGACATGATATTAATTCAACCTGATTTAATCTTTGCTTTTTTGATTGTGTATTATTAAATTTGAACCAAATCATAACCAGATATAATGAAGATACTACAAGAATAGACTTATAAAAGAAGGTTTACCCTTTTAGTATGGTGGTAATTAGTCATATGCTCTTCACTGATTATTCACAATGTAAGGTAGGTTCCATGTGTAGATAATGGTCATGTTAGACTTTAATTAAACATTCAAATATTTTATTAACTTGTATCATTACTTTTCCAAATTTACATCCAATAGATTAATGGACTTATGTTCAATAAACATAATGATTAGGGAATATTCTGTATATAACTTTCTGGATAATATTATGCAGATAATGCAAAGAGTTTAAATCTCTACTCTTAATTAATGCATGTTTTTATTGCTCAACTGTACAAGTTAAAGTTAGTGCTTTTGTCAACTACAACATAAGCATATTATATAAGGAGAGTAAAAAGAGGGAGAGAGAGAGACCAACTCACTGAGATAAGTAACAGATTCCCTCAGGTGCTTAGTGGTACTCTGGCCTGAGGGTGAATTTTCCCACTTTTATAACTGTAAGCCATCTTTTAGAATCTTCAGCCAAACTTTTTGGTAGGAAAACAAGCATACTTCCTATGAAATCCATCTCTTCAGCTATAAGCCAGCCAGTGCTGAGTGGTCGAGTCATATTCACATAGGTTTGAATACTTTTTATGATAACACTTTTCTTTTTATGGAGAGACATTTGTTCATGCTCTAGACTGGGAAATTCTGTGAGTTATGGTTCAAATTTCTGCATAGGTCTCAATACAATTAGTTCTCTTGCAGTGAGTTTGTAATATCACAAACAATGAAAATATGCGATAAAAAAAGACATTCTAACCATGACCATCTCACCTTTTAATCACCTGCAAATCTAGAACCACATCATCTAGTATGTCCTTCTATGTAGAGGTGATAGAGTGTAATTTAAAGGAAATTTAGTTATTATTTCCTGCATTCCAGCCAACCACTTTCAGGTTCCATCGTTGGTTAATGCCTGTTTAGTTTGTAGACCAATATTCTAAAAACCCATCCATGTGTGACCACCACCACTCATTTCCTTATATTTAATTACTAATACTTCTGTGGTCTCTCCAAGAATTCATCATAATAATTCATTGTCATCTTTCTCTTCATCCAAAAATAACTTAGATTAATCAATGGGTGACACAGAACTCTTTTACCATTTCTCTGAATTGCATTCAAAATAGCACTCTTGTGTTCTTCATATATACTTGTTGCTTTCAAATGTCAAAGCTATGAGATTTTTTTTTTTAATTTTAGTTTTGTCTTCTTAATCTTAATTGGTTCTTGGTTATTGGCACCACCCAATATCATAGAGAACTATTACTGTTTCAGTCTGATTTACTGCCACACTGAGCACACCAAAGAAGATACACATGAGTGGTGCCATCGAATTGATGAGTTGTAGTGCACCTGAGCACTATACACAATAATTTCATTATTATTATTATTATTATTCCTTCGTAACACAGTGTAGGTAAAAATGCACCGGAGTCTTTCGTCATCTGTCGAGTCACAACAAGGTCCTCAGACAGATAATACTTTCCTTAAGATGTGTGCTGTGCCCAATAAAGCTGCTTTTTGCAGGACATCATCAATCTTCCAGTTGCCTTAAGTAGTCTTGAAGTTTCAATGGGATTGAGCCCAATGCTCCAATCACCACTGGTATCACCTTTACATCAACCCTCTCGCATTCCATACAGTCTTGCCATTTCCACTTTCAATCCGGAGTCCTTGGTGATGTTTTCAACCTCTATACTTACAATATTCATGTCATTGGGTATGGCTACATCAATGATCTGACAGTATTTGTCTCTCTTATTCAATATAACAATATCCGGCCGACGGTGTTCGATTACACGATCCATCTGAAAATCACAGTCCTAGAGTATCGTTACTTCACCATCCTCCTGCATAACTTTACTTGGTACATGCTCATACCAGTTCTTTGTTACTTCATATTCGTATTTATGACATAACAGCCAATGAATATACACACACACACTTTATTGTGGCGGTGCTTGTATTCTTTTTGTGCAAGGTTCTCTATTATTATCGTCATCACCATCATCATTATAAGGAGTTTACCCTTCATTTAGTGTCTCTCAAGAAAGTTAACCATGCAGAAAATGTCCTACTCCTTATAAAATCCAAACATTGTTGTGGAAGGATCCTGACCACCCCAACGTGATTAAAAGTGGACTGACACATTTCAATGAAACAAAGAATTATCGGCAGTTGATAAGCAGTTGACAGTGGACAGCTGATAGCATTGATCATTTGTATTAGATTACTGTGTTAGTTTATTACTGTACCTACATTTGGCAAAGTACGGAATACGTTCTGTGTGGACATATTAATTCTGCAAAAGGTTATTCTAGGTAACCCTATCCAAATATTTATTTGGGTAATACTATTCTACACACTTATGCACACCCGGACATCATCATAACACCATTGGTGGCATTCACCTGGGAAGGAGGGTGGAGGGGTGAAATGGTTCTGACCAATGAGTTCACCACAGACATTACATGTGCTGACCACATCCAGCAGTCATCTCCAGTCAAGGCTGTAATCCAGATTGCAAGTCTGACCAGCAGGCAGAGTGATGCTTCTGCCTGCAGCCCAACAAATGCCACACTCAGGGAGCAAGCACGCTGGATAGCATGGAAGCCTTAGCTGTCGTCGCCATTCACTGTTGAGGTGTAAAGTTCATATTTGGAGTTTTAGTGAGAATACAAGTTCACGCATGGTCCCCAGTCACATGTATACACATGTGTATATCCAGAACAGTGTGATCCATGGCAGCTGATCTTGCCATTGATTGTTGACCATAGCAGAAGATCCACTGACCAAGTGACCACTCATTATCAGAACATAAATAGCCTTGATTTAAAGCAGGTTCTAGAGCATGCATGGGCAACTTGCAGCCCTCAACGAGTTTCTAGGGTACTAATTTCATACTAAGACAAATAAAGTTCCATACTAAAACAAAATGAAGAACTTCAAAAAATTCAGTGTAAAGTGGGCAAGTAATACTTTATGCAGATATGTTTTATCATGTGGCCCTCTCCCACTTGGAAATGGTATGATGCGGCCCCCAGTTGACGAAAAGTTGCCCATCCCTGTTCTAGAAACATGCTTTAACAAAAGCCAAGGGGTGCCTCACTCCCAGTAGTGTTTCAGCATGCCAGACACTGACCCGGAATTTCTGAGTGCCCATGCTATTGCAAAATAGTCGATGAACCTACACTGGGTTCATCTGTCCTTTTGGCAGGTCCTGTTTTGAGTCCTGCTGGGTATATCTTGCAATCCCACCCCCCACCAACCTCACCAAGCAAGACTAATAGAGGTGCTGGTTTAGTCGCTGATGACCCGACCATGCAATAGATCGTACTGGATCCCATGTTTACCAGAGCACTCATGAGAGACCTCACAAGTGATGTGACATAAGATTCCAACTTTGTCCCTTGGTAATCTAACAAAACATCTATCAATTATATATTGCTCCTGCTGCCTACACTCAGAGCTGATATCTATTTACACTTGACTGAGCATAATTTGGCAATTTAAAGGAGTTTTGGCTGTAAACATAATGCAGGGTTGTTGACAAGAATGCTCCAGTATGACCATAGTCCAGTGACTGATACAATTAAAAGTGTATGAAATAGGCCAGCTACTTCTCTCTTAACGAGGTTACTGCCACACCACCCCCAGTAATTAATGGTGTTCTCTTCATGAAGATAGTATATTAAGACATGGCTTGTGGTGGGGTGGGGTGCAGGATAGATGGATTTGTGTATGAATGGTCTGTAAATGAGGAGGTATGAGGAGTTATAACATCACTTCCTTCATTTCATGAAACAAACAAAAACTTTGTTAAGAAATGAACATTCTGAGGAAACAAGTTTTATGGGGGAGGGAGTGAGGTGGGTGTAGTTTTGTAATGAGTATATCTTTGTTACAATAAAATGTCAGATGAAACAAGCAAATAAGGGTGCTTCGTCCTCCTAGAAATAACAGTCAAATCTCTCTCAAATCTTACCCACCATTTTAAATAGTAATAATAATAATAATAATAAGGGTTTCAAATTTTGCCACAAGAGCAGCCATTTTGGGGATTACATCGACCCCCACCCCCCAGTGTTTCAATGGTAGTTAACTTATTGACCCAGAAAGGATGAAAGACAGAGTCAACCATGGTGGAATTTGAATTCAGAAAGTAGCAAAGGGCAAAATATAATAATAATAATAATAATAATAATAATAATAATAATAATAATAATAATGATAATGACAACAATGATAATAATAATAATAATCCTTTCTACTAAAGCACAGGGGCTGGAATTTTGGGGAAGGTGAGTAGTCGTTTACATCAACCCCAGTGTTTCACTGGTACTTAATTTATCGACCCCAAAAAGCATAGAAGGCAAAGTCGACCTCAGTAGAATTTGAACTCAGAACATATAGAAAACTGAAATACTACAAAGTATTTTACCTTGTGTGCTAACAATTCTGCCAGCTTGCTCACTTAATAATAATAATAATAATAAGTTTCAAATTTAGGCAGAAGACTATGTTCACGTATATATGAACATAAATGTATATATGATGTATGTATGTAAACACAGACACACATAAATACCATGGCTAGTGTTTTTACAACAGGATACCATCCCTGTTACTAACAAGCCAATAAGGGAAACCTGTATGTGATGATTCAGCCAACTAAAAATAGTAACCACATCTCCCTTACATCACACCCAACCATATTAAAAAAAGGCTAGACATACTGCATAATTTAGTTCTAGATAGCCTTCACCCCACCCCTGAGAGACGGAATAGTCAAAGGGGAATGCTTGTAATCACAGGTTTAACCAACTAGCCAATTAAACACCACCAATACCACTCCCATCACCACTGACCACTACCACCAACAACGACAACAGTAACAGCAGTAACTTCATCATCATCATTGCTTTCCATGCTGGTATGGGTTGGACGATTAGACTTGGGACTGGCAAGCCAGTAGGCTGTACCAGGCTCCATTCTGATCTGGTAATGTTTCTACAGCTGGATGCCTTCCTAGCGCCAACCACTCCGAGAGTGTAGTGCTTTTTAATGTGCCATCGGCACGGGAGCCAGTTAGACAGCACTGGCATCGACCATGTTCAGATGGTGCTTTTTACATGCCACCGACAGAGGAGCCAGTCGGGGCAGGGGGATGTAAACACACTAACATCCACTGTTGAGCGATACTGGGGGGACAAACACAGACACACACACACAAATATACACATACATAAATATCCACACACACACAAATATACACAGACACACACAAATACACACACACACACGCACATATATTTACAATTTGAGGGGAGGGTGTAAGTTGATTTACATCAACCCCAGTGTTCAACTGGTACTTATTTTATCAACCCCAAAAGGATGTAAAGCAAAGTCAGCCCTGACAGCATTTGAACTCAGAACATAAAGTGGGAATAGATGCTTCTGAGCATTTTGTCTGGTGTGGAAATGGTTCTGCCAGCTCATCACCTCAACTTCCTCTTTCATATTTAAACAGACTCGTTTCTTATTAGTCTCTTAAAAAGGTTTTTTTAATCTCATGAAAGTCATTTTCTTTGAACATGATAGAGATGTAGACAGTAAAGTGAAAGATAAACTCGACCCTTTTTATTAAAGTTATCTTGTATCTCTCTATCAGACACTTGTGTTTGGGACAATAGAGTTCCCAAATTCTAACTTTATTATCAATGTTTCCCAACACCCTGAGAGGTGGGTGATCTGAGAGTGTAGCTACTAGAATAAGAATGGGCTGGGAAAAGTTCACAGAGCTCTTACATCTGTTGGTAACGAAGGGCCTCTTGCTCAGAGTGGAAGGCAGACTGTATGATGCCTGTGTGTGAACAGCCATGCTACATGGCAGTGAAACTTGGGCTGTGACTGCCAAGGACATGCATGGGCTGAAAGAAATGAAGCTAGTATGCTTTGCTGGATGTGCAATGTCAGTGTGCATGTACGACAGAGTGTAAGTGTCTTGAGAAAAAAACTGGGCACAGGAGCCAGTCGTGGTGGGGGGCTGCCATCGACCAATTCAAATTGTTGTTTAGCCCCAACTCTACTCAGTCTAATCCAATCTATGATCAAAAGCATTCCAGTCATGACCAACTCATCTTTCTTCTCTACAGGATCACATTATTCTAAGTATTCTTTTCTAAGATGGCTATGATGCGATATGGGTGAGATTTGGCTGCTATTTCTTGCATGTCGATTGTCCAACAGGATATCTAGGTGGTTGGGCTAATCTCTATCCCTCCTCCCTTCACCCTCTATATCTGCCAATGCCTCTCTATAAGGAGCACACTGTTTAATAATAACAGGAGTGTTTTCTTGTGGCTCCACTGATTCTCAGATAGTTAAGATGTCTAAAAGAGATAGGTTTGTGAGGGGTGCATTGAATGGAGGTGAGGTAAGAGTAGTGGTGAGAGAGGGAGACAGAAAGAGAGAAGGTGAGAGAGGGGAGAATGTTGTCCGGGGGGGGGGGTATATGAATAAGAGAGAGAATTGTGAAATAGAAGCAGAAAGAGACAGAGATAAAGAGGGTGAGAGTGTGTGGGGGGATGGAGAGAGACAGACAGAGAAGGAAAGAGAATGTGTGTGTGTGTGTAAAGTTATGGATTAATGGATTGCAAGTTAGATTAGCAGGAGGGATAGGGAGAAGATTAAATCAGATGGATATACACAAAAAAGAAAAAAAAATGGAAGGTGGGGTGGGGAGAAAGGTAGATAGGAAGAAGGTTGAATGTGAGGGAAAGTAGAATGAAAGGGACAGAGAGTTTGAAAGAAGAAGGAAGGAAGGAAGGAAGAGACAGAAGAGGGAGAATGGGGGGGAAGTAGGGAGGGAGTGTTACTGAATGTGTTTGTGAGTTGAAAGAAGTATTTAGGGAGAGGTTTGAGGAGATGGTAAGAAAAGAGAGGGGGGGGGGGGGTGAGTTGGAAGAGAAGGAAGAAAAAAGAGAAAGACAAGCAGAATTGTAAAGAAGAATGAAAGAGCAAAACAGAAGAAGAAGAAGAAGAAGAAATTGGTAATAATATGGCTGGGTGGTAAGAAGCATGCTTCCCAACCACATGCTTCCAGGTTCAGTCCCACTGCATAGCACCTTGGGCAAGTGTCTTCTACTGAAGCCTTGGGCCAACCAAAGCCTTATGAGTGGATTTGGTAGATGGAAACTGAAAGAAGCCTATTGTATATATATTTTTTGCACCAACCTTCTTCATGTTTTTTTCCATATTTTTTCTTGTTTTCTTACTGTCCAACATTTTTGTTTTTAAAAAATTATATGTAACACATAAACAGAGCCTGAAAGATTGCTTTAAGATACATGCCATATTTTATAAATATGCTTGTTCAAGTATCATAAAAGCATGAAACTAGCTCTTTCACTTGTATATTTAATTTGATATATATATACACACACACACACGCACACGCACACACACACACACACACACACATATATATATAAATAATGCAAAATGGGACAAGGACGCAAAACATCCAGACAGTTAGGTGATACATGAAAGGGACAAAACATTCAGATAGACGATACAAAGGAAACACGGACAGGTCATTCGGAGTTTTCTCTCTTCAGTCGAGATCCAGATTATCCTTGCAATTTCGGCTGGGACATTACTACACGTAAATGCCTCACGTTATTAGAGACTCTTAAAGTCAAAACTACCATAATCTGTTTTTAAGGGGTTGTCTTCGAAAGTTGCATTCCCTCGCATTCAGTACACTGTATTTATTATGGTAGTTTTGACTTTAAAAGCCCTTAATAGTGTGAGGCATTTACGTGTAGTAATGCCCTTAATATAAATAAATAAATATATTTAAAGGGAATAATTATAAATTTTTCCCTTAGAAGGTTTTCACGCTGACTACTTGATAAATTCTTATAAAGATTTTATCCTATTTTAAATTTGTCACCAAACACACTGACCCACCCACACACTGATTGACAATCGGTGCTGATGTGTTTATGACCCCCATAACTTCGCAGTTCAGCAAAAGAGACCAAGAGAATAAGTACCAGGCTTTAAAAAAGAAACAAGTCCTGGGGTCGATACATTCAACTAAAAATTCTTCAAGGCAGTGCCCCAGCATGGCCACAGCATGGCCACTGAGACAAGGAAAAGACGAAAGAGATCTATCACTAAAGGAGCACATTTGAAATGAGATAATCTGAGAATGGAGCGGAATGAGTGAAGTGACCACTAAGTACCCGAAAACACAAGTTCCACTGGACCGGACGTGTTGCAAGGACCACAGACAGCAGATGAGAAAGGCCACTTGGAATACCTTCACAATGACAGGAAGATGATTCGGTCAAGCAATTTGGGTCAAGATGGAAAAGAATGGCACAATCAAGATATGTATATACATATACATACATACATACATATATCATCATCATCATCATTTAACGTCCGCTTTCCATGCTGGCATGGGTTGGACGATTTGACTGAGGACTGGCAAGCCAGTAGGCTGCACCAGGCTCCAATCTGATCTGACAAAGTTTCTACAGCTGGATGCCCTTCCTAACGCCAACCACTCCAAGAGTGTGATGGGTGCTTTTACGTGCCACTGGCACGAGGGCCAGTCACACAGTACTGGCAACGGCTTCGCTCAAAATGGTGTTTTTTACATGCCACCAGCACAGGGAGCCAGTCCAGCGGCACTGGCAACGACCTCACTCGAATGATTTTCTAACGTGCCACCAGCACAAGTGCCAGTGAGGCGCCGCTGGTAACGATTACGCTCAAATGGTGCTATTTACGGGCCACTAGCATGGAAGCCAGACAGCTGCTCTGGCAATGAACATGCTCGGACAGTGCTGTTAGTGCTCCACTGGCACAGGTGCCAGTCATCGAATATGGTTCAATTTCGATTATGATTTCACATGCACCAACAGGTCTTCGCAAGCAGAGTTTAGTGTCCAATGAAGGAGACACACACACACACACACACACACAGACTGTGTGGGGAGGTGAAGATGAGAGTATTATTGGTTAGAGAAATGCAAGAGCAGAGAGTGGTAGGTAGGGAATGAGGAAATAGGGAGTGGGAGAGTTGGAAAAACAAAGGGGGAAAGAGAGAGAGATCTTAAGATTTCTCATAATCAGAGAAAAAAAATGCGAAAGAATAACAAATAGAAGGAAAGGTAAAGAATTTGAGAACATTCGATAAAAAACATTTGTCTTGTGTTTACTCTTCGATCACTGAGTGAGTGAACAAGATGGTTGTGACAGGAAACAGGCTCTGTTTGGTATTTAACTCTGAATCAATGTTGATGAAAGAACACTAAAATGAAGAGTCTTACTGCTCCCTTCTTCCATTCCTTAACCCCTAATGTCATTTCTAGGGAATCAGCGTTTGCAACAGAGAGAAAGAGAGAGAAACAGCTTTCGTTTTTTTTTTTGTTGCCTGCTTTTTTTTGCCTGTCATTCCATACTTGCTGTACGTTAGGTAAATAGACCCCCGCCCCCACCCCACCCCGGTGCCCGGCTGTTCCTTCTCACTACACCAGCCTCACCATCACCACCACAGCCACCACTACAACCCCCACCGCCACAACCCCCACTGCCACAACCAC
>NC_068986.1:109787252-109793830 GCF_001194135.2 Octopus bimaculoides
ACTTAAAACCCCTACAAGGCCACCAGTCTTGACAATATCACAGCCATCACCCTCAAACAATGTGCCCTACAGCCAGCTCATACCATCAACAAACATGGCAGCCCCCCTCTCTCTCTCTCTCTCTCTCTCTCTCTCTCTCTCTCTCTCTCTGGAGTTCCCTTCCTGCTCATATTTTTCCTGTAAGTATTCAAGAATGAATATTAACAACATTAATTTTTCGATGTTGTTGTTATTATTATTGTTGTTGTTGTTGTTATTATTCAGGTCACTGCCTGGAATCGAATTCAGAATCTTGGGATTAGTAGCCCGCGCTCTTAACTACTACGCCATATGCCCGTGGGCGTAGTGGTTAAGAGTGCAGGCTACTAACCCTCAGATTGCCAGTTCGATTCCAGGCAGTGACCTGAATAATAATAAACAACATCAAAAAATACCTTAGAAATGAGAACCCAGGTTCGAAATTTCCCCAAGACACCTGATGAAGGCTGGAGGGTATATCAGCCGAAACGTTGTGTTAACTACAAACAAGATGAGAACAAATATCCATCAAATGTAAATAATGTAGATTTGACTGCTGTTTCAGTTTTAACAATGAACATTGCTGTTTGCTGTTTCCTAACCCAGTGAACAGGCATGAAAGCTAAGACCATGAACAATAGGCTGAAGTAGCCAGAGTCTGCTGTCTGCTTTGAAATATTACACCAGTCATACCTATTGTAACTAGTGGTGATGCCAGGAATAGCATATTAGTCTTTGATTTCCAGATATACGTCCAGCATGATGACTTTTCTATACTTTAAGGATTGTAGTGATGATGGGGTGCGGGGGATGGTAGGAAGGTAGGTAATTTAAAAGGGATCCATTTCACATGTAAGTGAAAGGATTTTAGCCACAATAGTAATGAATGCTTGATGCCTGTCTCCTCTAAATAATAGCTCTATTAACTTTTATACAACTCTTATCAGATTTTCTTTTTTACCTGCTAAAAAATAAAGAAACACCCATCGATATGATTGCAGCCAGATATTCAACATTTACACACAAACACACACGTACACACACACACCGCTCTCTCTTCCTCTCTCTCTCTACTCCCTCTCTCTCTTGAGCGTGGCCATTGATCATCACCAACGTCGCCTCCCTGGCACTTGTGCCAGTGGCACGTGAAAAAACATTCGAGCGAGACCGTTGCCAGTGCCCCTGGACTGGCTCCTGTGCAGGTGGCACGTAAAATACACTATTTTGAGTGAGTTTGTTGCCAGTACCGCCTGACTGGCCCTCGTGCCAGTGACATGTAAAAGCACCCACTACACTCTCTGAGTGGTTGGCGTTAGGAAGGGCATCCAGCTGTAGAAACTCTGCCAAATCAGATTGGAGCCTGGTGTCGCCTCCTGGTCCACCAGTCTTCAGTCAAATCGTCCAACCCATGCTAGCATGGAAAGCGGACGTTAAACGATGATGATGATGATGATGATGATGATCTCTCTCTCTCTCACTCTTGCTTCTTCTCTCCCTCACACTCTATCTTTCTCTCTCTCTCTATCTATCTCTTCTCTCTCAAACTCAGTCACAACAACACACACTCACGCATGCAGTTGTGAGCTACCAAAAATTTTAACACTGACCTTTGCTAAAGTCCAAAAAATAATCAACTATGCACTCTTTATAAAACTTCCAGAATTCAACAAAAAAATATGAACCACTTCATTAAAATATCTCTTAATTAATATACTATTAATAATATGATATTTAATTATTGTTCCCCATTCACTGCATTAACCTCTATCCCCCATCTTAAACCATCCGTCTTTCTCCTTTCTTTCCAAAGAATAAAATAATTAAATTGATAAAAAAATACCCGAGTAAGATGTGGTTTTTAGACTCTTAAACTTTGACATAAGTTTGTTTTGTACCCAAGGACTCATAAGGCTGGAGTAACCAGGTTTCCATGGTGAATAAGTGACTGAGATTATGACCCTCCCCCCTTAAAAAAGAGATGACTGTCTGAAGCAGGGTTAACTTCCCAGTTATTGCTGGGACTTATTTATAGCTGAGAGAACAGGAGTAACAAAAATGAAGTGGTTTGTTCAAGAACATGATGCACTGCCTGGCTCAGGAATTGAAACTACAGTGTTATGATTGAGAGTACCACACACTAACAGCTAACCCATGTACGTTCACACTTTGAGATACAAAGTGACAAAAAAAAATATGAACGCTTTAAAGTAGTTTATGATATCTAGAAATAATATTCATTCACCATATTTGATATTTGGAATTTAGGGAAGTGTGACGAGTGGATGCATTGAAAAGATTTAAGGTCATATTTTGTGGGTTTTTTCCTCTCAAATGTTATATCAGGATCACCTACCTATATATTACCAAAATATTGTTGGCTACATAACCTAAATTCCTCTCAACTCTATCTCATGCAAGATGATAAATAACCAACAAAAGGAAAAGATAATAAATAAAGCTGATTACTTTAGTTGAATCTGTCAGGTGTAAAGGGGTCTAAAGAAGGGGTAGAGATCTGAAGAAATGGGTAGGGGTCTGAAGAAAGGGATAAGGGTGTGAAGAAAGGGGTAGGGGTCTGAAGAAATGGGTAGGGGTCTGAAGAAAGGGGTAGGGGTTTGAAGAAAGGGGTGGAGATTTAAAGAAAGGAGTAGGGGTCTGAAGAAAGGGTAGGGATTTAAAGAAAGGGGTAGGGGTCTAAAGTAAGGGACAGGGGTATAAAGAAAAGGGTAGGGATAATCTTCAAATGATATGTAGTAAAGAGTTGAAGTATTTCCCTCTGCATTGCGAAATTAAATCATAAGATATCTTGACACATTTGTTGAGATGAAGATTTCCAAATGATAAGTTACCTTTTAAGTTACCAGTGGTATATATGACACACTCTTTACAAAAAATGTCTCAAAATCATGCCAGGTCCTATATGCCAAGCTGAGTCTTCCATAAAACCCTTTTTGTTCTTGGATATGCACTTTTGAAATTGGAATGCATCTAATGCACTCATGCTTGTTTTATGCCATCAAATATGTTTAATTTTGAAAATAGATTGAGAAACAACTCTTGATAATCAAATCTTCTCTGGAATGAATAGGTGTTAGTAATATCCCAAAATTAATTTACTCAAAATAATAATAGTAATAATAATAATAATAATAATAATAATGAGAGGAATTCTTTGGGGTGTTTATGTCAAGTTATTTATATATAAACAATTCAACATTAAACTCAGGGAGCACATATTTATTAGGTTGACAGTGACTTCGAAGTTTTGCCCTGTTTTCTTTCAGCAAACAGTCCGATGAAAGTGAACAAGCTGACACTTCGAAATCAATATCAACTTTTTCCTTGTAAAAGTTTTATGAATATACACACACACACACACACATACATATGTATGCATATATGTTTTGCACATTCTATGGCATAATGCACATTCTATGGCATAATGCACATTCTATGGCATAATGCACAGCTGTGCTTGCTGGCAAAGGGAACCAGTGCCACAGAATGAACTCTTTCAACCTGCCTTTCCAATCCTCCAACCGAAAGGCACATCTTTCCACATGTTGTATACGTTTTGTTGTGAATAACAGCCATGTCACAACTTACCATGGATCAATTCCTGTAAGTTCTCTGATGGCTGGCCAGGTGTGCATGACTCAAGCACCTCCTTCCACAAACCACACATGCAAAAAGCAATACCCCCCCCCCCTCATTCTCCACAGGTTCATTCCTTCTAAGCCTTCTCCTAACCTTCTCGTACTTCATTCTCTGTCCCTCAAACCTCAGGCTCAAGAGTCATACAATCAAACCTCAGGCTCAAGAGTCATACAATCAAACCTCAGGCTCAAGAGTCATACAATCAAACCTCAGGCTCAAGAGTCATACAATCAAACCTCAGGCTCAAGAGTCATACAATCAAACCTCAGGCTCAAGAGTCATACAGGGGCCTCACATTGCATCAACATTGACTCATTTCAATGATTCCTTTTAGCAATGACTTTGCTCATTTACGAGAAAGCAGTTAAGATGAAGATGTATGTATGTATGTATATTACTCTAATCCAGTGTTTTTCAAACTTTTTTGTCACAACCCATTTTATCCATCTCACAACTCACTGAAGGGTCAGGACCCACAGTTTGAAAAATGCTGGATATTCTGCACTTCATACACACTTGTGTTTCTTTTCTTTCCTTCTTTTTTGTTGTGACCCACTGAATGGTTGGAACCCACAGTTTGAAAAGTGCTGCTCTAGCCCAACAAGTGTCGGGTTCATAGATCATCCCAGTCCAGTCATCTCTTTTAAGGGTTAAAAACCTTTAAAGCCCTTACCTTCATCTTCCTGCTTTGTATTGTAATTAATCCATTCACAGTTGTTACTTTCAGAATCCTCAATCAATTTCGAAAGAACCTGACAAATAAGAAAATCAACTTTTGAGATTTGAGGGAAATCAAGGCAAAAAAGATTTAATTCATTCATTAAAATAAAAGGTGAACGGCAGAAGGAAGGCTACATCGAATAACATAACCCTAGATGCACTCTGTCGCTTATGACGTCGAGGGTTCCAGTTGATCTGATCAACAGAACAGCCTGCTCATGAAATTAATGTGCAAGTGGCTGAGCACTCCACGGACACGTGTACCCATAACGTAGTTCTCGGGGATATTCAGCGTGACACAGTGTGACAAGGCTGACCCTTTTGCATTACAGGCACAACAGAAACAGGAAGAAAGAGTGAGAGAAAGTTGTGGTGAAAGAGTACAGCAGGGTTCGCCACCATCCCCTGCTGGAGCTTTAGGTGTTTTTGCTCAATAAACACTCACAACGCCCGCTCTGGGAATCGAAAGCGCGATCCTATGACCGCGAGTCCGCTGCCCTAACTACTGGGCCATTGCGCCTCCACAACCCTAGATGCATATAAAATGCTCACTGTTGTAATATCTTTATTATAGGTTTGGTCAATCAGGGCCAATATGAGGTCAAGCAACAGTAGCAGCAGCAGACAAGCAATTGTATCAACTCTTTATTTCATTGTGTGGTCATTAATATTCTATAGGAAAGTTTTAGCAACTAAATTACGGTAATCTCTTGTCTATCACAGGTGTTACATTCCAAAGCCCCTTCCCCACGATAGGTGAAAATCCGCAAAGTAGAAACAGTACTGTACTTTTTTCCTTTTATTCTTTTATTTGTTTCAGTCATTTGACTGCGGCCATGCTGGAACACCACCTATTTAGTCAAACAAATTGACCCCAGGACTTATTCTTTATAAGCCTAGTACCTGTTCTATTGGTCTCTTTTGCCAAACCGTTAAGTGACAGGGGACATAAACACACCAACATCGGATGTCAAGCGATGGTGGGGGACAAACACAGACACAAATAACAAACACGCATATATCTATGCAGGTGGCATGTAAAAAACACTATTTGAGCGTGGCCGTTGCCAGTATCGCTGGACTAGCCCTCATGCCGATGGCACATAAAAAGCACCCACTACACTCTTGAAGTGGTTGGCGTTAGGAAGGGCATCCAGCTGTAGAAACTCTGCCAGATCGGATTGGAGTCTGGTGTAGCCATCTGGTTCACCAGTTCCCAGTCAAATTGTCCAACCCATGCTAGCATGGAAAGCGGATGTTAAATGATGATAATATACAACGGTCTTCTTTCAGTTTCCGTCTACCAAATCCACTCATAAAGGTTTTGGTTGGCCCAAGGCTATAGTAGAAGACACTTGCCCAACGTGCCATGGAGTGGGACTGAACCTGAAACCATGGAGTGGGACTGAACCTGAAACCATTTGGTTGGGAAGCAAGTATATACAGTATATTTTTAAAATTATTTTTATCATTTGTATATATTAATTTTGTTATAAATGCAAAACGAAACCATGGAGGAATCGAAGTAAGTTTAAATAATAAACTGCAATAGGTGAACTGTGATAGGCGAACCTTGAAAGGTGAACCGCAATATAGTGAGGGATTACTGTATAGTTGCCCAGGTGGCAACAGAAAAGTCTCCCATATTTTATGCAGCTATTGGTGTGGTGCTGGTTGAGTAACACATGTGGAGTTACACATGTGGAAATGGGGTTTTCATGTAGTTTGTGTTTTATGGGTTTGTTGTTTATTTCTCATTGCAATTCGAACTGGTGCACATTGCGTTCACTGTTGAAATGTTTACCAAGAATAGTGAACCTAGGAGGTATTTCGTTGTGCCCTGTGTAACAAACGAATTTGATTCCATCAATAAAGTTTGGAGAGATGAAGTGTAAGAGGGGGGGGGGGGCATTGTGGTAAATCTATTTTCTCTCACAGCAGTGATGGGATTGGTGTTTTTGTTTTTTTACAACAGGATATGTTTACTGTTGATGGCAATCTCGGTCACTACAGGTCAACAATGCAGTTTGACCAATAAAAAATAACAACCAAACCTCCCTCAAATCATGTCCTATTATACTGTAAAAAAAAAAAAGAAGGCAAATAAGTTGGATAATGTAGTCCTTGATACATTATGCCTGAGTAAGAAAATAGTGATGCAATTTGTTTGTTTGTTTTTATTT
>NC_068986.1:109793895-109805538 GCF_001194135.2 Octopus bimaculoides
ATATATATATATATATATATATATATACAACAGGCTTCTTTCAGTTTCCGCCTATCAGATCCACTCACAAAGCTTTGGTCAGCCCGAGGCTATAGCAGAAGACACTTGCCCAAAGTGCCATGCAGTAGGACTGAACCCAGAACCATGTGGTTGGTAAGCAAGCTACTTACCAGACAGCCACTCCTGCACCTATGGTCATATCTAGAACATTTTTCATCCTAAGTCTGCTGAATCATAGCTGAGCTACGTATAAACAACAACATCAGCAACACCATGTGTGTTTAGATTGAATCACTTGCCAAATATACACAAAACATGGGGAAAAAAAAATATCAAGAAAAGTTCTATATTTCAAATAATTTGTTAAAAACTGATTTGTAATTGTTTCCTAGCACCAGTGCCACCAGACTGGCTCCTGTGCAGGTGGCATGTAAAATACACCATTTCAAGCGAGGTTGTTGCCAGTACCTCCTGACTGGCCTTCATGCCGGTGGCACGTAAAAGCACCCACTACACTCTCGGAGTGGTTGGCGTTAGTAAGGGCATCCAGCTGTAGAAACTCTGCCAGGCCAGATTGGAGCCTGGTGTAGCCATCTGGTTTCACCAGTCCTCAGTCAAATTGTCCAACCCATGCTAGCATGGAAGGCGGATGTTAAACGATGATGATGATGATGATGATTTCATGATGTTTACATTAGCACAATATCTGAGATAACACATATTCTTTTCTTCTCTAGGCACAAGCCCAAAGTTTTTAGGGAAGAGGGCCAGTCGATTAGATCAACCCCAGTGCACAACTGGTACTTAATTTATTGACCTCGAAAAGATGAAAGGTAACGTCGACCTCGGCAGAATTTGAACTCAGAATGTAAAGAGAGATGAAATACCGCTAAGCATTTCGTTTGGTATGTTAACGTTTCTGTCAGCTTGCCACCTTTGAGGTGATACATATTATTGAATGTTAATCATTTATTTGATATTTTTTTGCAATATTTCCAAATTGATATCCTATAGCTTTTAAAGTGGTGCTGTGCAAAGAATATGCATTGGAATTCAGGTAAAGACTAGAAATTAATCAAAGATTATATAAGAAGATACACAGCAACCCAGTAAGAAACCCTTCAGGTTCTCTACCGAAATATGAGCACCATTTGAATTCAAAAACAAAATAAAATACAAATTAGGATCAGTTTCTCTCTGGGACAATTATAATGGCAGGGGTAAGGTTAGGGCGGTCTGACATTTTTCCACAGATACAAGATTAGATTTTATTACATATAATTGCTTAATTGATGGATTAGATTACTTTAGCAATTACCTTTCAATATACAGTTATGTAAAGCTCCAGACATAATGTCTGCAAGGCTAACACACCAAACTATTTGACCAAATATTTGTGAATTAAAAACCTTATTACAGCCATTATGTTATGTCACTGGGCAAAGTTTAACCTTCTTAGCTGTACACCTTGTGTTCTATAAAACTCATCTTAATGGAATTATCTCTATCCCTTGTGTTTTTACATTTTAAAGACCCTTTTTCTTTACTAACTGTTTGAATAATTTTAATTGATGTTCTTCAGCTCACTTATATTACATAAGTGAAATCTTACCATGTTCACATTTCAGTAATGTTCCTTTGAGTTATTTTCTCTTTACCATATTGTTGGTATAGAGTTTCTTCACAATGAAAGGGTTAGTAGGAGAATAGAGCTATCTGTGAAAACAGTTTGCTCCAAAAGTATGCCCATGTTCAAAACACAGACACAGTTGACTATTCATTCAGCAGTAAGGCCCCAGGCTGATATTTGAACCATACCTCTCACATTTTTCCTGTCTCTAGCCACAAACTAATGTATCTCTATTAAAAGAAAAGGCGTTAACACCTACCTGAATATGGTTCAGCCAATTAGCATTAGCTGACTTGTTATAACTGAGGTAGCAAAACTTCAAAGGAAGTGTATGAGTTTTCTTGTCACAGTTTGGCTGAAGATTCTAGAAGTAGCTTACAGCTATAAAAGCTGGGAAACTCAACCTCAGGCTAGAGTCACTAAGCCATCTAGTGGGGGAGTCTATGTCACTTGTCTCAGCAAGTTGCCCTCTCTTCTCCCTCTTTCATTTATGTAACATGCTTATATTATATTCAACAAAAGACACCAATCTTGTAATATTGAATAACAAATATTAATTATATGCAATGTTTTAATTTCATCACACTATCTTCATTACATTACCCAGCAAGTCATATACAGAATATTCCTAATTGTTATATTCATTGAACATTAATTCATTATTGTAATGGATGTACATTTGTAAAAATGATGATGTAGGTTAATAAAATATGTGAAAACTCAAAGTTTAGTGTGGTCCATTGTTTCCATTTGCCACCTACCCCTCATTGTGAACTGCCAGCAAAGAGTACATGACAAACCACACAGTAAACCTCCTTGAAAATAAGTGGTTTCATATCTCGGTGAGATACCAGTAATTATCTATTTCAATTCTGGCTAAAGATGATTTAATCTGTCACCTCTTCATAATCAATGAAATAGGGACTTGCTATATACTGTGGTTGATTAAATCAGTTGCAAAAATATTAAAAAATCATTCCCATAATTTCAGGGTTGATAAAATACCTACTGGTGATATGAGAATTCTGAATCCCTGCTCGACGTATCAATTCAAATAGCTCCCAGAACTTTATTGGGACATGACCATTTTTTCAGACTACATCACCACTACCACCACCAACAACAACAATGGTTTCTAATTTATGCACAAGGCTGGCTGTTTTGAGGGGACTAGTGTTGGTATTGTAGCCCACTTCATTGATAGGGATCCTTAGTCTTGTAAACTGTATGGTGACCTCACTGGTGCTGGTGCCACATAAAAAGCAAACAGTCCACACTGTAAAGTGGTTGGCCTTAGGAAGGGCATCCAGCTGTAGAAACCAAGTTAAAACAGACATTGGATCATATCTAAACCTGCTGCTGATAGTGGTGGCAGTGGTGGTGATGTACCATGGGCTTCCACTCAGTTTCCCTCTACTAAATTCACTCACAAGTTTTTGGTTGGCCTGGGGAGCAGACTTGCCCAAGGTGCAGCACAGGGGAACTAAACTACAAAACCATGTAATTGTGAAGTGAATTTCATTACATCCAAGGCAGTAATAAGTAATTTGAGAAATTTAGCTGGTATTTCTAGCAAGTCAAGCAATTCTATGAAAGCTTCCTCATTGTAGATGTTTAGGGATATAGCCCTGATCCATCCTCACAGACCGCTTATCAAAGACAATCCATCCGTGACCATCCTACTTTTTTTATACCAAGCATACTTAGGATGACTCTAGCCAGTGTACCTTCTCTGTTTAAATGACAGTAGGCTGTGTTATGAGGGAGATGTGACTGTTATTTCTGGTTGTAGAGGCTCCTTGTTTGATTATCAATAATGACAAGGAAAAGAAAATGTTTAGAGAATTTATTTATCGATTTCAGCAAAACTAAAATCAATATTTAATGAATGTTTAGAGTTAGTTTTGTGTTTTTAAAATCAACTGCGAAAAACTTGTTATTTACTTTCGAAAGGGAAAAGAATTTGGAGAGAAAGATTTTAGTAGTTTAAGGTAACACAAAGGCTGTTGCTGCTGTTGCTGCTGTTGCTGTTGTTAGTGGTGGTGGTGGTGGTGGTAGTGTGTGTGTGTGTAGGGGGGCAATAAAGACACAGGTGAAAGTAAAAAATGAAAAGAAAAGTAAGTGAAACTTACCTGGAAGTTTGTGTGATTACACACACACACAGACAAACAACTATTGTGCTGAGATTTTTTTGGGGATATCTTTATATTTTTAGAAATATTTATTATGTTGGTGTTGTTGTTGTTGTTGTTGCACTCTTTGCTGTTTTTTTATTTTTTTCATATTTCCAAGTGTGTGTGTGGCTCTCAGTTTTGTGAAAATAAAAACATCCACACAATTGCATTAGTTCACTGCATTGTGAGAAAGTTGTTGGGAAATATTGGGCGGTGGTGGTGGGTGGGTGGGGGGAATGAGCTGTGGCGAAGGATAGATATTATGTGGATTGGAAAAAGAACAACACAGCCTTAACCCTGAAAATAAACCTGAGACATAATAACCATGAATATGATTACGATGGTGGTGGTGGTGGTGGTTGTTGTTGTTGTTTGAGTGAGCTTTGCTGTTTGTATGTAATTTATTGATCAAGAGAAGAAGGAGGAGGAGGAGACATAGCAAGAGGAATGGTTGACAACAAGTATCAGTTTGTAATGAATAGCAAAAAGAGAAAAAGAAAAAAAAATTCTTTAAGTGTATTCAAGCAGAAAAATGTTTGGGAGAGGAGAAAGAAATAGACGAAAGAAAAATAAGGGGACAAAAGGAAAATGAATAAAAAATAAAATAAAAAAAAGGTTATTAATTCAATGTTAAATATGGGGCCCCTAAACAGTTTTAGCTGTTAAGGGCTTGAATTGAAGGAGACGCTTGCATGAATAAGCCAATTGATAAGACTTGATTAGTATGATGATGGATTAGCTAATCATACTAGTTAATTGGTTAGATCGAAGGATCCCTGGTTAATTGGTTGCTTTGTGATGCAGAAGGGTTTCTAGAAAGTAATCTGACCTATGGAGCTAGTGTAACCAGTCAACTTTGCTATGACCTAATCTTTGTTGTTTAATTGGTTTGTCCTGTCAAGGCAGGTGGTTGGTTGGTTGACTGTGTGCAGATGGAAGCTAACAGAATAATAAGAAGCCTCCAACCAATAGTGGAAGGAGGCGGGGAGCGATGGACTAGATTAAAAACAATGTTGCCTTCAAAATGCCAATGCATAATGGCTAAGTGTGGGTACACCTTTTTCTTTACTATACAAATAGGTTTAAGAATGCATGTGTGTGTAACAATGTATGTATACATGTATATATGTAGGGGTGGGAAGAAAGACAGATATACACACACACTCATATATACAAGTTACCTTCTTTCAGTATATAAGTGTATGTGTGTATATATACACTTTTACTTGTTTCAGTCATTTGACTGTGGCCATGCTGGAGCACCGCCTTTAGTCGAGCAAATCGACCCCAGGACTTCTTCTTTGTAAGCCTAGTACTTATTCTATCAGTCTCTTTTGCCGAACCACTAAGTTACGGGGACATAAACACACCAGCATCGGTTGTCAAGCGATGTTGGGGGGACAAACACAGGCACACAAACACACACACACACACATATATATATATACATATATACGACAGGCTTCTTTCAGTTTCCGTCTACCAAATCCACTCACAAAGTTTTTTGTCGGCCCAAGGCTATAGCAGAAGACACTTGTCCAAGGTGCCATGCAGTGGGACTGAACTCGGAACCATGTGGTTTGTAAGCAAGCTGCTTACCACACAGCCACTCCTGCGCCTATATATATAAGGTATAAGTTAGAGATGTTAAGTACTCTAACGGATAAAAGTTAGAGGTGTTAAGTACTCTAAGGGATAGAAGTACCAGAGGCATTCCTGGTAATTACCTCAGTAAATATGGTCCTTGGTACAATGTAATATGGCAGCAGGTAATCTAAAAAGGTTTAATGAACTTTGAACCCAACTAAAAAATGTAAGACTTTCGAATCATTGAACATTTTCTTTTCCAGTTTCTTCCTCTATCTTTCACCCTATTCTCCTCTTTGTCTGTCTCTTCCTTCTTCGTTCTCATGACGGCTACCATTTGCATTGAGGTAAATACATATTTACCTCAATATGGTACACAAAAACAGCTGTAAGCTCACTCTTACCTTCACATTGCTTAACTAATTAAATAATGGCTTTTTAGCATCAAAGATACACTTCTAACTGTTGTTTTTCCTCCATTTTCTTATCGTCTCTCTCTCTCTCTCTCAATATATATATCATCATCATCATCATCATCATCGTTTAACGTCCGCTTTCCATGCTAGCATGGGTTGGACGATTTGACTGAGGACTGGTGAAACCGGATGGCAACACCAGGCTCCAGTCTGATTTGGCAGAGTTTCTACAGCTGGATGCCCTTCCTAACGCCAACCACTCAGAGAGTGTAGTGGGTGCTTTTACGTGTCACCCGCACGAAAACGGCCACGCTCGAAATGGTGTCTTTTATGTGCCACCCGCACAAGCCAGTCCAGGGGCACTGGCAACGATCTCGCTCGAAAATCCTACAGGAGCCAGTCAGGCGGTAATATATATATATATATATATATATATATATGCATGCATGTGTGTGTATACCAGAGTAAGCACATAAATGCAAGTACAGACAACTGACAAAGTCCAGCAAGGCCAAAATGCATCTAGCATTCTCACTAACTGCTGCTGAGATGAATTTTCATCCCCTTCCAATATTTATTGTGATTTTTAAACACAGCATGTCCAAAAGAGATATTATCTCCGGACAAATATTGCAGTAAATTTGCCTTTCAATGATGTATTTATGTTAAGTATGATACCTAGATGACTATGTGTGTGCATGTGCATACAAATGTATTATGTGTGTGTGGGGTGTGCATATGTGTGTGTATACATAAATGTTATCTTCCTTCAGCACACCAATGGATGCTTGTATTTCCCAAAAAATAGTTTAACACAGACAAGTTAGTATATGTATGTATGTATGTGTGTGTGTATGTATATATGTATGTATGTATGTATGTATGTATGTATAAATTTTACCTTCCTTCAACATACCAAGGCCTGCCTATGTACTTCCTACGAGAGACAGTTTGCCAACGCAGACAGATTCAACAAAAGGATCTGCGGAAGACTGCAAACACAAAATGTCACTCACTTTGAATTAAGGAATACATGAAGTATGTGAGTTAATCTCAGGCTCCATAACCTCAAGAGGGAAGGCAACCTGATTAGCAATAACGAAATCCTGACACAAGTGAGACATCAAAAAGAGCAACAAAACAAAAAAAACACCAAGTCTGTAATAATAAATAGAACTAGATTTACACCTACAGAGATTTTTCTAATATGACACTATTTTTGTTTGAAGAAGAACCAGTCCATAGAAAGAGTGAGTAACTGCAGGGCTGAATGGGTGGTAAGGGGTGAAATGCTCTCATATGCAAACTGTATGTATTTCTTTATTGCCCATAGGGGACAAACAAGGACAGACAAAGAGATTAAGTGGATTACATTAATCCCAGTGTATAACTGGTACTTATTTAATTGACCCTGAAAGGATGAAGGGCAAAGTCGATCTTAGTGGAATTTGAACTCAGAATGTATTTATTTCTTTATTGCCCACAAGGGGCTAAGCACAGAGGGGACAAACAAGGACAGAAAAAGGGATTAAGTCAATTACATTAACTCCAGTGTATAACTGATACTTATTTAATTGACCCTGAAAGGATGAAGGACAAAGTTGACCTTGGTGGAATTTGAACTCAGAACATAGTGACAAACAAAATACCACTAAGCATTTCGCCCGGCGTGCTAACGATTCTGCCAGCTTGCTGTCCTCTATTCAAACTATACTAATAAGTCTATAATCTCTTACTTGGTTTAGTTATTTGACTTCAGCCATGCTGGGGCATCACCTTGAAGGGTTTAGCTGGACAAATTGACTCCAGTACTTACTTTTTTTAAAATTCTGTACCTATTCTGTCAGACTCTTTTGCTAAACCAACATAGGTTGTCAAGTAATGGTGGAGACAAATGCAAACACACACACAGATATACATACATCATCATCATCATTATCATCATTTAATAGATAGTCATTGAGGGAGGTAGTGAAAGAGAAAGGAAAGCTACAAAGCTTTTAATGAGGAGCAGAAAAACAAGTAGAAAAATAGAAGTTAAACATTCAGCACTGTGGTGGCAGCAGAGAAAAAGATGATAGCTACATATGAAAGAAAGGGAAGGAAAAGATGGACATATTCACAAGCTTTTCAAATGTGTGTGTGTGTGTATGTTTGCTTTCTTTCTTTTATCAAATCAAATCCCCTACACTTCATTTCATTCTGAACAATAGTGAGAGCTCTCTGTAAGCCATCAAGCTGTAACCCAACTCTTAAAAGCCAATATCTTTATTTCATGACATTAGGCTAATCCCTACTTTTATATTCTCGAAATTCCAAACATTCAAAGTCAAATGGCTCTGATTGTATCTCAATTCTTCCTCTCAGACCCCCCCCTCCCCGTTCTCTGTTTCAGCTTCATTATCTCTCCTCTTTAAACAATATCTTTCTCCTTGATCTGATAAACCACATACAACTATGGAAACTTTCAATATTCTAATGACACATAAGCAAGAAGCGTATCAGCTAACCATTGTAAACAGCTGGGCTAACTCCCTTTCAGACATAATAACTATATCAACAGTCTGGTAGTCTGGTCCTTTACATGACAACAGCAACAACAGATCAGGCATCGGGAGGTGGGGTGTTGTCGTATATTTGGTGTATTTATGTAAAAAATCTTTGCTTTGGATCAGCAATGACAGTCTCAAGATGAAGATGGTGGACAGCACATTCTGTATGTGTTTGAGAGAAAGATGGGAAGATGGAGAGAGAGAGAGAGAGAGAGAGAGAGAGAGAGAGAGAAACAGAGAGGGGAGAGTTGCATTCATTTTTTAGTCTTGTGAATCAGATATTTTAAAATTTTGCAATAACTGTGAGTTATCAAGATAACCTTTGTGTCTTTACAAAGCAAAGTAAGTTATAATAAAGGAATGAAGGTTTATGTTACCTTTTGATCCTTGATTCAGATAATCTTCTCAGGTTTAGTCTGGGAGTCAGTGAGAACGATGACACTAGTCTCGGTAAATACTAAAGTATTATACTACCCCAGACTAAACAAAGACAGAGGTCAAATTATTTCTTGTCATTCAAAAGAATTGAGAAGACATAATTTTAATTGTAAATGAATGATTTTTTTTTTTTTTTTTTTTTCAAGAAGCATGAAAATTTTTAAAATAAGATTGAATTTTAAATGTCTGCTAAGATTTGGTCTTCCTTTCAAACCAGGTTACCTTTGAGTAAACAGATGTACCACACACAAACTGTTGGTGAAACAACTAGTTATAACCCTTAGATTTATTGTTTCAGTTATAGCATGCCTGTGCCTGACCAAGAACCGTGTTAAGGACATCCAGACAAACTGGGGGTAAATTGTATGAGAGTGCAGTGTGACAAACTGAAGAGGTTGTACTATCCTTTTGTTTATTTTCTTGTTTCTTTCAGTTTCTGCCTACAAAATCAACTCACAAGGCTTTGGTTGACCTAGGGTTATAGTAGAAGACACTAGTCCACATTGGGACTGAACCTGAAACCATGTGATTGGAAGCAAACCTCTTAACCACACAACCACACCTGCACCTTCCTAGTCATATGGGCATATGGCATAGTGGTTAAGAGCGCGGGCTACTAAACCCAAGATTCCGAGTTAGATTCCAGGCAGTGACATGAATGATAATAATAATAATAATAATAATAATAATAATAACATCGAAAAATACCTTAGGAATGAGAACCCAGGTTCGAAATTTCCCCAAGACACCTGATGAAGGCTGGAGGGTATATCAGCCGAAACGTGTTAACAACAAACAAGATGAGGACAAATATCCGTCAAATGTAAATAATATACATAATTCCTCATCACTTAAATATAAAACTACAATAATATATATCTTGATCATATACCAAAGTCAATATATTCAACTGGTCACAGCAACCTGAATGAAATTGGTGGCCTTGTACTAAATCTATAAACCCTTATTTAGTTGGATGTTAACAAACTTTATGAAACAAAAACCTCCTTTCCTGTGTTTACCTTCCTTTGGTTTACAGGAAAAGCACGGAAGTAAGAACTTAACGTTAACAGTTTGGAGTGAATTCTACACAAAAGTAAAATATTTCTTTAACAAACTTGATATCTTTCATCTCCCTCCATCCACTGTACACCTATTGGAGGAAGTTAATTAAGCCGGCAGATAAATTACACACCCTTCCCCTCACTCCACCACCCCAATCCAATTCTCAACCATTTCTCCGCTTACCTAAACAGCTCAGCAGTCTTTGAGCCATGTAGAATTCGTAGCTAGTTTATCTCCTTACAATATGCAGTTTTTATGATGCTTCTCTCATTCTGGTAGCATATTAAGATTTGCATGGTTTCACTTACCAAGATATATTTCATTGTACAGCTGTTTGCAATGTGGAACTATTAAGATAAGCCCAAGACTTTCTGCAATCTTCAATGTTGTCGTTGTTGTTATTGTAATTGTTATTATTATTATTGTTATTATTATCATCATCATTATTATTATTATTTTGCTACTATTATTGTTGTTGTTCTTATTATTAATATTATTTTACAATTAGTATTATTAGTACTATTTTTGTTGTTGCTATAACTATTATTATTATTATTATTATTATTATTATTATTACTATTTCTAAGTGCAGTCATGTGGGTGGAGTCCAACTAAACTGCTAGACATCAATTCATCTATATAATAAAGACATTCATAAATCATATACGCACATACACACAAACACACACACACATACAAATGCATACCCTATTACACTTGTGCATACATACACATACACAGCAATGCATATACTAACACATAATATTTTCTCTACAAACTGTTCTTAGTGTAGATACAAAAATATGCACACACACACACACATACCTACTAGTGTTATACACAAAGTATATAGACTTGCCACACATACATATGACATCATAAATATTCTATAAATAACTGTGTTTATATATGCTTAACAAAATGCAGTTATATGTGGATGTGCTATATAATTTATCTCTGCAGGCATTTTATCTAACATTTCCTTTTTCAAAGATTACATGTTGAGATTTGAGTGAAATTTGGTTGCTATTGTCATCAGGTGATGTGACCACATAAAGGCTCCTTTGTTAGCTCAATGAAAACCTGATAAAACAATTAAGTTGTTGCAAGGCTCCTGTTATGTCTTGAACCATTGCATTTAGATTTCCCAGCACCGGACTACAGTCTACCACACTGTCATGAAAGGGAATGCCAGTGTGGAAAAATTATTGTATCACTATAAAAAGCATAAGTGCCTAGACAAACATTGCTCGGCCAATCAGATTGGTTGATGTGTAACCAAGTGAACTGAAATTTTCCAGCCAAATAATCTGGTTGAATTTTCTAGAAGCTTGACTAAATGTTATGAAAGCTGGGATTTTGAACTTCCAGACAAAACAAATTCAGATACTACACAGAATGTTGTTGGTCAGTTTTGTGAGAAGGTGTTCTCACTTTTTCTACTTATTTTGTCTTTAATAACCATTAATGATTTTTAAATAGATAATCAAAATATTCTTTTACATTTGATGGATATTTGTCCTCATCTTGTTTGTTGTTAACACAACATTTCAATTGATATACCCTCCAGCCTTCATCAGGGAAATTTGGGGAAATTTCTAACCTGGGTTCTCATTTCTAAGGTATTTTTCGATGTTGATGTTATTATTATTATTATTATTATTATTATTATTATTATTATTATTATTATTATTATTGCCAGTACCACCTGACTGGCCTTCGTGCCGGTGGCACGTAAAAGCACCCACTACACTCTCGGAGTGGTTGGCGTTAGGAAGGGC
>NC_068986.1:109805627-109808474 GCF_001194135.2 Octopus bimaculoides
CGGTGGCACGTAAAAGCACCCACTACACTCTCGGAGTGGTTGGCGTTAGGAAGGGCATCCAGCTGTAGAAACTCTGCCAAATTAGATTAGAGCCTGGTGTTGCCATCTGGTTTCACCACTCCTCAGTCAAATCGTCCAACCCATGCTAGCATGGAAAGTAGACGTTAAATGATTATTATTATTATTATTATTATTATTATTATTATTATTATTATTATTATTATTATTATTATTATTCAGGTGACTGCCTGGAATCGAACTCAGAATCTTGGGATTAGTAGCCCATGCTCTTAACCACAATGCCATATGCCTGTGGGTAGACTTGCAGGCAGACTGCACAGTTATTTTGCTAGCCAAAACATGCAACAAAATGGAACCACACCATTCCCAGCTTTCATTGACTTAGAGAAAGCATTTAACAGGGTACCATGTTCAGTAATTTGATGGATTCTGAGAAAACTAGGTGTAGATGAAAAGCTTGTGTGAGTGGTTCAAGCTATGTACAAAGAGAGAGTTGGCAATAACCTCAGTGATGAACTTTGTGCAAAGGTAGTTCATTAAGGTTCAGTCCTCAGTCTTCCTCATCATAATCCTCCAAACCATCACTAAAGAGTTAAGACTGGCTGTCCATGAGAAGTCCTGTATGCTGATAATCTAACCCTGAGAGCTGAATCTATAGGGAAATTAGAGAAGAAATTCCAAGGATGAAAGCTGAACTTAGAATTGAGGGGCCTTAAGATTAACCTGTCAAACACTAAGGTTTTAGTAAATAAGAAAGACAACAGGACTCTGATACTTTTGGGGAAATGGCTTTGCTCTTTCTGTAGAAAACGGGTCAGTGGAAACTCTATACACTGTACTTGATGTAAGCTAAGGACACACATGGGATGCAGTGGAATCGCTGGCAGACTATCCAAGAATGGAAGCTTGTATGCAGTGGAACAGTATATAAAAGACCACTTGAAACTGAGTTCCCTAAATGCCAAGATGACTCATTAGAAGAAGTAAGTAGCAAAGGAAGTAATTGCTCTGAAAGTGTAGTTACTAGAGAAAAAAACTGGTTGGAGAAAGTTCCAGGAGCTACTACCATTGTTGACAACAAAGATCTTTTCCCTAAGAGTGAAGGACAAATTGTATGATGTTTGTGTTAGAACTGTAATGCTGCATGGTAGTGAGACATGGGCCTTGAGTACAGAAAATGTGAAAAAAATGGAAAGAAATGAAGTGAGCATGCTCTATTGGTTGTGCAATGTGAGTGTGAGTGTGAGTGAAAGAATTAGCAGAAAGGTACCGAGTGCAAAACTGGGCGCATGCGTGTGTGTGTGCGCATATGTTTTTGCAGTTTACCAATTGAACACACAAAACTGAAACTCAATAAGAAACCAAGTATCATAAAATATACTCAAATGGTTTTGAGGTGCTTCCCCCCCCCCTCTGTACATTTGAAATTCAAATTTGAATTTCTATGTTCCTATTGGTTGTTCTTTCTGTGTTGTTATTGGTTGTTCCAGATTTTGCTGTTGGAAGCATCCTTAATGACTGAATTATACAACAAGTTATTATCATTCTGCTTTATGTAAGTTTTCTTATGTTCATTGTTTTGTTTCAATATCAGTTTCCTTACTTTACCTGTGTATGTAGAATTTTCATGTTGAATTTTCATGTAGAATTTTCATTCAGTTGCTGAGAGAGCAAGGATCCTCAAAGACTCCCTGAAACCAAGATTACTGAACTCTTGTCAGGAAATTTACTTCCCCTGCCTCCATTTCAAACACTACCTCCTGCAAGCATGGGATTCCCTATTCTCCGATTAAATCCAGAAAAGTTCTTAAGAGCAGCCTAAGGGCGAAATTCTCAGTCCTCCCTCTTTTGGCCCAGATGAACTGCTCTGAGGGAGTTAACCCTACCTCACTGTCCTGGATTGTTTGTTCTTCGGTTACTTACTGACCAACTTGCCGTAACAGATTCCTGCCTCTCAGAGTCGAAGAGTTATATTTGTCTTCAGCTTTAGAGCCTTTTATGGATGTGAAACCATTGGTCACCTTATGACTGGACATTGGCTTAACTACTTATAATTACATCACTGCTCTAAGCTTTAGTGTGTGCTTCTGTTTTTTGGACATACAACACATCTACTGGCTCGTGCTGGTGGCACATAAAAAGCAACCACTACACTCTCGGAGTGATTGGTGTTAGGAAGGGCATCCAGCTGGAGAAATTTTACCAGATTGGATTGGAGCTTGGTGCAGCCTGCTGGCTTGCCAGTCCTCAGTCAAACCGTCCATCCCATGCCAGCATAGGAAGTGGACCTTAAACGATGATGATGATGATGATGATATATATATATATATATATATATACGTGTGCATGTGTGTGTGACTTTTTTCCTTACCACCACTCAACAACCGGTGTTGGTTTGTTTACCTCCCCATGACTTGGTCCGAGAAAAGCGACTGAAAGAATGAATACCAGACTTTAAAACTAGAAAAGTACTGTTCAACTAAAACCCTTCAAAGTGGTGCCCCAGCATGGCCACAGTCCAGGCTGGGGCAGACTGAAACAAGTAAAAGATAAAAGATAAATAATAGGTGCAGGCGTGGCTGTGTGGTAAGTAGCTTGCTTACCAACCACATGGTTCCAGGTTCAGTCCCACTGCGTGGCACCTTGGCCAAGTATCTTCTGCTGTAGCCTCGGGTCAACCAAAGCCTTGTGAGTGGATTTGGTAAACAGAAACTAAAAGAAGCCCATCGCATATATATATATATATATTCTTTCTCCATTTCTAACAAAACTGTCCGATGAACGGGAACGTGAAACTCAGAGTAACGGTTTTTTTGTTATGTTTCT
>NC_068986.1:109808571-109814144 GCF_001194135.2 Octopus bimaculoides
TATATATATATATATATATATATATATATATGTGTGTGTGTGTGTGTATGTATGTATTTATATATATATCGCTGGACTGGCTCCTGTGCAGGTGGCACGTAAAATACACCATTTTGAGCATGGCCGTTGCCAGTACCGCCTGACTGGCCCTCATGCCGGTGGCACGTAAAAACACCCACTACACTCTCAGAGTGGTTGGCGTTAGGAAGGGCATCCAGCTGTAGAAACATTGCTGGATCAGATTGGAGCCTGGTGCAGCCTCCTGGCTTCCCAGACCCCAGTCGAACTGTCCAACCCATGCCAGCATGGAAAACGGACGTTAAACAATGATGATGATGATGATATATGTACATATGCATGTATTTGTGTGTCTGTGTTTGTCCGCTCACTTAACAACCGATGTTGGTGTGTTTACATCCCTGTAACCTAGCAGTTCGGCAAAAGTGAATGATAGAATAAGTACTAGGCTTACGAAAAATAAGTTCCGGAGTTCATGTGTTTGACTAAAGGCAGTGCTCCAGCATGGCCACAGTCAAATGACTGAAACAAGTAAAAGAGTAAAAGAGATACACACACAGACACATGATAAACAGACAGACACACATACAACCTAATTAATCCATTGTTGCCCTTCAAGTGAAGAAGAACATTCCAGATGCAGGAATGTCTGCAATCAACAGAAGACGCTTCTGTTCACTTCATATTGGCCGTTCTTCACAATGAATTGGTTGTCTTCATTTGATAAGTTTCACCAAGTAAACGAATATATTTACATTAATTAGGTGAGTCGTTGATTGTTTGAAGAGTGGAAGCTTTTCAACAAGAACAACAGAAACAATAACATTTTTATTACAATCAATAAAATTACTGTATCGTATGCTGACATTACTCTGTGTGTGTGTGTGCATGCGTGTGTGTGTGTGTGGGTAGAGACATGGGTGTTTGGTTAAGAAGTTACCTTCAAAGCTATAATCTTTCAGTTTAGTCCGACTGTGCAGTGATATATGCAGAAGAAAACTGTCAGGAAGCTTGTTGGGTATATATGCATGTACATATATGTATGTGTGTGTGCGTGTATATGCACACACACATACACACACATATATATACTCATAAATATATGCACTGGCACAAACACACACACACACACATAAAATAAACAAAACATGGATTTCTTTAATATACACATGCACACACACACACACGTACACAGACACACACACATATACACACATAAAATAAACAAAACATGGATTTGTTTAATACACACACACAACTTCACAAATAAGAATTAAATTCTTTTCTACTCTAGGAACAAGGCCCAAAATTTTTGTGGAGGGGGCCAGTCGATTAGATTAACCGCAGTATGCAACTGGTACTAGATTTATCGACCCTGAAAGGATGAAAGGCAAAGTCGACCTCGGCGGAATTTTAACTCAGAACTAAAGACAGACGAAATACCTCTAAGCATTTCGCCCGGCGTGCTAACGTTTCTGCCAGGTCGCTGCCTTTCAGTATTAAATTGATCAGACAACTGACTGCCATCATCCTCATGACCAACAAAGAATCCACCACCGAGTCAGAAATTACCTGTGGTTAAACAACACCAACACCAACACTTACCATACTGTCATTTAAGCAGATGACCTTTTCAATTCCATAAACAATATTCCTGTTTACACTTGATATAATGTTCAACATTATTGACATGCTGTTACTGCCTCCACTCTCTTCCTGGTATTACTGCGTTGATATCATAATACACACATTGTGTCATATATTGGCCAACATGGTCACAAACTAGATTTATCTCATGTTTTTTTACTTCTCACATCCAAGCTACCATAGGTCTCATGCTTGAATCTAGGATAGGTATTTGTTGCTGTTGTTGTTGTTGCTGGTATTTAGCCCTTGGTCAGTTCTTAGTGATGAGTAAATCTATGAACAAGTCATGCCATGACCATCCAGTCTAGGTCTAATTTGGAATCAAGCAAAAAATACATTATCTCAGATACGCATGTTTTATTCTTCTTTTAAGTTTGTGATTTAAGGGAGATTAGCCTGTGCCCATTTAAGGAAAAATACATGATAGCCTACCTAAGGGCCCCCACCTTAATTATAAACCCCAGGACCTTTATCATCAGTCTTTCCACCATCACATCATCAGAAAGGTTTGACCAAATCATCCACTCATGGGCACACGTATTCACATACACCCGTAGGTTCAGTACTCACCCAATTCCCCCTCTACAAACCTCCTTACTCAAATATCAGCTTTGCACACATAGCAAGCCCCCCCCCCCCCTCAATACCTTCACCCCCATATATGCATATTAACCTATGAGGCTCTTGCTACATCACAACACAGGTTTTCTTATTGGAGGTGGGTGGCAAGGGACATAATGCAAAGACTCAGAAACATGTCTCTGGATGCAGGCTTAGCTAAGTGGAGGTGCTTGTCTCCCCCTTGTAATCATAAGGACACAGGAAATGTGTCAAGGCCGACAGGAAGCAGTGCTGCTTCCTAGGGCTAAATAGCAGTAGTATTATTCCCTTCATGGGACTGTCACATTAAGTTGACAGCATACAACTACTATATATATATATAGGTGCAGGAGTGGCTGTGCAGTAAGTTGCTTGCTTACCAACCACATGGTTCCGGTTCAGTCCCACTGCATGGCAGTGGGACTGACACTGCATGGTAAGTGTCTTCTACTCTAGTCTTGAGCCAACCAAAGCCTTGTGAGTGGGTTTAGTAGACATAAACTGAAAGAAGCCTGCTGTATATATATATACACACACACATATATGTGTGTGTGTGTTTGTGTGTCAACCGATGCTGGTGTGTTTACATCCCTGTAACTTAGCAGTTTGGCAAAAGAGACTGATAGGATAAGTACTAGGCTTACAAAGAATAAGTCCTGGGATTGATTTGTTCGACTAAAAGCAGTGCTCCAGCATGGCCACAGTCAAATGACTGAAACAAATAAAAGAATATATATATATATATATATATATATATACATATATGTATATATATGATGGGCTTCTTTCAATTTCAATGTACCAGGTTCAATCACAGGGTTTTGGTTGGCCCATGGCCATAGACATGGAACTGAACCCAAAATTACAAAGTTAAGAAGTAGGCTTCTTAACCACACACCTAAAGTGTCTTAGGACATGTTTTTATTGAAAGCTCTGCTCCATCAAGGCCAAAATGGAACAAAATATCAACAACAACAACAACAACATTAACAGAAGTTTGTTGTTATTTTCTTATTTCTCATAGTGGCCCCTATTTTTTGACTCCTGTTAATAATGTTCCCCCTTCTTAGGTTCAGTCTCTCTAAACATGAAACAAAGCTGTTAATATGACCTCTGACCTTTGACATGTTTAGGTGTCCCTCTTCTGTCCTCCTTTGTCCCCCCCCCCCCCGGAAAGTCAATGTCAATTTGTTCCAGTACCATCCAATCTGTTAGTTGAAATGTCAACTTGTTAAGGAGAATAAATAATGTAATCCAATATATATATATACATATACACACCTATATATATGTACGTATGGATGGATGGATGTAAGTATATATATATATATAGATAGATGTATGTATATATATATATATAGATAGATAGATAGATAGAGAGAGAGAGAGAGAGAGAGAGAGATAGATAGATAGATATAGATATATGTATGTATGTATACATATTTACTTATTTGTATGCATGTATGTGTGTGTATGTGTGCACATTATACACACACGCACACAACATATATATCTTAAGTGACAACAAATGATTTAGAGAATATCTGTTAATTGGGCAGGATATACCAGGGTTTACAAACTAAATAGAATAAATACTTGTTGCTGATGTTGTTACTGCTATTGTTGTTGATGATGATGATGATGATGATGATGACGATGATAATAATGGTGGTGGTGGTGGTGATGGGGGATGTTGCCGCTCCCATGCCATTGATGATGATGATGATGATGGTGGTGGTGATGATGAAACTAAAGCACTGCTGATCTCTGACTATGTCCTACGAACAGGAAGAAATGTCATAAAAAAAGGATTATCCAATTTACCTTAAGACACTTTGTCACCCTGGGGTCAAAGATGGCTGGCATTTATCATTTAGCTCCAGGAAATCGTTGTCTCATTTCTCAAACTTGTCTCTTGTACATTACAGGTCATTTCCTCATCATCCTCACACACACACGTACTTGACTGGCCCAGCTGGAGCTGTAAGACTTTCATCAACACAGATTATTCATTCAATTCATAGGCAAAGCTCTAAGATGTAAGATAGACTACAATTGGCCGACACACAGCTGCTTTCTTCCAGAATTAGTTAATGTGATTCCTTTTAGACTTAGCAGTAGAAAATGTTCAAATAAGACCTTCAAAGTAGAGAAGAGGTCCATGGTCAAGCAGAAGTCAATCAGTTCTGTGAAGCAGGAAAAAGCTTCCATGAAAGGCACAAGGTTCATCAACTCACCATCATCATCATCATCATCATCATCATCATCATTGTTTAATGTCTGCTTTCCATGCTGGCATGGATTGGACGGTTTGAGTGGGGAGGCTGCACCAGGCTCGAATCTGATCTGGCAAGGTTTCTAAAGCTTCCTAATGCCAACCACTCCGAGAGTTTAGTGGGTGCTTTTTGCATGTCACCAGCACAGAAGCCAGTCAGGCGGCAATAGCAGTAACCATGCTCGAATGGTGCTTTTTATGTGCCACTGGCATGGGAGCCAGTCAGGTGACACTGGCATCGGCCAATTGGGAAGCACTCAGTCTTATCGTTAAAGGTGTGAAACTGAACAGTACCATTGGTCGATAACTGATGAATAATTATGAACTTTCCCTTTGTCTAACTCTCGTTTTTACATTCAGTATATGTTACGTCACTTGTTTATACATTTTTTCATTTATTTATATATATATATCATCATCATCATCATCATCGTTTAACGTCCGCTTTCCATGCTAGCATGGGTTGGACGATTTGACTGAGGAATGGTGAACCAGATGGCTACACGAGGCTCCAATCTGATTTGGAAGAGTTTCTACAGCTGGATGCCCTTCCTAACGCCAACCACTCCGAGAGTGTAGTGGGTGCTTTTATGTGCCACCGGCACGAAGGCCAGTCAGGCGGTACTGTCAATAGCCATGCTCAAAATGGTGTATTTTACATACCACCTGCACAGGAGCCAGTCCAGCGGCATCTCGCTTGAATGTCTTTACAAGTGCCAGAAAGGCGACGCTGGGCACAGGTGCCATCATGATTTCGCTTTCGCTTGCCCCAACAGGTCTTCGCAAGCCGAGTTTAGTGTCTAATGAAGGAGACGACGTTGACATAGGTGCCAGTCGTCGAATTTAGTCCGATTTCGATTTCACAATATATATATATTTCTACTCTAGGCACAAGGCCTGAAATTTTTGTTGCGGAGAGAGGGTACCAGTCAATTAGATCGACTCCAGTCTGCAACTGGTACTTAATTTATCGATCCCCCAAAAGATGAAGGGCTAAGTCAACCTCAGTAGAATTTGAACTCAGAACGTAAAA
>NC_068986.1:109815510-109819297 GCF_001194135.2 Octopus bimaculoides
GAATTTAGGTGGTGGAAACTGAAAAGAAACTCTTCATGCATAGATATGTGTGTGTCTGAGAGAGAGATAGAGTGTGTGTGTGTGTGTGTGTGTGTGTGTGTGTGTGTGTGTGTGCGTGTGTGTTTCTGTCTCCTTGACATCATGTCACCCTGGACATCATATGCTAATCATAAGCAATCCTCACAGTTCAACAAGTGGTACACTTCTATATTTAAGAGATGAGGAATTATGTACATTATTTACATTTGACGGATATTTGTCCTCATCTTGTTTGTTGTTAACACAGCATTTTGGCTGATGTACCCTGCAGCCTTTGTTTATAATTTCCTACAAAAACATGTTTGGATTAGAGAAAAGCATTGCCTTGCTTGGAAACATGTGACCAGCCATAAAGAATCTGCCTCAATGAAACCTATCTGACCCATGCCAGCAGGGAAAAATAGATGTTAAATGGTGATGATGATGAGACAGGCAGGCAGACAGAGGAGCAGAAGTGATGTAATGATACCAATTGTGTCAAGAATATGGTTGTAGAGGAATGTACTTCAGTTGAACAGTCTATACACAAACTCCATATATGGTAGTCTTTCATATTACATGATATAAGGAGTTGAAAAACAGTAATGAACTAATATTATCTAAATGATTAGTAGGTAAAAACTCCCGCTAACGGGGTTAAATCTGAAAACAAAAATCAATGGACAGAACACGAATCATCATGATCATCATCATCATCATCATTATTGTTTTATGTCCATCTTCCATGCTGGGTCAGATTAAATATAATATTCCTACAAATGGAGATCTTTGTTTTGTGAAATGAGTGGGCAACAGTACTTTGCTGAAGAGATGTAATAAGACCAAAACATGTCCATTGCTTTGACCATTAGTTTAAAGTCAAGATCCACTCCAGTCTACATTGTCTGTTATTTTCATAAATTTTAATGAATTGATCTTACTAAATTATCTTCCTTGCATGTTTTCTTTTTAAATTTTAACCAGTACCTGTAGAGGGAGTTTTTATCTATTAGTCACTTAGATAATCTTTGTTTATTAAAGTTTATCAACTTGCTATATTACACATATGAGAGCTTATTGTACTTTCTGTATTAGCTGTCAAAATTATTCACCCACACCTGTCAATGAGCAGAGGAAAAACACCTGTTGAATTGACTCTTAAGGGAAAGGAAGACAACTTTGAATAATTAGAATGCAATTTCCTGCACATATAACATACTGTGAGACCCTCCTGTATTTATTCATAGTGTGTAGAACATTATTACTCATCGTATCAAACAGTTGGTGTGCTGACGAACACAGACACAAAGACACACACATTCACAGATATATACCATCATCATCATCGTTTAACGTCTGTTTTCCATGCTGGTATGGGTTAGACGGTTCAGCTGGGGTCTGGGAAGCCAGGAGGCTGCACCAGACTCCAGTCTGATCTGGCAGAGTTTCTACAGCTGGATGCCCTTCCTAACACCAGCCACTCCAAGAGTGTAGTGGGTGCTCTTTTATGTGTCTCCGGCACAGGGGCCAGAGGAGGCTGGCATCGACCACGATCGGTTGGTGCTTTTTACGTGCCACTAGCACAGGGATCACTATTACAATTTCCATTTGATTTGCATTTTGATGTTGATGTACTTGACTCAATAGGTCTCCTCAAGCATGGCATGTCACCCTACGATCCAAGGAACTTTGAGTGGGCTGGTTATTTGACACTGGTATGGGTTACACTTTATTTGTGAACTCACTTTATTTGCCAGGTCTTCTTAGTCAACATATCTCCAGAGGTCTTGGTTTATATATATATAATATAAATAGAATATAAATATATGCATATATACATACATATATGTACATACCTACATATATATGTATATATACATGCATATATGGGTACAGGACATAAAAAAAAACGTAGACAAAATGAGAAATGGGAACATAAAATATAAAAACATAGAAAATGAACTTTTTCTCAAGCAACAAATGAAACAAGCAGAGAAATGAAGACAGGCAACACAAAGAACATTCCCTTCATCAGTTGTCCCCTGTTTTGTCTACTCCATGTTTCGAAGGTTGAGATATATATATACATATAAAGTCAGCTCGAGGCTATAATAGAAGACACTTGCCCAAGGTGCCATGCAGTAGGACTGAACCCAGAGCCATGTGGTTGGAAAGCAAGCTTCTTGCCACACAGCTACGCCTGTGCTTATGATATCAACCTGCTAACACCTTTTGATATCAACCTGCTTGAGATCAACCCTAGCTCTATTTGAAAGTAATCTAAGTTAAGTGATCTTAATTAATCCTCTCATTAAAATTACAAGTTAATTTAAGTTGCAAAGACCAGATTCATGACTAAATAATGTTATTAAATTTCACCTTATCTTCTAGACACAAATCGTGTATTTCAGCAGAAATATGATAACCATAGGGTTAAAGGGGCTGACAGCAAGCATCTTGTAAAGATGAGGATTCATAAAGTGAAATCCTAGAATGCTACCAGCTGGCCCCTCAAATTCTGATGATATAAGAAAATGGTCGCAATGCATATGATCACCTGATGTAGGTAAATGGAGGTCTGAAACACAGATCTGCTGAATTAACTAGAATTAGTTAGAACTAGATAAGAAGGGTGATACAGAGGGAAAATATCAATGAATAAGTTATAATGTGGTTATTTAAAAGCTAGAAATAGCAGCCAAATATCATCTCACTGAAATCACATCTGCTATGTTAGGAAAGAAATGCACACCCTGAATAATGTAGTCCTCTACATTAATAGATCGTTGGCTGTTATTTCTAGCAACTTGGGTGTCTAAGGAAATGAACCATTGTTGGTTACTGTATTCTTACTAATACATCATAATGGCAGGACATTAAGCTTGTTAGTTCATCAAGCTCGTTATCTAGTAATATAAATTAATTGAATTTTTAATGTCTTAATTCAGGGCTGAAGGACAGACAAGGAACAGAGCTTTACTTATGACCTTTGGTACAACCAGTAAATATGAACAGAGGCAAGGAGGAAGTTGTCTTCGATGCTAATGTGACCATAAAAGACTTAACAAAAGAATATCCGTTTTGAATATCTTAAGAAATTGAACCAATGATTAACATACATGTGATGGTAGCCAGTTCACAGATGGGATTACACTGTGCATTGTATGCTAACTCAGTAATTACAATACAGAATAAGCATCCTGTCAACCAATAACATTCCAAAATACCAATCCTACAGAAGTCTGGGAGTGTTTCAGGTAGGAGGAGCAGATAATAGTTTCTATTATAGTTAATTGCAGGGTCAAAATAATTTCTTGAAATGGAGATTATACTATGTATGCCTAGCTACATATACAGTTGTTTGTGTATGTGTGTGTGTGTGTGTGTGTGTGTGTTTTATTGTTGTTTTTTGCCTCAGGTCAACGTTTTTACAGATCTATAATCAAAGGAAGTCCAGCTAAGACCAACCAGCATTTTCTAGGATGGTAGGGAGATTTGTTAGCTCTTTCTTCGGGTTGAGAAACACTGTAAAGGCTCCCTCATTATGCAATGCAAATATTTATGTATATACATATATATGTATGTATATATATGCATTTGTGCACATGATTACTATGCGAGAACCGTTAAGTTACTGGACATAAACACACCAACATCGATTGTCAAGCGATGGTGGGGGCACAAACACAGTCATAAAAATACACACACACACACACACACACACACACACACACACACACACACACACACACACACACACACACACACA
>NC_068986.1:109819987-109825051 GCF_001194135.2 Octopus bimaculoides
GCTAAACATAGATGGGACAAACAAGGACAGACAAAGGGATTAAGTCAATTACATCGACCCCAGTGCGTAACTGGTACTTAATTTATCGACTCCAAAAGGATGAAAGGCAAAGTCGACCTCGACGGAATTTGAACTCAGAACGTAACGGCAGATGAAATACCACTAAGCATTTCGCCCGGCATGCTAACGTTTCTGTCAGCTCGCCACCTTAGATGGGCTTCTTACAGTTTCTGTCTATCAAATTTACTCACAAGGCTTTGGTTGGCCCAAGACTACAGTAGAAGACACTTGCCCAAGGTGCCATCCAGTGGGACTGAACCTGGAACCATATGGTTGGGAAGCAAACTTCCTACTACACAGCCACTCCTGCCCCTATCTATTTTTATATACAGAAACACACACACACATCTATATATACTTACACAGTTGTGTGGTTAAGTAGCTTCCTTCCCAAACCATGTGGTTTCAGGTTCATTTCATTGTGCAGTCACTTGGGCAATTGCCTTCTACTCTATTCTGGTCCTGTCTCAAATGAAACAAGTAACTCAAAGGGAACACAACGAGTCTGACCAGTTTGTTTTGATTTACAAAGAATGACTCAGTTTCTTCTCATGTCACAGATTCTTGTGGTTCTGTCAAACCATGGCATAGAGTCTTTTGTTTACTTTCAATTTGACATCACTTTCATTCTTCATCATACACACACACACACACACACACACACACACACACACACACACATATATATATGTTTATGATATATATATATTCATGATATGTGTATATATTCATGATATATATATATCATCATCATCATCATCATCATCATCCTCATTGTTTAACCTCCAATTTCCATGTTGGCATGGGTTGGATGGTTTGACTGAGGACTGGCAAGGCAGTAAACTGCACCAGGCTCTAATCTGATCAGGCAAAGTTTCTACAGCTGGATGCCCTTCCTAGTGCCTACTTAGGTAGATCAAGGAACTAGCTGTAAAGAAAAGCCGGACAGAGAAGATAAGAGAGAGAAAAGTATGTGTTTGTAGGGTGAAGGTTGATAGAAGTGAGATTTATTTTCGTTTGATATAAAATTTTGTTATTGTTTAGGGTTCACAAATTCAGTAAAAATGCAAGAAAAACCAGTTGCCTATCTCAATTTGATGTACCTGGTTACACCTTTACTTCCATACTTGACTGAACCCTAAACAATAACAAAATTTATACATCAAATGAAAAATCTCCTCACCACAACTTTCCATCAACCCACATCCCACAATCACATACTTTCTTCCTAACTTTCTCCATCCCACTCTTTCTACATGCCTACTTCCTTGATTTACCTACACCACAACTAATTATCATTTATATAGTTCCACCAACTCCAAAATAAAAAAAAAGGTTTCCAAAGACTAATAAAAATCAATAAGAACCCAAATAAAATACAGTCTGATAAATGGAAAGAAGCAGAAACTTTGAAGTCACTATCAATGTTTCCCTTGTAAAAGCTAATATATATGTACTCTACAAAAAAATCTAAATAGTCTTTCACTTAAATGTTGAATTGTTTTTTTCCTATATACATACTACATATGGTGCTAGATTCCCTTGTTCGAAAATATAAGGACACAGATTGTGTTGTATAGCCAACTTGAGACGATGTCTCCTGGGGCTAAATTACAGCAACATTAGTCCTAAACCAGGACTGCCATGTTATGTTGGCAAACAATCTCAACAGATCAATCTTCAGTTATTTCATGTAACAGAGATAAGGTTATTCGTGCCCATGGATACCATCACTTCTTATTTACTGTAAAACATGTGAATGTAATGGAACAAAGTTACCTCCCAAATAAATTCACTTACAATATACTCCAAGATACTGGTGGGTACTCAGTAAACAGGTTATAAGCACTCTTTCAGCTATCATCCAATACACAGAGGAGCACCAGGTGAACCAGAACTAAACAGACATCCACAAATTATATATGACAGCACCAGACGAACCACTCTAAAGCAGACATTCCATTGCTGTAGACTTCATGACATCTCGAAGAGTAAATAGACAAAAAAAACAGACAGGTGCAGGAGTGGCTGTGTGGTAAGTACCTTACTTACCAACCACATGGTTCCGTGTTCGGTCCCATTGCATGGCACCTTGGGCAAATGTCTTCTACTATAGCCTTGGGCTGACCAAAGCCTCGTGAGTGGATTTGGTGGATGAAAACTGAAAGAAGCCCGTCATATATATATATTTATGTATGTGTGTGTGTGTGTGAAAAACAACATTCGAGTGTGGTCGTTGCCTGTGCCGCCAGACTGGCTCCTGTGCAGGTAGCACGTAAAAAACACCTTTTGAGCGTGGCCGTTGTCAGAACCGCTTGACTGTCCCTTGTGCTGGTGGCACATAAAAGCACCCACTACACTCTTGGAGTGGTTGGCATTAGGAAGGGCATCCAGCTGTGGAAACTCTGCCAGATCAGATTGAAGCCTGGTGCAGCCTTTTGGTTCATCAGTCCTCAGTCAAACCATCCAACCCATATGCCAGTATGGAAAGCAGACATTAAACGACGACGATGATGATGATGTGTTGTGTGTGTGTCTGTGTTTGCCCCCCCCCCCACCATTACTTGACACCTGATGTTGGTGTGTTTACATCCCTGTAACTTAACAATTCTATAAAAGAGACTGATAGAATAAGTACTAGGCTTACAAAGAATAAGTCCTGGGGTCGATTCGCTCGACTAAATACGGTGCTCCAGCATGGCCACAGTCAAATGACTGAAACAAGTAAAAGAACAGAATACATCCCACCTAAACACACATGGCACAAATGGTGTATAGATCAAATAGAAGTTGCGAATCTTGTCATTTCCATCGTTTTTCCTATTTGGTTTGAGGAGGAAGAAGAAGCCCCTAAAATGAATGGCTTTGAATCACAGAACCAGAACCAGAACCAGGGGCAGTTTCAGGCAAGTTGGAAATGAAAATTTTGTCTCTTGGGAGAGCCATTACACCAATAATAATAAGATGTGCACTGGTTCAATTCCACTTGTTTACTGTTAGTCAATTGGTTAAATATCTAACTAATTAATTAATTGATTGTTTGTTTAATGTTTACCTAACCAACACTTTAAACAAATGATCAATTAGTTAGTTGGTTAGATTCTTGGCCAATTGACTAACAATAAACAAGTGGAATTGAACCAGTGCACATGTTATTATTATTGGTGTAATGGCTCTCCCAAGAGACAAAATTTTCATTTCCAACTTGCCTGAAACTGCTTCTGGTTCTAGTTCTGGTTCTGTGATACAAAACCATTCATTTTAGAAGCTTCCTCCTCCTCCTCATCATCATCATTGTCATCGTCATCATCATGATCATCATTTTAATGTGTGCTTTCCTGGTCTTGCATGAGTGAAATAGAATTCTAAGCAGGTTTTCTATGGCTGGATGCCTTTCCTATCACCAACCCTCATCAGTTTCTAAAGAAGCTAATATTTCCCGTTGCTGGAAATACTTTCATGGAAGATTGGAAATGAATGCCACTGTTTGTGTAATGGTGACACTTGTTTACATCTATCCTGCAATGGCAAGACAAGGAAACACATGCACAGACACACACGAAAAGTTTCTTTCAATTTCCATATACCAAATCCACTCCCAAGGGCTGTGGTTGACTTGAGGCTATAGCAAAAGTCATTTGCCCAAGTTTCCATACAATCAGAGAGTAGGACTGAACCTGAAACCATTTGGTTGAGAAGCATACTTCTTAACCACACAACCATGCCTGCCATCAATGTTCACTTTAAATCAACTCATTTTGTCATAATTTTTTTGCAAAAAAATGTAAAATTACATAGCTTCTCCTAATCCCTGAATCTATCCTTCCATGTAGGGAATGCTTAAAAAATCTATCCTCCCAGTAGGGAATGCTTAAAAGAAGGGCTGATCCAGTAGGGAATGCTTAAAAGAAGGGCTGATCCACTAGGGAATGCTTGAAAACAATCACACACTCAATGCTGAGCTTTCTGTTCTGCAAATACACTGGTTCAACGAGCTAATCCAACTGAAATGCCCCAACTGGCACACACCTTCACAATGCTAATTATAAAACATGGAACATAAAACAAAATTAGGTAGAAATAACAGAAATCAAAGATGTTTGAGATGGCAGTTGTTTACCTCACCTGTATATTATAGAGATGTAATTAATGAGTTTATTTAAACGAGTGTGTCTGTTAGTTACACATATGCTCCATGATTACTATCACCAGGAAACTGACTGGCAGGGAGTAACCAGAGTTGGATGTTGATTCAACAGAAGGAGCAGTGCATAGGGTGTCAACTGTCAAATGTTTAGTGACATTCTACAAACAGAACACATCAAATAAAGGACTCTATTTTGACGAGTTGTGTCAGTAGATTTTTGTTATTAGTTAATCAAAAAAGATGTGATGAACATTGGCTGTTTGAAGTTTTGTGGATTGGCTGGGGGATAAACTGGATGAGGATTTATGAGGTTAGGGTTTAAGTCAACCTGTGTAGAATAAATGGTTAGAAGGAAAATACAGGCAGATATGGCAATCTAGAAGTCATTTCATGTAATTGTTGCAAGGAAAGATTAGATATAAGTCACTGAGTATGGGAGCCAGTTTAGAGGTGGTGCAGTATTTTAGAAGTGTTAGCATGTTATATCCATAAAAATTCCACTTCTTCTGCAGAATTTAATGTTTAGGTTGGTGCTGGTGCCATGTGAAAAGCACCCAGTACACTCTGTAAAGTCGTTGGCTTTGAAAGGGCTTTTGTTTAGTAATACCAATGCAGGAAGCTTGTTTGGATTAGTTCACTTTGAAAATGTCGTAAGTGATGGACCCTTGAAGAAATTGCAGTGACTAGGATGCATAATTGTATATAGAGCTGCAGTAGAAACATGTGTTGGTCATTGTTATACATGCTGTAAAAACACTTTTTTGTAAAGAAGTTTTGGATCTGAACAAACCTCCAGTCTCCTCTTCATTTTCAATTATATATATATATGTATATATAGACATATACATACTTATATA
>NC_068986.1:109825441-109827384 GCF_001194135.2 Octopus bimaculoides
GTATGTGTGTGTGTGCAGCTGAACCACTACAACAAATATGGCTGGCACTAACCATGGAAACCAATTTTTGAAGTCTCAACAGATTAACACACATTAAAAAAAAAAAAAACAAAAACAAAATGTAGACAACAGCAGATGCTTATCACTCATGCTCCATAATTAATTAACTTAATGAATCAAGCCAAAAACTTCATTCAGACCATTCCAAAATAACAGAAGAACATAACAAAAACCAGTGCCACAATAGAGGATGATACAGAAATGATGAGAACAAAAATACTAAAAGTTCAAAGCAAAAACACACACCCACATATATATATATATGTGTGTGTGTGAGGTGTAGTGAAAATGTGTCCAATGTTTGGCTAAAAAACAAGTAATATTAAAAAAAAATCTCACCATTTTGATTTAGTCTTCTTCAAAGTATTTACCTTGGGAGTCTACACACTTCTGCCAGCATTCCTGCCACTGCTGGAAACATTTCTGGAAATCCCCTTTTGGGATGCTGTAGAGCTGTGCCATTGAATTTTGATTAATGTCCTCCGTTGACTCAAATCTTCTCCCTTAGAGTGTTTTTTTTTTTTGAGCTTTGGGAAAAGCCAAAAGTCACACAGAGCCAAGTTTGGGGAGTAGGAAGCCTGATGAACAAATGGTGTGTTTTGCTTGACGAGGAATGCTTGGATGACGTTGGCGGAATGAGCGGGTGCATTGTCATGGTGGAGCTGCCAGTTCTTTGCTGCCCACAGCTTGGGTCGTTTGCACCACACAGCTTCATGAAGGCAACAAAGAACCTCCAGGTAGAATTCTTTGTTAATTGTCTGGCCACAATGTGGATCACTGTCCACTGAGGTGCAGCCATCTTTGAACTGGTTGTACCACTTCTTTATTTGTGTTTTTCCCATAGCATCATCTCCAAAAGCCTTCCGAATCTTCTAAATAGTCTGGGCTTGCGTATCACCAAGTTCTTGGCAGAATTTGGTACAGTATCTTTGCTCAAAGTGCTTGGGTCACCTTGACTCAAAAAGGAAAATCACACAGCACACTCTTCACGTCTGTACTCAACGAGTCACTGTGGGCGAATGGCACAACCTACAGACACAAAAATTTGTGCACATGCTCAGGAAGGATGCAGCCACCAAATACCCATGAGGATTTTGCTTGTTATTTTGTGTAAGAAAAAAAATCAAGGTCAGATACATTTTGACTACACCTCATATATATATATATATATATATATATATATATATATATATATCTGCAGGCATAATTGTGTGATAAGAAGCTTGCTTCCCAACCACATAGTTCCAGGTTCAGTCCCACTGCATGGCACCTTGGACAACTGTCTTCCACTCCAGTCTCAGGCCAACCACAATCTTGTGAGTGGATTTGGTTGATGGAAACTGAAAGAAGCCTGTCATATATGTATGTGTGTCTTTGTATCTGTTTGTTCCCCACCACTGCTCAACAACCAGTGTTGGTGTGTTTATATCTGCATAATGTAGCAGTCCAGCAAAAGTGACTGATAGAATTTTATTCTTTTCTTCATTTCAGTCATTTGACTGCGGCCATACCAGGCTTGAAAATAAGTACTAGGCTTCGATTCATTCGACTAAAATTCTTCGAGGCAGTGCCCCAGCATGGCCACAGACTGACTACTGAAACAAGTAAAAGAATAAACGAATACAATAAAGGTGGACATCCCAACATCAACTGCAAACTGGAAATCTGCTGGACTAAGCAATATCTTCTCCAGTATTCAGGCGAAATGCTTAGCAGTGTTTTGTCTGTCTTTATGTTCCCAGTTCAAATACCACTGAGGTCAGCTTTGCCTTTCATCCTTTCAGGGTCAATAGATTAAGTACCAGTTGCGTATTGGGGTTCCCCAAAATTTCAGGCCTTGTGCCTAGAGTAGAAAAGAATATTTTCTCCTCCTCCTCCCCTCC
>NC_068986.1:109827671-109830372 GCF_001194135.2 Octopus bimaculoides
CACCACCACCACCACCACCACCACCACCACCACTTTTCTTCTTCTTCTTTATAGGATTGAGGTAACTCCTCCACAAGATATAGAAGCAAAAAAAAGAAAAGTGCCATTATCATCAAGTGAACAATATTTCGACATCCTATAAATATTACCAAAAATGAAGTAGATTGACAAGTTTATATTTTGAACCTGTGGAAGACACGCGAGATGTCGAAATATCGTTCACTTGATGACAATGGCACTCTTCTTTTCTTTTGCTACTACTATTATTATTATTATTATTATTATTATCATTGTTGTTGTTATTGTTGTCCTTGGCCTGGCAGTGCTACAGGAAGGAGAGGGGTGCTACCGGTTTGAGATAAATTCTACAGGCACAGATGTGCTGTCAGACAGACTTGTCTGAGGTGCACACACAGTGACAAAGCTGTTCTGCATGCCTTTGTTTGGTGTCCAGGCATTACTAAATGGTGGTGTTATGTCAGGCAGCTGCTGTCACATGTGTGGGACGGATCTGTCTGTCGGCTGAGTCTGTAATGATGATTGCACCAACGCCCTCTTTCAATTGGGCAGGCAAAGCAGTCTTCCTTTGCCTGGTGGCTGTGGCGAAAGGGGTTGTCTGGTGGACGAGGTCGAAAGGCATGAGGACAGATACATTCCTCTTTGGTAGAGCTCTCATTGACTTCTTCAAGTTTCACTTGAAAAGGAAATTGAGAGTGGAGAGAGAAACGCTGTCTTCAAGGGAGTTTATTGAAAGGTGGGTGAAAGTTGCGAAAATGGCAAGAGTGGATGGTACCTTTTTAAGTGTAGACCTGTGAGTCAGAGAGAAGGAATTGGAGAGGGCACTTGCTCCTAGGGTTTCAGGGAAATTTTGGACTGTGGGGTTCCTCAATTATCCCTAGAGGCATTCCTGTATCAGGAGGGTCACATCTCTATTACCCCACCCTTTTTTTTAACCTTTGAATGGCATGCATATGTCTCTTCTTTTCCACTGTATACCATATATACTTTTTTTTAATCATTTCATTATTATATTTAAACACCCACAATTCATGTCTGTCTCTGTATTGTCCCCCTTGTCCTTCACCCTTGTGGCAAATAAATGAAATCATCATCATCATCATCATTGTTTAACATCCACTTTCCATGCTAGCATGGGTTGGACGATTTGACTGAGGACTGGCAAACCAGAAGGCTGCACCAGGCTCCAATCTGATCTGGCAGAGTTTCTACAGCTAGATGCCCTTCCTAACGCCAACCACTCCAAAAGTGTAATGGGTGCTTTTTATGTGCCAAATGCACAAGGGCCAGTCACGCGGTACTGGCAACGGCCATGCTCGAAATAGTGTTTTTTATGTGCCACCTACACAGGAGCCAGTCTAGCAGCACTGGCAACGATCTCACTCGAATGATTTTCTAGCATGCCACCAGCACAAGTGCCAGTAGGCGACGCTGGTAAATTATTATTATTATGGCTTAGTGGTTAGGGTGCTGTACTCACAATCTAGTGATCATGATTTCAATTCCTTGACCAGGTGGTGCGTTGTGTTCTTGAGGAAAAACACTTCATGTCCAGTTGCTCTGCGATCACCTCAACACTTGACGTGTGGCACACTGCACACCTGTCCGGACAATTCTGGTTTGATGGAGAGAGTGAGCTGAGGTGCAGCACACACACATTTGACCATTACAAACAAATCATTTCTGCAGGTCATTCGGCAAAAGCTGACCACTTATACTTGGTCTTTGACAGGAGAGTCCATCATTATTGTTATATTTTCATCCATCATTAATGTTCTGAGTTCAAATTCCACCAAGGTTGACTTTGCCTTTCATCCTTTCAGGGTCGATAAAATAAGTACCAGTTGAACACTGGGGTCAATGTAATCAACTAACCCTCCCCCACTCAAAATTGCTGGCCTTGTGCCAAAAGAAGAAAGGATTACTATTGCAGCAAGCTGACAGAGTTGTTGGCACACCTGGCAAGATACTGCTGAGTACTTTGTTGAGTGGTATTTCGTCTGTCTTTATGTTCTGAGTTCAAATTCCGCCAAGGTTGACTTTGCCTTTCATCCTTTCAGGGTCCTTTTGATCTTTAGGATCAATGTAATCAACTTATCCCTCCTCCAAAATTACTGGCCTTGTGCCACAATTTCAAGCCATTATTATTATAATTATTATTATTATTATTATTATTATTATTATTATTATTATTATTATTATTATTATTATCTTTGCACAACTTCTTACGTTGGTGATGTACAACGGTGTCAGCTGTTCACTACCAATGAACTAAGGTAAGACCCCTTATTTTTCAAACACCATCCGGAGTATTCAAGCGGTTCCAAGCAGTGCTGTTTTCTGCAAGTACTCCACCCTTATTGCAGCCCCTATTTGCTCCACGTACTTCTTGAGATTTTTGCTCACTGTTCCCAGGGCTCTGACAATTATTGATACTACTGCCACCTTTTTCAGTGACCACAACTGTTTAACCTCATGACTTTTCTTTCTTCCTTATCGCATACCTTGTTCTCAGCTGGGCATGCTATATCTATGATCCAGTATACTTTGTTTTCTTTCTCAATTAATTACTATGTCTGGCTTCCTATTCTCTATCTCTATCTCTCTCTATATATATATATACATATACGACGGGCTTCTTTCAGTTTCCGTCTACCAAATCCACTCACAAAACTTTGGTCAG
>NC_068986.1:109830382-109831998 GCF_001194135.2 Octopus bimaculoides
ACGACGGGCTTCTTTCAGTTTCCGTCTACCAAATCCACTCACAAAACTTTGGTCAGCCCGAGGCTATAGTAGAAGACACTTGCCCAAGGTGCCACCCAGAACCATGTGGTTGGTAAGCAAGCTACTGACCACACAGCCACACCTGCACCTATGTAGAAAGAATTATTGCTGTTGTTGTTGTTATCATCATCATCATCATCATCATCATCATCATCATCATCATCATCATCACCATTATTGTTGTTATTGTAAAGATGGTTAGCTGCGAGAATCATTAACACACCGGACAAAATGCTGCTAAACAGGTCTTGTGCCTATAGTAGAAAGTATTATTGTTATTGCTGTTGTTCTTGTTGTAGTAGTAAATTTGAAGCCCCTCATTGTTTTGCTGCTCATGCTGCCCAACCACCAACTGCAAGTGGTTTCACACACACACAGGGCACTCCTGGATGGGCTGAGAATGTTTGATTCATCAGCAGGTGGGAAATTAAAAGCCTTGAACTTGAGTCTACTACTTTTAAATGATTTGTTATTTGATGTATTTCATGTATTTCCTCTTCTGCAACATTCTCACACATTGCCAAATATGGACATCCAAGTTACATTTATGCCGTCACCAACCCTCTTGAGGTGGGCAAATAGAATTTGTTGTGTTTGTGCTTTTTCCAGAGACATTAGTTAAAAAAAAATGAAATATATGCAACAACCACACACACACACACACACACACACACACACACACACACACACACAAGGTGCATGAATAAACTGTCTAAATTATGCAAAAATAAAAATGACACTGACATTTCATTTAAACAGATATATTTGCCAAAATTACATAAAAATATCTTGAAATACTAAAGAGTAAATTTATCCTATAAAATCGCCACTGGCTTCAACCATGGCCTCCAGACGACTTCGGAATCTTCTGCAACTTTCCTGAACGGTCTCCCTGTTTAAGTTGGTGAATGCTGCCATAATCCTTGCCTTCAGTTCATCTTTGGTGTCACAAGGAGTTTTGTTGGTCTGTCGCTCAACCGCGCTCAACACATAATAATCAAGGGAGTGCAGTCTGGGGAGTTAGGTGGCCAGATGTTAGGGGTGATGTGCTCACAGAAGTTATCTGACAGCCATGACTGGGTTCTTCTACTTGTGTGGCCTTGTGCAGTCCTGTTGCCAGGCATAGGGTCTTCCAGCAGCCACCTTGACCCAGGACAGCACTTCACAAAAAAACAAAAGACGAAGACAGGTGGTGTAGAAAACAAACAGATGTATTAGTATAATGCTCAGGAATTGAAAAAGTCTTTAACATTTCGAGCCTACGCTCTTCCACAGAAAGAAACAAGGAGAGAAACAAACAGAGAAAAAAAATGTGTGTAGTGGTTAGCAATCTATCATGGTCAATACCGGACAGAAGGTCCACACAGGAGAGCTAAGAAGAAGGGGAGATAACAAAGTAGTAGTAATCCCAAAACGAAGGTGCGCGCGTGTGTAAGCGAATACATATGTGCATGTGAAAGAGGGCTGGTGATCTTGATGTGTGCGTGTGTGTATGTGTAAGTGTGAAAATGTGGGGATGGGAATTAGTCAGTGCTGGTGTGTGCATGGTGGTGTGT
>NC_068986.1:109833577-109834801 GCF_001194135.2 Octopus bimaculoides
CATAGTTTACAATGAGGTGTTATAATCACAACAGCAAGAAAGTATGTACATGATCACCTTCTTTTACGAAACTTCATTGACTTTCATATATTTATATTGATATACATATATATACGTGTGTTTGGGTGCGTGTGTGTATATACATCTCTATATATAAAGATGATGCGTAGTCTAGACGGCGTTTTTAGATTTCATTATTCTCTTTAACCCGGGCAACGCTGGGTATTTCTGCTAGTATATATATATATATATATATATTATATATAGTGGCTAGAGCATCGAGCTTACGGGTGTGAGGTTGTGAGTTTGATTCCAGGAACGAGCTGTGAGTTGTGCTCTTGAGCAAGACACTTTATTTCATGTTGCTCCAATTCACTCAGCTGCAGAAATGAGTTGCGACGTCACGGGTGCCAAGCCGTACCGGCCCCTTTGCCTTTCCCTTGGATAACGTGATGTCAGGATAAAGGTACACACAGACACACACACACACTCACACACAAACACCACACACAAACATTCATGCACTTACACACATATGAGCATGCACATGCAAATGCACACACACACAAACACATGCGCACACACGAACACACGTGCAAAAACACACACACATGCGCAAGCATGCGCACACACACACACGCATGCACAAACACATACAAACACACACACGCACACACAAACATACACATGAATAAACACAAACACATACACACAAAAAACACACAGAAAACACGCATAAATACACACATTCAAACTCACACAAACATACACACAGAAACAGACACAAGCACACACACAAACACACAAGCACACGCGCGCATACACACACACACACACACATATACATTCGTTCATTTTCCCACTACCAATTTCATTCCCAAGGTATTGGTCAGCTGAGGGTTATAGTAGAAGACGTTTGTCCAAGGTGCTGTGCTATGGGACTGAACTCACAACTACATGATTAAGAAGCTAGCTTTTTAACCACACAGCCACACCTATGTCCTTCAATAAACTTACAAATACTCTTCTAGCCATATCCCCTGTAGCAAACCAGGGCACCAAACCATTAATCCATTAATTGTTAATTAACGAAGTTGACATTTTCGTTAACAATTTAACTTTTAAGTTAACTTCGGAAACCATTAACGGACTAATTAATTTCCATTAACTCAAGTCAACTTGAGTTAATGATCGTTAACTTCAATATATACATATACATATATA
>NC_068986.1:109836632-109838333 GCF_001194135.2 Octopus bimaculoides
AAGGTGAAATTTATGGGGTCGACTATTGCATGGACACTACCTTTGAGGGGCTGAAATTCAAGCTAGAACCCGAAGTACCATATCAGTAGCAGAAGCCCAAATGATTTCTAAACAAATAAAAACAAAAAAACAATGAATTACAGTAATATTACCAATTCTATGAACCAAATTCGATGACTGGCACCCATGCCAACCTTCCTCTATTGGACACTAAACTCAGCTTGCAAAAACCTGTTGGGGCAAGTGAGATCGAAACTGAATCAAATTTGATGACTGGCACCTGTGCCAGTGGAGTGCTTACAGCACCATCCGAGCGGGATCACTGCCAGAGCAGCGGTCTCGCTTCTGTGCCGGAGGCACGTAAAAAGCACCATTTGAGCGTGATCGTTTCCAGCTTCGCCTTGCTGGTACTTGTGCCGGTGGCATGTGAACAAAGCATTGGACTGACTCCTGTGCAGGTGGCACGTAAAAAACACCATTTGAGCATGGCCGCTGCCAGTACCGCCGGACCGGCCCTTGTGCCGGTGGCACATAAAAAGCACCCACTACACTCTCGGAGTGGTTGGCGTTAGGAAGGGCATCCAGCTGCAGAATCTCTGCCAAATCAGATTGGAGTCTGGTGTAGCCATCTGGTTCACCAGTCCTCAGTCAAATCGTCCAACCCATGCTAGCATGGAAAGTGGACGTTAAATGATGATAATGATAATGATACATCAAAGCATACAGCCTAATGAATAACAAAACCCATAAACCAGATTGCGTAGCTCTTATAAATATTTACACTTTCTCTTTTATGCGTACCCCTCAAACTTAACAAACTAACTGAATGAAATTCATTTATATCTCATAATTATGTTATACTACCACCACTAACATATCTGCTTGGTATTGGCATACCACTACTTACCGTAATACGGTGCATACAACTGATAACTACTCGGCATGTTTTCACATCATAACCCTTCAATAACCCTTTCTACTATTGGCACAAGGCCTGGATTTTGTGGGGAGAGGGGAGACAGTTGATCATATCGACCCCAGTACTCAACTGGTATTTGATTTATCGACCCTGAAAGGATGAAAGGCAAAGCCGACTTCGACAAAATTATAAATTTTCAATAACCTTACGCTAAGGTTGTTTGTGAAATACTAGGGTCGACTTTTATATGGGGTTTATGGAAAGTTCCCAGTTTTTTTACCAAAAATAGGGGGTCTACTTTTACATGAGCTTGACTATTACTCGGCATATTAAAAGGGGTCTGTAGGAAAACTCATTGAAATAAAAGGGTTGGGAACCACTGTAGTAGTGTGAAAGCGTGTGGCTTAGAGGTTAGGGTGTTCAGCTCACAATCGTAAGGTTATGAGTTCAATTCCCAGCAGCATGTTAAGTCCTTGAGCAAGACACTTTATTTCACATTGCTCCACTCCACTCATCTGGCAAAAAATGAGTTGTACCTGTAATTAAAAAGGGCCATCTTTGTCACGTTCTATATCATGCTGAATCTGCCTGAGAATTAACTATGTAGAGGGTAAGCGTGTCTGTGGAGTGCTCAGCCACTTGCACATTAATTTCATGAGCAGGCTGCTCCCTTGACATAATCAATGGAGTGCCAAGAAAATGTAGTAGTAGTTGTAGTAGGGTCACATTTTTTTATATTTCATAATGAGATTAAGTAAAATATTGTGTGTGTGTGTGTGTGT
>NC_068986.1:109838843-109839527 GCF_001194135.2 Octopus bimaculoides
ACTGGGGTCGATGTAATCAACTTAATCCGTTTGTCTGTCCTTGTTTGTCCCCTCTATGTTTAGCCCCTTCTGGGCAATAAAGAAATAAGAAATGGTTCTGGGTTCAGTCCCACTGCATGGCACCTTAGGCAAGTGTCTTCTACTATCACATTGGATTGAATAAAGCATTGTGAGTGGATTTAGGAGACAGAAACTGAAAGAAGTCCATTATATACATATAGGAGATCTATTGTGAGCAGCTTGAGCGGCTTAAGTCAGAGCTACAAGAAAACTGACCGTCTTTGGTTTCAAGATGAAAGGTGTTCTTCCATCAGGATAATACTCAGCCACATACAGCATGGTTGATATTCCAAAGCAGTTTGAACGGGAAACGATGCCCTACCTACCATATTTGCTGGACATTGCCCCATCTGATTATCATTTATTCCGCAGTGTTCAAAATCATTTGGATGGAAAAAATATGAATTCTGTAGACAAGGTCAGAACAGTAGTGGAGGAGTATTTTTCATCATGGACAAAAGAATTTTGGAAGAGGGGCCTTACAAGTCAGCCAGAGAGATGGAAGAGCATTGTAGAAAATGAAGGAGTGTATATTTTAGACTTAAAAAAGAACTTTGTTTATCTTAATTTTTGAAAAATAAAAGTATAAAAAAAACTGCATTATTTATGGGATGACCCAGTATA
>NC_068986.1:109839938-109844219 GCF_001194135.2 Octopus bimaculoides
ATATATATATATATATATATATATATATATATATGTATATGATGATGATGATATACACACACACATACTCATACACACATACATGCATAAATACATACGTACATACAGGTTGACACTCATACAAATATATTTAGATACATAGATAAATGCATGCATACATATATACCCTCATAGACATTATATATATATATATATATATATATATATATATATATACACACACACACATACGCATACATATATACATGCATAAATATATACATACACTTACATACATTTACGCACACACACGTTTACATACATACATACATATGCACATATATATTTGTGTAGGTGTGTGTGTGTGTGAGTATACATATGCACATGTGTGTGTGTGTGTGTGTGTGTGTGTGTGTGTATAGATAAATGTATACATATGTCCACAGATACATGTGTATATATAAATGAATGAATACACATTCCTGTATACATCATCATAGATACCATTAGTTCATACAGACACATGGCATTATACAAATGACAGCTGAAATAAACAAACAAAAGACAAACAAATGGTAACCAAATGACAACAACAATAACAACAGCAACAGCAATCTTTCGTCTTACCTTTATTCGGCTCCGAACATAATCTTTCTTTCTAATCGCCGGACGCCTTTGTAATGTCCCTCCACCATGTAATGTCTCCCTGGTGCCAGATCCAGAACCGCTTAAAGGTAACGTCCCTCCTCCAGGATTTTCATGGGATAATATTGTCCCACAACTCCCTGGAACCCTGCTGGGTTCCATCATGGAGGAGGGAACTTCCAAGAAGGAAGACAGAAGATTGGAAGAAGGATTTTCTTTTCCCCTTCTTTTTGTTTGTTGCTTTAATTGTAATCCTTGTTTACTTTCTGATCTAAAAATTCAAACTGGTTTTCATTTGTGGTTGTTTTAGATTTTTAGTAGTTCACAAGACTAGAAAGTGACAGGGTGAGGGAGAGAGGGAAGAGGAGAGAGAGAGAGAGAGAGGAGGGGGAGAGGGAGATGGGAAGAGAAAGAAAGAGAAAGAGATAGTGAGAGAGAGATAGAGAGAAGAAAAGAGAGAAAGAGTAAAGGACAGTAACAGCTGGGACAATGATATCTGCATAACCTGACCTGGTTTGAGGGGAGGGGGAGTTCAGACAACTCCCCCCACCGCTCCCATTTCACCCACTAACTGCCAGTTTACCAGAAGTTGATGACCAAAAAAACAAGAACTCAATGAGAAAGAAAGAAAAAAGCAACAAGACTGAGAGAAGCCAGCCAAACCTGTCATCAGACACAGATGGCTGCTCTAATGGCAGAGTAAAAGACAAACAGTTGTAGGAGGAGAAAGTATACAATTATAACCTGGTCGAAAATGAGACAAGGCTGTTTGATGTCATTCTATGCACTCCAACCGTTGGCTTCAACTAATCAAACCAGTCTTGTTGTTGTTATTTCAGTTTTCACCGTCTGGGTTGGATCCAGAAGTGTTTTTTTGAGTTGTTAGGAGCCGAAAATATTTTAATAAATTCAGTCAAAGGAGTGACTAGAGTTATTGTAGTAAATACTACAAAGGAATGTGACAACAGTTTAGTCAAAGATAACAAGTTTGTGGTTGTTATTATTTTATTTGTTTCTTTTCTACTCTAGGCACAAGGCCCGAAATTTGGGGGGAGGGGAGGGCCAGTCGATTAGATCGACCCCAGTATGCAACTGGTGCCTAATTTATCGGCCTCCAAAAGGATGACAACCAAAGTCGACCTCATTGAGATTATTATCATTTTATTACAAAATTATTGCGTAAACCCAAGCAAGATCTGGGATAAAAGCTAACTTTAACTGTAACTTTTTAAGAGGTAGGGTTCATGTATAAGTATACTGAGGACTACACTAGCCAATGTGTCCTGCTTTGCTTTTCTTCTTGGACAGTAAAATATAATCTGAGGGAGGCATGACTGCTATGTCTAGCAAATCAAGCAACTCTATAAAGGCTTCCTCGTTGGCTTATATTATCTTAATGAATGAAAGTTTAATTAGAAATAAAATCTTTGTTGTTTATTTAGTTTTTATTGTTCTTTTTGCAGCATTGTGTTGTTTTTTTTTCTTTTGTGTTAGTGAGAGGAGGAAGGACAGAGTCCATGAGTGTGGTGGGGAGTGGGGCAGGGTGCAACCAGTGGTGAATAAATCATGATTCATTGCTTGCTGTGGAAGAAAACGGTGCAACAATGCAGTGAGTTGTTCTCAGACCAGAACCTTGCACCAAATGCCTTGGACAACAGGTGGACCCCAAGAAAGGCACCCAAGGATTAGATGAAGATGTTACACCAGGGATTCTAAAAATAATAAAATATTTGAATATATTAAAATATGTATTGAAAAATATATCAAATCAAAACTGTTTTGAATATAGGTGCAGGAGTGGCTGTGTGGTAAGTAGCTTGCTTACCAACCACATGGTTCTGGGTTCATTCTCACTGCATGGCACCTTGGGCAAGTGTCTTCTACTATAGCCTCGGGCCGACCAAAGCCTTGTCAGTGGATTTAGTTGACGGAAACTGAAAGAAGCCCGTCGTATATATGTATATATGTGTGTGTGTGTGTGTGTGTATGTTTGTGTGTCTGTGTTTGTCCCTCCAACATTGCTTGACAACCGATGCTGATGTGTTTACATCCCCATAACTTAGCGGTTCTGCAAAAGTGACCGATAGAATAAGTACTAGGCTTACAAAGAATAAGTCCTGGGGTTGATTTGCTCGTCTAAAGACGGTGCTCCAGCATGGCCGCAGTCAAAATGACTGAAACAAGTAAAAGAGTAAAAGAGTAAAGAATATATGTAGCGGTGAATAGCATTTGAAAATATGATTTAAATATGAATAAATATGAGAGGAAAGATTTTTTTATGAGGTGTTTTTTTTCCCTTTGTTTTGTTGTTGTTGTTGTTGTTAGTCATTTTCAAAAAAAAAACGTGATAAAATGTTAAGAAAAGTATATAATAACAACAACAAAAAACTAGAACAGTACTGATTTCTGCCAACTGTAACAGAGAGAGAGAGAGAGAAAGAGAGGGGTGGGGACAAGAAAAAAAGAAATAAGAGAGAAAGAAAAAAAAAAACAAGAAAGTGAGGAAAAACTGCTATTTTTTCTGTTGTTTTGCTTTGAAATTGAAGCAACCATTCCAATTGGACGAGTCCCTCCCATCTCTGACCCCTGCTAACTTTTACACATCACTCCAAATTAACCAGTGGATATGACTAAATACCCTGAACACCTTTCTGTTGGTGTCACCTCAGCTGTTTAATGACATTGAAATAGGTGAGAGTTGATTTGTACTCAAAGTTGTCATTCAAGTAATGAATGACAAGGTGAACTGGCTTATCTTGCCTGGCAGGAGGAGGTGGGTTAATACAAACGTAACCACCACCACCAACACCAACACCAACATCACCACCATGAACATCAAGGTCACATTGTATTTTAATGTCACATTGTGTATGAAAACTGTCATATTGTATCAGAATCAATGAGGGAGAGACTTTGTGTTTGCATGCGGTTGCTTAATCTGCTAGAAATAACAGCCAAATCTCACACAAGCCATGGGTGCAAGCATGGCCGTGTGGTTAAGAAAATCACTTTGTAACTACATGATTTCAGGTTCATTCCCACTATGCAACACTTTGGCAAGTGACTTCTGCTATATTTCCCAGCTGAATTTGGTAGAGAAACTGTGTACAAGTGCATCATATGGAAGCTGGGATGGGGGTGCCATGTAAAAAGCACTGGTGTTGGTTCCATGTAAAAGACACTGGTGCAGGTGCCGAATAAAAAGCACAAGTGATTGTGCCATGAATGAAAAAAAACACCTGACATACACTCTGTAAAGTGGTTGGCAATAGGAAGGGTATCCAGCTGTAGAAACCATGCTAAAACAGTCTATGGAACTCGATGCAGCCCCTGGCCTTACCAGGTCATGCCAAGCCATCCAACTCATGCCAGCATGGAAAACGAACATTAAATGATGATGATGAAGATGATGATGATGATATATATATATATATATATATGTGTGTGTGTGAAGGTGCATGGCTCAGTTCTTAGAGTGTTGAGCTTACGATCATGAGGTTGTGAGTTCGAATCCCGGACCAGGCTGCATGGTGTGTTCTTGAGCAAGACACTTTATTTCACGTTGCTCCAGTTCACTCAGCTGTAGAAATGAGTTGTGACATCACTGGTGCCAAGCTGTATCGGCCCCTTTGCCTTTGCCTTGGATAACACTGGTAG
>NC_068986.1:109844606-109849919 GCF_001194135.2 Octopus bimaculoides
ATATATATATATATATAAAAACAAATATGATGGATTGTCATGGCTGGAATGCCATTGATCCATCATAATCTCAGTCATAGAATAATGTAGTACTAGATGTACTATAGAGCCTTGCTTCTCAAAGACTGTTGAATGTGATCTGAGAGAGATCTTGCTCCAATTTCTAGCAGGTTGAATTATTATTATATGAGAGGCTAAGGTGGCGAACTGGCAGAATCATTAGCACATCAGGTGAAACACTTAGTGGTATTTCGTCTGTCTTCACATTCTGAGTTCAAATACCACCGAGGTCGACTTCGCCTTTCATCCTTTCCAGGTCAATAAAATTAGTACCAGTTATGCACTGGGGTCAATGTAATTGACTTAATCCCTTCCCCCAAATTTGTGGCCTCATGCTTCCAGTAGAAAGAATTAGTACATGAGAGACTTCTTATTGTCTTGCGGTACCCTGCCATACCATCACCTCTCTTTTATTTTTAAGACGTAGAGAATGACAAACCAACAGAGTGTGTGATGTGATTGCCTAACTTTCCACTGATTGACAAGAAAATGGTTTCCAAGCCAGAAGCCAGGCTCTTTCATCACTGAAATTTAAACATCATCAACAAAGTACTGATGTATTTATTTCTACACATGCATGTGACAGTGAGCTGGCAGGATTGTTAGCATGCCAGATGAAATGCTGAGCAGTATTTTGTCTGAGTTCAAATTCTGCTAAGGTCAACTTTGTGGCGCCCCTCTGCCAAGCCATGTCGAGCCAGTGTGGCAGAGTAGGCTCATCAAACCAGTGTGATCTCAAGTTCAATTTCATGGCCTGCACATTGGACCGTGTTTGGTGGAGAGAAAACTTTGAGACCTGCAGTGGACTGAACATAAGCAATTCAATCCAATCCATTTATGTGTGTGTGTGTGTGTGTGCCATGCCAGTGTGGTGCCACATAAAAGCACCTGTGTGGCACCACATAACAGTTCCTGTGCAGTGCCATACAAAAGCACCCAGCACACCCTGTAAAGGGGTTGGCATTAAGAAGGGCATCCAACCGTAGAAACTATACCAAATCAGACCGGAGTTTGGTGCAGCCCCCCCAGTTTGCCAGCTCTGGTCAAACTGTCCAATCCATGGACAACAGACATTAAATGATGATGATGTTGATGTCGATGATGTATGTATATCTGTACATGTATGTGCACATGTACATATCTGTACGGTACGTATGTATGTTTGTATGCATGTCTTTGCATGTATCTGTCTGTATGTCTTGTACATATGTCAGTCTACTCATGTTTTCAGTTTTATGTAAACCACTAGAATGTTTTAAATATTTCTACACTCCCATTAATGAGCAGTAATTGTTATTTCCTAATTAATCATTTCTCTTCTAGTTTTGTGAAGTCGTTTAATTATATAATTGTTATGGCGAGCACCCCCAGGTGAGATGTGGGCTGGTCCACTACTAATAAACAGTAGACGGACACAGTTAGTAGTGTGGGTCAGCAAGGTGTGCTGTTTGGGCTGGTCCCGCAGAGACGAGCAAATATGTTGTCATAATGCGGGACATAATAGTGGCGACGAGGATACCTCTCACTGTATAACAGTGTCGTTATAACAGTGGTAACGAGGTTATGAACACTTGTAGGAGTGTTGAAATGGAAGACCTACATTCAAGAACAATGAAAGAAAGTTTGAAGAATTCAAGCTCTAACATAGAATTGAACTTCACATGGTGGAAAGTAATATACACACAGTGAAAAATATATAGAAAAAAGATTCTGAAGAAAAGAAACATGATAACACAGAATTGAACTACATGCAGTGAAAAATAATAAAAAATAAGATTCTGAAGAAAAAAAAAATGTCTGAAAAAAATTGGAACTCTGACACAGAATTGAACTTCACACAGCGAAAAATATGTATACAAAAAAAAATCCTGAAGAAAAAAAATGTCTGATAAAACTGGAACTCTACACAGAACTGAACTACACATGGTAAAAAATAATTGTATGGAACAGATAATAATAAGTCCGTTCGAAGGATTTATAAGTCAGGTTGCTATATGTAATAGCACTATCAGTAATAATGTAGACTTGGTACTACCTGCGGCATTTTGAAAAAAAAAGAAACTATGGTTCTGTGTGGAGCAAAAAATAATAATGACGTCCATGCGAAGGATTTAATAATTCTGTGTGGAACAACAAATAGTTCTGGTAAAAAGAAAAAAAAATGAAAAAGAATTAACAATACATTTAAAGCGAGTCATACCAGATGATTTCAAATGCAAGCAGATATTATCTGTTGAAATTGAAAACAAACCAATTGCTAAGAAAGTTAAAATGGACAAAGAAAACGCAGGCCATTTTCTGACTGAGGATTCTAAACAAGTCCGCCTTGAAAAGACTCCAGGTGAAATGTCGATGGAAGTGACTAGTGAAGAACACGTAGAAAATTCTGAAATTAGAGAATCTGTGCCATCTGTTGCAGGAAAAAGTTCTACTGAAAATGCTTCATTGAGGAATCGTTCTAATGCAAACATTTAAAAGATAATGAAAGTTTGCAGGTAACCGATCCAGTTTCTGCCGAGAAAAGTGTAACGAAAGGAGAAGTCATAGAAATGAAAAATATATATATAATAATGGTGTGTGATTTTTGAAAAAAGAAAAAAAAGAAGAAAAAAGAAAGATAAAAATATATAGTTCTGTGTGGAACAAGAAAAAATCTAAATAAGAGAAAAATAATTCTGGTTAGAAGAAAAAGAAATAAAGAAAAAAAATAATGTGTTGAAAGAGAAAAAAAATATATCATCATCATCATCATCATCATCATCATCATCATCATCATCATCATCATCATCATCATCGTTTAACATCTGCCTTCCATGCTAGCATGGGTTGGACGATTTAACTGAGGACTGGCGAACCATTGAATTTGATTTTGATTTCACTTGCCTCAACAGGTCTTCACAAGCAGAGTTTAGTGTCCAATGAAAGAAAGGTATGCCTAAGTGGGCTGGTTACACCACTGGCATAGGCCACAGGTTATGGTCTCACTCAGCTTGCCGGGTCTTCTCAAGCACAGCATATTTCCAAAGGTCTCAGTCACTTGTCATTGCCTCGGTGAGGCCTAATGTTTGAAGGTTGTACTTTACTACCTCATCCCAGGTCTTCCTGGGTCTACCTCTTCCACAGTTTCCCCTCAACCGTTAAGGTGGGGCACTTTTTCACACAGCTATCCTCAACATTTTAACAATCCACTTTTCCATACATGCATGGATCAGATGGAATCTGTTGAGGCTGCTTTTCTATGGCTGGATGCCCTTCCTGTCACATGTTTCCAAGCAAAGTAATTCTTTATGTCCCAACATGTTTTCATGGAAGATGATAAATGAAGGACACTGCTTGTATGAAGGTGAGGCTCGTTTACAAGTATATTACATTACATCAAGGCAAGGAGACACAAACACACCTGTAGGGCAGGATTCATGACAGATGAACTGTAGACAGGAACTTTGCTGTGGGCTAGCTAGGGAGTTGCTCAGCAGTGAAAGAGACTTTCAGTTGGAGATGGAAAACACAATAATGTTAGCAGCAAGTGTTAAACGAATCTGAATTAACTAAACAGAAATAAGTGGCAACTTAAGCCCTGATGTATGTAAAGTAATAAACCTTTGATGTATATATTCTTGTCTCTACTACACACCCACACATGCAGAGTACACAGACAGACAGACATCAGACACCAAATCCACTCACAAGGTTTTGATCAGCCTGAGTTTAAAGCAGAAGACACTTGCCTAAGGTGTCATGAAGTGGGACTGAACCCAAAACCATTTGATTGGGAAACAAATTATTTAACGAAACAGCCATACTTGTTCCCCAATTGCAAAAGTATACCCTTCAGAGAACTAATACACCGGTTCCTGCTCAAAGAGAAACTGCTCTGATTACAAGTGCCATTATAGGATAGACTTGTTACAATCAGTCTCAAGTTTTCTCATGACACAGCCATGCATGCACTTTTGCTGATAAGCAGCAAAAAACCTTCCATTTAATGTTCTGTTGCACTGAAGCAATGAAACTTCATAAGGGCTGTTATCCCTGGTTATCAGTCAAAAAATATGTTGTGAGGATCTCCTTTGCAACTCCCATCATGTTATTTGCCTCATGACATGTGGCAGACTGACTCCAATGTTTGGTCGATAGGAGATATCATTACAAGCAAATGATAAGACATTCAAAAAATTTTTCAAACCAATAAGCAAGCTTCTGGTGCCTTATTTAAACTTTAATTTGCAGAAATGACATCAATGTTGATATGGAAATTTCTACAGGTGCAGGCAGTGTTATGCAGGTGATGGTGGTGATGGTGGTGGCGGCAGTGGTGGTGGTGGTGTTGGTGGTGGATTTGAACAGACTCAGTGAATGTAGTGACTTCATTGTAACTTTCAGAATCTTTAACTTCACACATAAGTTGAGATGGTAACAGTTACAAGGAGAAACTACTGTTAATGGTCTCCACTGACTTAAAATCACTTATAAAACCATTTTAACAACCTCTTTCCCCATAGCCTTGACCACATGACCACCACAACAGACACTCAGTGAAATATCATTTTGTTTTTTGTAGACAATAAAGAATTAATTCAGTTATGTCATCACCTTTCTCTTGATTCCAGTCTCCAGAACCAAGAAGTCTTTGTTTTATTCCATACTGACTAATAACTATTATTTCTTTCAAATAAATATATTTTAATAACAAAAAAGCTTGTTCTATATTGGAAGAATTAAAAGTTGAAGCCACAATTTTATTGTAGTATTTATTTGATAGTCTTCTCAGTTTGTTAGAATTGTTTTTCTAATTTATCTAATCAGTATAACAATTAATGAACTCATTTTGACTATCAGGTGATAATGACTTGCTGGCATACATTTTCTATGAATATGGAAAATCTCAACTTTATTTAAATGATTACACAGGAATTTCAACCATGTTTCGTGGTCTGCTACCACAACAGCTCCTTTATAGGATCCAGTTAGCTGAAGACATCATCAGGAGGAACCACGTCCGGTTTCGGCCCCTACTCCTCTACCGTTTTGACGTGGCGGGGCCCCTCCTTTCGGAGGTGTCTTCAGCTCTGGTGTTGGGTGCATGTTTTCTTTCTTCTATTCCCTGGCCTCTTCGATGCAGCATCAACGAGTGTCAGCGTCCGACTGATCGTCGTGTCAAGTTCCCCTTTTTATATCTGCTGCTAGGCTCCAGCAGGCAGCCCCAGCTAGTTGTCACGTGACACTGTCTAAATTTCCCGCTGCTAGGGTCCA
>NC_068986.1:109850570-109857862 GCF_001194135.2 Octopus bimaculoides
AACACCTTTCCGCAGCAGCTGAATTCCTCGTCTACCAATCCTTTACCGCATCCTTTCTCATTATCCATTTCCGGTCCAAGTCTGTTTCGTTTTTTTCCGTCCCTATTTGATCCTTTATTCTCCCCCCGTGGTCCGGGATCATGGGGGCATGATTTCCCATGCTTTTTCGTTGCAATTTTACCCCGGATCGGGCTGCAAGCACATTGATCCTTCGTTACGCTGTCGTACTAAAAGCCTGTTCAAAAATTCCCAAGAAATTTCTCTTGTCTCTTTTGCCAACAATATGGCCTTCACTCCTGAATTATAGTTCTTGCTCTCCAAGAAACACTCTTTGAGTCTTGAACATTTATTCTTTTATTCTTTTACTTGTTTCAGTCATTTGATTGTGGCCATGATGGAACACCACCTTCAGTTGAAGAAATTGACCCCAGAACTTATTCTATCAGTCTCTTTTGCCAAATTGCAAAGGTACAGGGATGTGAACACACCAACATTGGTTGTCGAGCAATGGTGAGGGGACAAACACAGACACAAAAATACATACATATGTGTGTATCTATGGATCACACAGGTTGTAATCCTTTGAAACATATGTAGGAATAAAGTATGCAATTTTAATATGCGTTTTCTCCATTCCTTAATTTCTTAAATATACTCAAATACCCAAAATTTCAAGGAGTTCCTGCCTTAAAAACAGGAACTAAACCACAGTTATTTTGTGTTCTTTGCTACATTGGTTTCTATTAACCCATTTATTCTATCAGAAGAATTTTTATTCATTAAGATAGAAGAAATACACATAATTATATATATATATATATATATATACATATCCGATGGGTTTCTTTCAGTTTCTGTCTACCAAATCCTCTCACAAGGCTTTGGTTGACCTGAGGCTATAGTAGAAGACACTTGCCCGAGGTGCCACACAGTAGGACTGAACCTGGAATCATGAGGTTGGGAAGCCACATGCAAACATTTGTCTATTCTCAAATGTTTTGAACAGATGATTTCTATGATAACTGGAATTCCAAGTTCGGCCAGTTTGCATAACAAGCATGTGAGAAAGTTTATTGAGGCAGATTTTCTACAGCTGGATGCACTTCCTGTCACCAACCCTCTCCTGTTTCCAAGCAAGTATGGTAGAGGAGAGAGATACCTGTGGGCACAGAAGGAAGGTGGTCAGTGGGAAAAGTGTGGGAAGGAAAAGAGGAGGTAATAGGAGTAAAGGATAGAAGATAGAAAGGTTCAGAAAAGAGATAAAAGAGAAAAAGGAAGTGGGGTGGGGGTAACAGGGGCTGATTTTGTCTTCAAGTGATTACAGGCACTGAGGAGTGATGGAGGGGTGGGTGTGGAGGGATTTCTGGATGGGGTGGTAGGGTAGAATGAGTTACAAGCCTACACAGAATGCTTTTAGGATTTAACTACTCTTGGGTGAGAGTTATAAAAACTGCATCCTTTTGCTAAGCCATGTTGAGCCAGTGTGACGGAGAAGACATGTTGAGGCCTTCATCCTGCAGTAGACTGCACATTGCCAATGCAATCCAACCCAGTTTATTACCTCCGCCTTAAGGAAAGCAGAGGTATTGTTTTCACTCATGTTTGTTTATTTGTTTGTCCGAGGACAAGATATCTCAAGAACCGCTGGGTGGATTCGGATGAAACTTTCAGGGATGTTTGGCCTCGTAACTGGCACTGACTGATTGGATTTGGGGATCGATCCAGTACCAGACAAGGATTCTAGATTATTTTCCCTGTTTTTTTTTTTTCTTAATTTTTGAGAGCAGTTGGGTTCGTTTTTAGTATTCTCGCTAGTGAGAGCAGTCAAGTTTATTTCAGATATTCTCATTTTAAAAATCATCTCCGGCTAATCGTTGAGAGGACATTGGTGTTGCCTTGGCAGAGGTTTGTGCTCTCTGAGTGCTTTTGTTTATTTTATTTTCATTTCCATTTTAGGATCAGTGACAAATCACCTTCCATAAATCTCACCAGTTAGACCAGTCCAAACTAACCGATTACTAAATTAGCTTGAACAGACCCAGTCACTTTATTATCTAAATATATTTACTATTTTACTGTTTGAATAGACCCTAAACCACCAACATCAGAGGTAGTTCTTGTTTAACCCTGGGCCAGTGGTCTTATGATCATATGTGTTCGGCCTTTCTGTCATTCTATATCTACACAGTCCAATGCTTCCTTTTTTTTAAAGGGTAGTGACATGCGGTTTGAGGGTAATTTGTCTGCTATTTTTAGCAGGCAGAGTAAGTATACAGAAGTTCCCTTGTTGTTTCATCTGTACAGATGCATAGCTATGTAATTATTCAAACTGCTAGAAATAACAGTCAATCTCCTTTAACCTTAAAGAAGGAAGAACTCATTGTAGGATATATTCCTTGATTTGTTGTTGGCACTCCATCGCTTACGACGTTGAGGATTCCAGTTGATCCGATCAACGGAACAGCCTGCTCGTGAAATTAACGTGCAAGTGGCTGAGCACTCCACAGATACGTGTACCCTTAACGTAGTTCTTGGGGAGATTCAGCGTGACACAATGTGACAAGGCTGACCCTTTGAATTACAGGTACAACAGAAACAGGAAGTAAGAGTGAGAGAAAGTTGTGGTGAAAGAGTACAGCAGGGTTCGCCACCATCCCCTGCCGGAGCTTCGTGGAGCTTTAGGTGTTTTTGCTCAATAAACACTCACAATGCCCGGTCTAGGAATCGAAACCGTGATCCTATGACCGCGAGTCTGCTGCCCTAACCACTGGGCCATTGCGCCTCCTTGATAAACTAGGAAGAAAAGACAAAACAGGCTGATTGTGCAACAATGCATGTTTATCGTTTGAATGCACACCTGTCATTTGCATAACTAAATGTAGATGAAGTTGCCTCTATTACGCAAAATGAACAGTGACTTTACAATTGTTTATACCCAGTACAACACAGCTATGTTGTATATATTTTGTATTATATGTATACACCCAGGGTGTCAGATTGACCAGGTGGTTGAGGTGTTGAGCTCAGAGGTTTGGATTCTCTGTGTGGGTGTCACATTGTGTCCTTGAGCAAGCATTTCATTTCTCACTGCTTCAGTCTACCTCGGTCTAAAAAGCCAACTGCTAGAGCAACCCTCTCTCTTCCTCTGGTTGTCACATCCTTGATGTCCTGCTGGAAAAAGATGGGAGGTTTGAGTGTGTGTCTATGTCTGCTGTGACTACACAAGCACCTGAGACAATTATTGAGAGCATGATACATGTTACTGAGGAATGATTCAGGTTTAACCCACCTCACACAAGAGGCTTTTGTGATATATGTATAATTGAATAAGTTGACCCTTGTATCTGATTACAACTTATTTTATGGAAATGAAAACTCCAATGGTTTTTTTACCTCAAAGTGAAATTAAATATCAATTCTGTCATTTCTACAGCTTCACTCAATTTTCTTTTACCTCAATTTTCTTTTACGTGCCAGTGTTGCATAAAAAACTTATACCAGGCCATGTAAAAAGTAACTAGCAGACTCTGTAAAATCCATTCTACTATAAGCACAAGGCCTGAAAATTTGGGGGAGGGGACTGGTCGATTAGATTGACTCTAGTACTCAACTGGTACTTAGTTTATCGACCCTGAAAGGATGAAAGGCAAAGTAAACTTTGGCGGAATTTGAAGTCGAAACATCTTTAAGACAGACGAAACTCCGCTATGCATTTTGCCTGGCACACTAATGATTCCACCAACTCGTTACCTTAGCATACACTCTGTAAAATAGTTGGCATTAAGAAGAACATCTGGCCAAAGAAACCAAGCCAAATCAGATTGGAACCTGATGCTGCTCTCCAGCTTACCAGTTCTGGTCAAACCGTCCAACCCATGCCAGCATGGAAAACGGATGTTAAATGATGCTGATGATGGTGATGAGGATCCATTCTGCTCCTTATTTTTGGTTGTAATTTATTCTTGGTTCTTGTTCTGGTGCCAGATTTTGATATCCACCCAGAAGCTTTGGTTAGAACTAACTTCAGAACATTTTCTATAGACTTAATCAAAGACTTAATCTCCAACATACTCCAAATTCTGACCCACAAACATGCTGTGTCTCCTCAACTTACCTTTTCCAACAAATTCCCAATCCTTCCTAAAATATCATCCCTCTGGAATATCGCGTCTCCTGCCCACAGAATATTATTCCTGTCTTTGTCTTGTTTTTGTTTTTCTAAGTTTACCAGACATCATCTTACAAACCAAATTTGTGTTTTGAGGCAAATTATTGCAAATAAATAGAAAACATTTTAAAAAGCCCACATGGGCATGGCTGTGTGGTAAGAAATTTGCTTCTCAACCACATGGTTCTGAGTTCAGTCCCACTGTGTGACACATTGGGCAAATGTCTTCTACTATAGCCTTGGGTCAACCAAAGCTTTGTAAGTGGTTTTAGTAGACAGAAACTGAAAGAAACCCATTGTGTGTGTGTGTGTGTGTTTGTATCCCACCACCACTTGATAACCAGTGTTGGTGTGTTTACATCCCCATAACTTAGCAGTTCAGCAAAAGGAACTGATAGAAGTACTTCAGAAGATAAATACCAGGGTCAAGTCATTCAACCAAAATTCTTCAAGGCGGTGTCCCAGCATGGCCACAGTATAGTGACCGGAACAAAAAGTAAAAAAGGAAAAAGGATATCAATGTAAAAGATTGGTTCTTAATTCCATAGAATATAAAAAGGCTTTTGACAGCATCTACAGAGAGACCTTGTGGAATATCCTGCAACACTACCACATTCCTGAGAAGTATTTTCTTTTATCTTGTTACAGTCATTTTACTGCGGCCATGCTGGAGCAGCGCCTTTAGTCGAACAAATCAACCCCAGTACTTATTCTTTGTAAGCCTAGTAGTTATTCTATTGGTCTCTTTTGCTGAACTGCTAATTTACGGGAATGTAAACACACCAACATTGGTTGTCAAGCGATGGTGGGGGGACAAACACAGACACACAAACATGCACACACACACACACACACACACACACACACACACACACACACACACACACACACACACACACACACACACACACACACACACACACACACACACACACACATATATAGGATGGGCTTCTTTCAATTTCCGTCTACCAAATCCACTCACAAGACTTTGGTCGGCCTGAGGCTATAGTTGAAGATACTTGCCCAAGGTGCCACACAGTGGGACTGAACCTTGATCCATGTGGTTGGTAAGCAAGCTACTTATTACACAGCCACTCCTGTGCCTATGTCAACATTATCAAGAATCTCTACTTGCTCTTCAGTTTTAAAATGCTGCAATGAAACAGAGACACAGGTGACACCGATTTCTCTTCAATCCAGTCAGGTGTGAAACAAGGTGCTACACTGTCTCCTTTCTTGTTCTTGCTTGTTGTTGCACTTGCTTATCAACTTCATGGTCAACTTCACAAAGAAACCCGACACTAATTCAAAAATATAGAATGGTCAAGTGTCCACAAAAAAGAAAGATTGACCAATATTCTGGGGTCTTTAATATTTAAAAAAATCTTTTATGAAAGAGAGATCACTGAGAAGAGTGAAGAAATGAAGATGTCTTTCTAGTTAAAACCTTCAACAGAATGGATTCTAGACGTCTCCAGATAGGTGTAAAAGACACATTTATTCCCATTCTAGTCTCTTGACTTGATTGGTGTCAATTATTCTCTGGGAAGACAGGTTTTAACCAAAACAGTTGGCATTGTACAGCATTATTCTACCACAACATTTCTCTCTATAGTTATGACTGGATTGTGAAAGTGTTAGAGATGGGGGTGGCAGTGGTGGGGTAGGGTGATGGTGGTGGGGTAAGGTGACGGTGGTGGTGACAATGATGGCAACAGTGATTGTTGTTGTTGTTGTTGTTGTGGTTGTTTAATCTGAACTCTGCATGACTGAACCAAAATGTTTCCTAGTAGGAACCGTTCCATTTTATTTTTAGACATTTTTAGTCTTGGCCTGCATCATAAAATGTGTCCTTCCATTCTAAAGACGACAGGTCCTGATTTAAGGCAGATTTTACTGTTATTTTTAGCAAATCAAGTAACCTCCAAGTAGCTTCCACCCTGACTCATCTCTGGTTGGTTGACTGTGTCTTGTATAAAAAGGGAAAGTGTGGGGAAGTGGAGGTTATAGTTTTTAATTTTTATATTCTGTTCCTTGTCAAGTGTAAAATGGGTTGAATATTTCTGTAAATTCACACATTTTACATAAATTATTAAAATGCATGTTTTATATCTGGTTTGTTTTTCTTAACAGACAAACAGAAATGCCTGTTTTTATTTGGTAAATGAAGCAGGAATAACGAAGTACTTTACCGAAAGTCATGGGGCCTGGATACCAAAGGTAAGTTTTAAAAGCCTATCTCTTGCCCTTGACATCAGCTGGTTCTGTGTCCTGCACCGTGGCCTCTAAAAATGTATTTGTACCATCAAGTCTTTGGGTTTCCTTTAATGAAACTAATGTAGCAGGACTCATCACCTCCCCACCATCATTGAACTTGCATTTGTCACTTCGCAGTTTCTAAGCTTCATCAAGTGTACGGCCAAGCAATCGCTTGATCAAGTGTACGGCCAAGCAATCGCTTGATCAAGTGTACAGCCAAGTTATTGTCCAGTCAGAAGCCAAACATCACGTGAAGGTTCAATCTGGATCCTTCTGGAACGTTTCTCTAAATACGAGGGGTGCTGAAAAGTTCCCTGCTTTAAGGGTGTCGTGAAAGGCCTAGTTGGAGGCCAAACCTTATGAGTTCTTTTACAGAGCTTAGAAAAACTGCAGGACCACTGCTATAAGTGTGTGAATCTGAGAGGGGAATATATTGAATAAAATCATAATTAACTGATCCTCCTGTATTTTCTTTTACCCGAAGCCAGGAACTTTTCAACACCCTCTTGTAGAGTCTATTTTGGCCCCAAACTTCAGTGTGTCCTTGGTCGCAGTCCAAAATATTCTGTCCTAGTTGTTCTAGTGATTGCATACTTAACCAATATTCAATTCTAGTGGCACACATGAAGCAACACATGTATATCTATCTATCTGTTTGCCTATCTATCTATCTATCTATCTATCTATCTATCTATCTATCTATCTATCTATCTATCTATCTATCTATCTATCTCTTCTCACGGACGTGCTGTCACATCGGCTGCGAAGGTAAACGTTTATTTGACCTTTTATTGTCCACATTTTGTTGGAATTTTTTAATAATTTTGTTGCGAAGCACCTAGGCTTCATTTGTGTGTATTTT
>NC_068986.1:109863352-109866871 GCF_001194135.2 Octopus bimaculoides
GTTTGCTTTAAAATTTGAGATCACATAGACAGTATTTTACGTAGGATATGGGCAGTTCCCATGAGCACTATCTTTTGAACTTCAGCCATTTTGGGGTTTCCTGGAATCTGATCTAGGTAGTAATCAGCCCGTTTCGCTGTCATTCCCAGGGCACCTATGACAATAGGTATTTATTATTATTATTATTATTATTATTATTATTATTATTATTATTATTATTATTATTATTATTATTATTTAATATCAAATACCAGGAACAAAGACCTGATTAACTCTACTCTTAAAGAACATGAGTCAATGACAGGAGCATAGATTAACCAAGAAAAGTCAGTGGATCTGCAACTCAGTACCTGGAGAGGCAGGTTTGTGCCATCCAATAATGAAATGGGAAGCTGGACAGACAGAGTGACTAAATTGTTCTGATTTAGTCTAGATCTCCAGGTAGAGAAAATCTGGGACAACATGATGAGCAGAGTGACTAATCTCACGTATAAACAGGCCAAGGGAAAACTATCTCTGAAAGGTTAGGTAGAGGCGGCAAATGTATACATCACCTTTCCGTTATGCATTACTGCTTGATTGTCGTGCTCTGCTCTAATTTACTTCTGGTTAAACTGGAAAGAATACTCTTCTGCTTTCTGTGCTCCATTTGTTGCCAATGCCCACCTGATGGAAGACTGGGCATGCGATGGCTGATGATGTGCAATCATGCACACAGGCCACAACATCTCCTGCATTTCCTTGAAGGTGAGGAGAAGTGGTCACCATTTGTCAGATTTGTTTTTCTGCAGCTCGTCTCTTTGAGCTGTAGTAATGCATAACATAATGGTCTGCTTCTGGAGGAATTTTGGGCCTGGGCCCATGGATAATTTCCAGAAATTCTTGGTCTTGCAGTGCTACCAGGGAACATTGCTGGTTCAGGATAACCTCTACCAACATGGAAGTGCCATCAGCTAGGCTTGCCTGATCATTGCTGACTTGTGGGTTTATGTCGAACATCTGTTGTCTCATGTAAGATGGATCCAGCTATCAGCTGAGTCTACTGTGAAGATCTTTCTATAGTTGGGAAGGGAAGCAGTGTTTATTTGTCTGGTAACCTTAGTCAAAGAGGAAGTGTGTTGAACTAGATTGAAAGGGCTGAAGATAGATACCTTCCTCTTTGGCAAAGCCCTTATCAACTTTTTCAAATTTCACTTGAAAAGGAAAGTGGGGGCCGAGAGGGAAGTACTGCATCCCAGCAATTTTGTTGAAAAGTGGATGAATGTGATAAGAACAGCCCAAGTGAATGGGCCTACACTAAGCATTCACTTTTAGGTTGAAGGAGGAGGATGTGGAGAGGGCACTTGCCCTAATGGTCAGGGCAATCATTATTTTGAGGGATTTTCATAGGCAACCCTAGAAAGTTTCCCTCTTTTGGGAAATTTTTCGTTCTTGCAATTTACATTGTCACCATTTTTCTACTTTTTACGCAATTCTTTATGTAACCCCATACTGTATGGTCCAGTACCATCTCCAATGTTTTTTGTAAACCCTTAGAAATCATCATCATCATCATTATTATTCCTATTATTATTCCTATTATTATTATTATTATTATTAGTAGTAGTAGTAGTAGTAGCAGGAGCAGCAGCAGCAGCAGCAGTAGTAGTAGTAGTAGTAGTAGTAAGGTGGCGAGCCGGCAGAAACGTTAGCACACTGGACAAAATGCTTAGCAGTGTTTCGTCTGTTGTTACGTTCTGAGTTCAAATTCCGCCAAGGTTGACTTTGCCTTTCATCCTTTCAGGGTCAATTAAATAAGTACCAGCGAAACACTGGGGGAGGGGGGGGGCATGTAACCGACTCATCCCCTCCCCCAAAACTGCTGCCCTAATGGCAAAATTTGAAGCCATTATTATTATTGTTGTTGTTGTTGTTGTTATTATGGCTGCCATACTGAGAAGTCACAAAAACTCTGAGTTTTAGGAGTTTAATCGTTTCGGCTGATTAAAGCCTGTACAGTCAATTATTTTGCAATAACTATTTCGCTGATATTGTCTGGACCATGGTGGTAACATTTCTGTTCAATTACATTCCCACTTTGGGAGGGATGTAACTCAGTTACATTTTTGTAACGTTTATAGCCCCAGGAAGACATCTCTTCCAGCTGGCTAATGACACACATTCTGATTAGTATTTGTGGAAGAGGGGCGGTTATCGCTCCCATCGCTATCGTTACGCGGTACACATGGACCCAAGTTTCTGGGTTGTTACCTGTCCTCAGCGTGTGTTAATCACCATCTAGTGATGAAAACTCATTCCACTCGCAAAATACTATATGCTTTTCCCACCGACAAACCGTCGCTGATGTCGGAAAAGCTGTTTATATCTTGCTCAGAGATTTAATATAGCTTAGTTCTCCTTTTTCGAGATCAGCAACAGTTTGTCGCTGGGAAAAGCATATAGTATTTTGCAAATGGAATAAGTTTTCATCACTAGCTGGTGATTAGCACATGCTGAGGACAGGTAACCACCCAAAAACTCGAATCCGTATGTATCACACATAAGGCTAGAAATAGGAGCGATGACCTTCCCTCTCAGATACTAATCAGACACAGAATGTGTGTTGTTACCCAGCTGGAAGAGATGTTTTTCTGGGGCTATAAACATCAGTAGCACTGTCTTTTATAAGATGCCACACTTGGTTGGCAATTATATGTTACGATTCTGTATTGCTTCTGTTTATATTTTGCTCAGAGATTTAATATAGGTGATTTTTTTATATTTCTTAATTTAAAAAAGAAAAAAACGTCAGGGTATGACAAAATAATAGAAACCAACAGTAAATAGTGTTCTGTGAAGCCAGTTTTAACTTTCGATGTAGCCACAGCCACGGAACATGACGTCAATGACCGGCAAGTTGGAGTCAAAATAAATTTATTGACTCAAAGCAATGGAATTTAATCTTGTTGCTGTGACAACAACAACACCCACAAAAATACAAGTAAACAACAACACCCACAAAAATACAAGTAAACAACAACAGCAGTAACAGAAAGAATAGAAAAATCAACAACAATATTGAAAACAACAACGAAAATGATAATGCGAATAAGAATGAAGTTATCAGTGGCAACAGTAGTAATAACAGTAGTAATAAAAGTAGTAATAACAGTAGTAATAACAGTAGTAGTAACAGGGATCGTAGGAAGGGAAAAAGGGGGAGTTCGATCAAAAGGGTTCGAAAAAAAAAAGAAAAGGAAAGGCCGATCAATAGGGATCGTGTATCACACAGTAATAACAGTAGTAGTAATAACAATAGTAATAACAGTAGTAATAACAGTAGTAATAACAATAGTAATAACAGTAGTAATAACAGTAGTAATAACAGTAGTAATAACAGTAGTAGTAACAATAGTAATAAGAGTAGAAATAACAGTAGTAATAACAATAGTAATAACAGTAGTAATAACAGTAGTAGTAACAGTAGTAATAACAATAGTAATAACAGTAGTAATAACAATAGTAATAACAGTAGTAATA
>NC_068986.1:109868896-109869815 GCF_001194135.2 Octopus bimaculoides
TTCGAAAAAAAAAAGAAAAGGAAAGGCCGATCAATAGGGATCGTGTATCACACAGTAATAACAGTAGTAGTAATAACAATAGTAATAACAGTAGTAATAACAGTAGTAATAACAATAGTAATAACAGTAGTAGTAACAGTAGTAGTAACAATAGTAATAACAGTAGTAGTAACAATAGTAGTAACAGTAGTAAAAGTTAAAGTGATACAGTTTGAGAAGATATGAATACTAATAATAATAAATGGAGCAAAACGCATAGAAATAAAAGTTCCTTTAATTCCTACACATGTTTCAAAATATATGAGAGAGCTCTTCTACAAAGAAGTAAGAGCTGCTGGAATTCCTCATATATTCCTCTTCAAGGGAATCCACAAATAAACATATGAAAGCAAGCCAAATACGAAATGATGAGGTAACATAGAGCTAAGATGTTACATGGTCAGTGACCGTTAGAACGTTTGTTTATATAGAGATATAAAGGGATCAATGATATTATTCCATGAGCTTGAGGAATAAGAACCCTTGTTTACGTAGAGATATAAAGGGAGGGGGTTGTAAACGTGATGCTAAAGGTTTAAATTGAATGAATGATTGAAAAGTGGGGAGGAAAGTGGAGGAAGGGAGATAACTATATTGTTAGAGTTACCTCCCTTAGAATAAAAATTATGTTTTTGAATTCAAAAATATAATTCACGTTCTAAGGGATATAACTATAACGATTTACATTCAAGAATGTTCCAAGACGTCTTTTCCAATTACTTCCCTTACAAGACAAGAAGGAGAACTCTTGGAATGACTTTAAAATAGCAAGCTTTTAAGTATTATCTCCCTTTGAAACCATGGGGATAATGGAAGAATTGTACACCACCGATTTTGGAAGGTCATAACTTTGAGAAAAATGAATATTTTTTAATGAACT
>NC_068986.1:109869915-109872159 GCF_001194135.2 Octopus bimaculoides
TCTTGGTCGTTCGTCATTGCCTCTGTGAAGCCCGGTGTTCAGAAGGTGCCTTTCATGTACCAGTTATGCGACACCAGCATCAACCGCAACTACAATTTTAATGTAAAGCGTGATATTGGTGTCATGTAACCAGCACCTCCTGTGCCGGTGGCACATAAAAAGCACCTTTCAAGCATTGGGCCTTGCGGAGGCAAAGTGGCTGATGCTGTTGGTGGCACATGAGAAGCTCCTTTTGAGTGTTGGCCTAATGGAGGTAATGACCAACACCTTTGGCATTATGTCGTGCCTGAGAAGAAGACCCATCAAGCCAAGTAAAATCGCTGTCATGGCAGATACTGGTGTCATGCAAATGGCACCCATGCCGGTGGCACATACAAGCTCCCGTTACACTTTTGGACTGGTTGGTGTTAGGTAGGGCATCCAGCTGTAGAGAACCCTGCCAAATCAGATTGGAGTCTGGTGCAGCCCCGGTCAAACTGTCCAACCCATACCAACATGGACAATGGATGTTAAATGATGAAAGTTTTTAATGACTCTTGTAGCTTTAAGATTTTGATGATGTGGTTGATTATTTTGAGAAGGACAATGTAGGGTAGGTGTAGTGGTGAGGGTGTGGGGTGCAGTGTGTGATCTGGTGGTGGTGGTGGTGGTGTGGTGTAATATGGTCCATTCTCTTTGAGAGTTGTGTGGGTAAGTGGTGCTATTAATGTAGCGTGAAATGTAGTCCAGCAGGTCATCACGCGACCCCCTGAACCCCACCACAAAGACCAGGACCACCCTAAAAACAACAACAACAACAATACTTACTACCCTCCCATGTGCAGTGTAAGAGGTTGAGGGCACCATCAACCCGTTTCCAATGTGGTAGGTGAAAGAAGGCATAGGCTACGGCCTCGCTGTCACCTCTCTTCAGGATGTGTTCAGGAGGTAGTATGAGGTTTTTCATCTCCAGCAGGTACTGAAATATAAGAGAAGATAAGAACATATAGGGGACATAGAATATAAGAATTCACACGTGCACATACACATACAAATCTGCCCATACACACACATGGTTCACAATATCCCAAAGTGTGTATGCATGTGATTGGGGACCACATGTGAATTTATGTTCCCACTGACACTCCAAACATGACCTCTACACCTTAGCAACAAATGACTACAGCCATTTGCATCACAATATCATCAATGGGCGTAATGTGAATTCCAACCTTTGTCCTTCAAGCGTACGTGTGTCTATGCTTTATACGTATATTTGTGAGTGTGTGTAAGTGTCTATATGATTGTGTGTGCTTGTATATATGTATAAGTATGGTTATATGTGTATATATGTATCTAAGACGTATCCATTCACCGTTAGACGGTGGTGAGAGGGACAAATGCACACACACACACACACATATATGTGTGTGTCTATGTATGTGTGTGTGTGTATCTATGTATGTGTGTATATATATATATGGCCAGTGTTCAATTTTTGGTCCCCGACTTTATGGCCAGTGTTCAATTTCTGGTCCCCGTCTTCAAGGCCAGTATGCAATTATTGGCCCCCGACTTTATGGCCAGTGTGCGATTTTTGTTCCCCGACTTTTTGGCCAGTGTTCAATTTTTGGTCCCCGACTTTATGGGCAGTGTTCAAAATTTTGGTCCCCGTCTTTATGGCCAGAGTTCAATTATTCGTCCCCGACTTTATGGCCAGTGTTCAATTATTCATCCCCGACTTTATGGCCAGTGTGCAAATTTTGTTCCCCGACTTTATGGCTAGTGTTCAATTTTTGGTCCCCGTCTTTATGGCCAGTGTGCAATTATTGGTGCCCGACTTTATGGCCAGTGTTGAATTTCTGGTCCCCCACTTTATGGCCAGTGTGCAATTATTGGTCCCCGACTTTATGGCCAGTGTGCGATTTTTGGTCCCCGTCTTAATGGCCAGTGTGCAATTATTCGTCCCCGACTTTATGGCCAGTATGTGATTTTTGGTCCCCGTCTTTATGGCCAGTGTGCAATTATTGGTACCCGACTTTATGGCCAGTGTTGAATTTCTGGTCCCCGACATTGTGGCCAGTGTACAATTTTTCGTCCCTGACTTTCTGGCCAGTATTCAATTTTTGGTCCCCGACTTCATGGCCAGTGTTCAATTTTTGGTCCCCGACTACATGGCCAGTGTTCAATTTTTGGTCCACGACATTATGGCCAGTGTTCAATATTTGGTCCCCGTCTTTATGGCCATTGTGCAAATTACTGGTC
>NC_068986.1:109872446-109886527 GCF_001194135.2 Octopus bimaculoides
TTCAAATTTTGGGCCCCTCATTTTATGGCCAGTATTCAATTATAGGTCCCCGAATTTATGGCCAGTGTTCAAATTTTGGGCCCCTCATTTTATGGCCAGTATTCAATTATAGGTCCCCAACATTATGGCCATTGTGCGAATTTTGTTCCGCGACTTTATGGCCAGTGTACAATGTTCGGTCCCGTGTTTATGGCCGGTGTGCAATTTTTGAGCCCCGACTTTATGGCCAGTGTGCGATTTTTGTTTCCCGACTTTATCGCCAGTGTTCAATTTTTGGTCCCCGTCTTTATGGCCAGTCTGCGATTTTTGTTCCCCGACTTTATGGCCACTGTTCAATTTTGGTCCCCGTCTTTATGGCCAATGTGCGATTTTTGGTCCCCGACTTTATGGCCAGTGTTCATATTTGGTCCCCGACTTCATGACCAGTGTACCATTTTTGGTCCCCGACTGTCAGAGCATCTACCCCTTCTATTGGCTTGGCCACCTAGGTAATGGAAGCTATCGACTACTTCTAGTTTTCCCCTCTGGTATGTGATGGTAGACATAGGACATGAATTTTATTAATAAAATCTCAGTGGATGAGGAATATTTAAAGTAACTTTGCAAGACAAGGACTATTTCAGAGGAGAGGAGGCATTGGCGGGGATGAGCTTGTGTCGTATATATATATATATATATATATATATATATATATATATATATATATATATATAGAGAGAGAGAGAGAGAGAGAGAGAGATTGTCATCATCATTTAGTATCTGCTTTCCATGCTGGAATGGGTTAGACCTGGAAAGTTGCATCAGGTCCCAATCTGATTTGGCATGGATTCTACGGCTGGGTGCCCTTCCTAATGTCAATCATTCCAAGAGTGCAATGAGTGCATTTTATGTGCCACCAGCACAAGTGCTACTTACGTGACACTGCCGTTGGCCAGGGCTACAATTTCACTTGGATTGATGGGTCTTCTCAAGCATTGCGTACTACCATTGGTCTTGGTCACTTATCATTGCCTATGTGAGGCCTAATGTACAAAGGATGCCAGTTAACTCTCCTCTTATGTGTCCATAGCTTACACCAGGCGCATCTTATAGAGTTTTTATCTATGCCTTTTCTACAGATCAAGCAGGGTCATCTTATATAATTCGTGCTGAAGTACTGCAGGCTCCATACTTGTAGATAAACCGCATTCAAGGACTTAACATCACTTACATTTGACATCATATACCCATTTGCGGTAGTAGCAAACCATTTCTATTGCGCTCTCTAGCTTCATCCTCTCAAATTATGTTCTAAATTTCATGATCCCTTTCTAATACTAGCATTGAAATCGACAAGTAGAAAGAATGTTGCAAACAAGCAACTTTGATCAAAGATAAAATGCTAGATTTTTTCTCTTCAGAGGAACAATGGTTGGAGAGTAGACACACACTAGAGTACAAAATCTGCTGGTTAATAATGGTATCTTCACTGACATCTAGTGATCAGTAAATCCACATGAAAGTTCTTGAAGCCAAGAACCCATGAAATTCTTTTGCAAACATTACACCAGCTTTACATTAGCATCATCTACTTTCTCTCTCCAATAAAACATATAGTCACCACGATGTTCCGTAAAATGAACCTTTTCGGAGTCCTCATTTCAGACAATGTCATTACATCCATGTTATACAGCTGCAGTTCTTATGCTACGAAGACTGATCTTTCAGGGCATGTTGAAGAGGATTCCTAATCTAATGAGGTGCAAATATTTCAGAAATACTCAATGGTTTGAACATTCTCACAGTAACAAGATGACAGCTAGGCCCAAGCTCTCTTACCTACCACACCAGACATTTTCACTGTCCCTTCATTGCCATTGCTTTGGAAATTCTTGCGATTTTTCAATGAGCATTTTGCAGCTTTGTGTACAGCCAGCCATACCATGCATCTTGTAACTGAGATGGTATATAAAGACACATGCAGCAGGCTTCAAAATATTCTGGCCTGCACATGTAGGTCTAGTGTTGACACACGCTGAAGTTCGACCGTCTAAGGCTTTAAATATAAGATTCAGGATGGAACGATGATGAGTTCATAAAAGCGGTAGTAGTAGTAGTAGTAGTAGTAGTAGTAGTAGTAGTAGTAGTAGTAGTAGTAGTAGTAGTAGATATGTGAATGCACCAGTGCATGAAATGGCTGGAAGGATGGCTGGGGTTGTGTCTGTGGTAGTTGAGACTGTGGAATGCTTGTCAGCTGGATCGATTACACCAAATCAATATCTAACACTGGTTTTTAGAAATCAGTATTTTCTTTGTATTACGAAACATGTAGTCCAGTGTGGTGACTTTATATGTAGCAGTAGCCACATGAGAGGAAATCCATTGAACAGTAACGATTACAACAACTGTTGCGACAACAATGATTGTGACAGTAAGAATAGGAAAAAGAAGAAAAACGAAAACGAATGCAATAAGAGCAAGAACATCTAATACAAGAACAACAACAAACGTAATAAATACGATAATAGAAGTAGCAGCCCAGCTATGACGACGACGACAACAACAACAATAATATCTATATTAATAAAAGCGAAGATCTGTATCTTCGTCCGGGACCCCTGTATCTCAGTCTGCATTTGACCTACATCGACATAGTATACCTTTTTGGAAAGAAGATGACCCGGGGTTAGAAAATCTGGCCTTGATTTGGTTTTTGATGAACCAGCATTGGGATCTGATTTCAAAGCATTTGGTTTGCAATTTCTAACAGGTAAAGCTTGGCTGATCCACACCACATTGATTGGCGCTTGTCAGATGAGGTCGGAGATCAAGGGGGAGATAAATGACATTTGCTTTGTGAATTTACATCGAGATAATATTAGCGAATAACAGGAGGAATCTTAAATGTACACACGAATGACATGAAACACATACACACACATGAATCGATTCCCTTTCAGACTAGAGACCATAATATGTTTCCAGAGGGACGTCAATACAGCACCGATAGCATCATGTCTTCGAGATGGAACAAGGGCAATAGGAAAACAAAACTGCAAGTAAAATTATAATTCATAGTCGAAGGGGAATTCTGTAGGGCGTGAACGTTGCATTATAGAAAGTTGTCATCCTTTCACTATTTCTATATCCGTGCGGAGAGAGAGAGAGAGAGAGAGAGAGAGAGAGAGAGAGAGAGAGAGAGAGAGAGAGAGAGAGAGAGAGAGAGAGAGACTGTAACAATAAATAGCTCGATTTCCTATCTATTCATTTAAAGGCGATACTCGCCCGCCAATCCCTCGTTGAAATCACGAAAAGATTTACATTATGAATCACACAGAAGCTTATCGTGTATGAAGTAAGGATCCGAGATTTAAGCGTCAAGGGAGGGAGTATATAGGAAGCATGTGTATATGAATGACAGGAACATGTCAGAAACCGATTGCTCCGTTTCTCGACTGAATCTTTCTTACTAGAATGGCATTTAAGGGAAAGGATATTCATCTTTCTGCGCAAGAAGTTAAGAAAAGTCCAAGAACAACTACAGGAGTTACTCACTCAATCCACATCACCATGGGGAAATAATACTAGTTTTTTCCCCCTATATTCTCTAAAGCATGTTCCGAGACTTGTCGCAAATGATAGGAAATAAGAAAAAATACAAGCAGTATCGACTTACACGACTACAGCAAGTCATATGTAACTGATGTACCCTTTCATGATGTAACCACTGTATATTTACTAGCAAGTGTAACGGGAAATCTCGCTATCTCGTGGGCTGACGGTTAAAAATAGAAGAAAGGACAAAAAAATTACCTTTCTTGGTTACATTTCTCCCATTGGAGTGGCGACTAAGGCGGGAAGGATTTCGCCTATTTGCTACATACGGACATAATGAATAAGAAGATATCTTTCACTTCAGAGGACAAGAGATAAATAAAGATATGATAGGGATAAGGTGAATGACAAGTTACAAATTTGATAAAATGAAGAACGTAAGTCATTGTCGAAATAATTGCGTACGAAAATGAAAAGGAGGAAGAACAATATATAAAGCGTGAATGAGAGAGAGAGGGAAATGGAAAGACTATGTCTGTAAGGAGAATTCTCCACGCTTCCTGTGTTTGGCGTACAATATTAAAGAAAAAATTACTTGACGCATTTCTGCCTTTACGCTGAAACTGTCAGATTCCTTTTCACGAATATCAATCTAAGGAGCTTAAATGTACGACAGGGCAAATAGTCAGACGTTCATCAAATAAATATATAAAAATGTAGTGTACTGAAACTGTTTTCTATCAAACCTACTCATATATAAATACAGTGCCATAAGTTGAGTTTGAACAAAAAACTATACGTAACACACAAACGCACGGACACACGTGCACGCGGGTATATATATTTAAAAATACACATTAAATTTCAATTTCCTCGATTACTCATTATTCTTTCACTCCACACAACGTGGGGCTGTTGGGGCGAAGGAGACAATAAGCGATGTATGTTTTAGAAAAAGAAGATAACTAGAAAAGGGAAAGTCTGGGAGAAGTGGTTACTTAAAATGAGGGAAAAACCACGGAGATTGGGGATGGTTGGAAAGAGCGGACTAACAGGCCTCAGGATTAGTTTGTTATAACTAGATCCATATGAAATGAAGCTACGCCATAAAACATTGATTCATTTTATTACGTAAAATAAAATAAAGCCAAAAGAACATCTTTTCATTAATATCACTGGGTAAATTTTTCGACGATTTACAACTAAACCTTATATTCATAATAAAAAATATAATGCTTCATTTGTGAGACTGGAGTTACGTCCCATTGCTACTAGGGGAGATAACAAAGACCAGAGTTGCTTCCCTTGACAGGTGAGGCACTAATCCAGTAAAAATATGAATTACTCTTTACTCTTTTACTTGTTTCAGTCATTTGACTGCGGCCATGCTGGAGCACCACCTTTAGTCGAGCAAATCGACCCCAGGACTTATTCTTTGGAAGCCTAGTACTTATTCTATCGGTCTCTTTTGCCGAACCGCTAAGTTACAGGGACGTAAACACACCAGCATCGGTTGTCAAGCGATGTTGGGGGGACAAACACAGACACACAAACACACACATACACACACACATATATATACATATATGCGACGGGCTTCTTTCAGTTTCCGTCTACCAAATCCACTCACAAGGCTTTGGTCAGCCCGAGGCTATAGTAGAAGACACTTGCCCAAGGTGCCACGCAGTGGGACTGAACCCGGAACCATGTGGTTGGTAAGCGAGCTACTTACCACACAGCCACTCCTGCGAATTGGGAACAACTTTGATATAGCTATGATAGGTTTTGGCCAGTAGAAGCCCAGCGCATGTCTGACTTAACAGCACCAACTGGTAATGTCTTTTAGTCATATATGGGGCACCGTAGCTCACACTAGCAAAGAGCTATTATTGTTGGAGACATATCAGGGTGTAGGAGTTTGGTCTGGGATGTTTTGAAGAAAGTTGTCTGTGAAATTTGTTAATTTTATGGGATCCGTTTCCGTAGATTGCTTTGCCTCTTAAAGGAAACGACTCTTACGTTTGTTATCTCTCTTGGTAGAGATGGGTCGTAACTCCAGCCTCACAAACGAAGCATTAAACTTTTTATTATAAATATAAGTTTTAGCGCAAATCGCCGTAAAATGATATTATTGAAAAGGTGTTTTTTGGCCTTTTTTTTTGTTTTATGTCATAAAATGAATCAAAGTTTTTTTTTTTGTGGCGTAACCTCATATCATATTAATTCAGTAATAACAAGCTTATCCTTAGGCCGGTTAGTCCGTCCTTTCCAACCATCCCAAGCTCCGTGGGTTTTTTTTTCCTTATTTTTACACGAACTTTTTAATCTTATTGGATCCGTTTCTGTTCTAACATATTTTGGTTTGGTATTAAAGAGAGCTGGATCGGTTGAGGTAAAGTAGTTGCGGCGTAATGTTGTTGTGTGTCCTGAGTTCGATTTTTCTAATGGGCGGATAGCACGGGGTCCAAATCTTGGGTGGATTTTTAAATTAATGGCAACATCATTTGTGCAATATTGATGGAATATTTTCCACATCACACAAATGGTGTAGCGTGCGGGCGGCGTTGGTGAGAGTAGAGATTGAGTGATTTTAGTCGATTCCAATAGTCAACGCTTGTGATGCCGCCTGTCCTTCTTGTTAATGACTTCTGGAGTGCTTCCACTTTCATAATGAGTTGCTTCGTAGGGGGGAGACAACAAGACATCAGTATTCAAGGTGGGGTCGGGCTAAAGTAGAGTAGAGAAGGATGATGGTCTACGTATCTCTCGGCCGGAAAGTTCTCAGAATCCAGGAGCACATCTTGCGGGTCAAGTCAAACTTGCTTTTTTCGTGGGAACTCCAGCTCAGATTGTCATCAACAATTACTCCAAGATCAAGGGAAGAGCACATGATAGTTTCAGAGTATTCTCTTTTCCAAAGTGGATCAAACTAAACCTATCTCCATTTAGAAGCATATTGTTCTTTTCCACCCGTTGGACAAGAACAAATAGATCTGACTGAAGGTATGTTCATTCTCCCATACCGTTTATGGCCTTCTGGAGTTCGGTATCATCTGCAAAGATTTTCGGTGTAGAATGTTTGATGACGTCTACTATGTCATTGATGTGGATAATGAAGAGGAGTGGGCCCAAGAGACAGTACCTTGTGGGACACCAGAACTGACTTTGGCTGAGCTTGATCGGATTCCCTCAAACACATGTTGGATTCTGTTCATTAGGAAACACTTTATCCCCTGCAGCAGCTTTCCACGAACTCCAATCTTGGTCAGTTTCTTCAGCAGGATTTTGTGGTCCACTCTGTCAAATGCCTTGCTGAAATCAAGGTATATGAAGTCAGTGTTGGAGCCTTCTCACAACGCTTTTAAAATGTCATCAAAATGTTGCAGAAGCTGCTACAGGAAGTCCCTGCCTTCACGGAAACCATACTGGTTGGGGTTCAGCAGATTGTTGTCTTCAAGGAAGTGTGTTATTTGCGATCTCACCACCCTGTCAAATACTTTAATGATATGAGAGATGAGTGATATCAGACAGTAGTTCACTACAAAAAGATTTTCCCTTTTTGAAAACTGGAACAACAGACTGGGAAAGAAAATGATCAGGAATGTAACCTGCGTCAACGTGAATGCTCCCAAAACTCAGCTAGATGGTTTGCCATGTAATGTCGACACATCTTCAGGATAGTGTCCGGGAACTTATCGGGACCTACTGCTGGGTTGTGCTTGATCTCATCTATTTCTGTTAGGATATCAGGAGCACCAAAAGTTAAGTCAGATAGAGTTAGTTGAGGGTTTACATCACTGATATCAGCTACTGGCGTTACTGAAAACAGAGCATTATTGTCTCTTCAGTATCTCGCACATAGATTTTGCATCATCATGTAAAGTGTTGTTCTCATCAAGCAGAGTACCAACAGTGGAGACAGCGAATGAAAAGAATAATTTGAGATTGAGTTTTTATTTTGTCAATGGCCCAATTCTCATCAGCTGCTCTTTGTTTGTTAATGATAGTCTTCATTCTCTTTTGGAGGTTGTGTTTTCTCGATTCAAGTGATGCAATGGAAGTCGAATGGGAGCGTTGCTGCTGGCAGTATTTAAGTTGGTTGATTTTCTTGTTAATTCTTTTCATTTTTCTGACAATTGCTCTTCTATTTCTAGGGATTCTGCACAAAGATTTGTTTACTGATCTTAATAGAGTTAGCTTTGTGCATATATTTGTGACTGTATCTACAAATATCAGCCATGGTGTGTTTATGTTGGATGGGATGTGTGCGTTCATGAAGGCCCAATCAACTTGTGAACGACGATATTTGATCGCTTCCCAGTCTTCGTTCTGAAAATCCATAATGCCAAATGGATGTGCTTGAGAGATGTCATTGTATTTAATCTTTGGATGGTAGAATCTCGGATCGCTGAGACGTATGTCATGGCCTGAGAGAAAGGGCGTTTTTGTTGCACTGCGATATTGTGGATACTGTCAGTGTAATTACAAAATATTAGGTCCAAGGTGTTTTTCTGACACCCTGTTGGTTCGAGAGCAATTTAGGTCAGGAAAAAACTCATCCATGAAATCAGAAAGCAATACCATTGCTTCCTTATCAGGGGTTGAGGTGCAAAAACCTGGTTTCAAGCTGTTTGTGGACCAATCAACGCTGGGAAGGTTGAAGTCCCCCATATGTTGTCAGCATGACACTGATGTATGCACTTTATGCTGTTGAGACATTCCTTGAAGCGTAGTAAAGGAGTTAGGAGTGGCCTATAGGACTCAGCTACTATTAAATTGTTGGCTTTATTATACACAGAAGCTGTATTATAGTAGCCATTCGTAAATACATTCACAACTTCAGCCGAAAAAGAATCGTGCATGAAAATGGCGGTCTCGCCCTTTCTTCTGCTGGCACGTTCTGTACGGGTGGCTGTGAAATTCTTCACTCTAACCTCATCTTGCAAGTGGACGTTATTGAGATGGTTCACTGTGAGGACGAAGAAAGGGATATGGTGTGGATGGTCATTAACCCAATCCTCAATAAATTGGGTCTTCCATTTTGGGGTATTGGTGGAAAGGCTAATGTCTTATGCATTGGGCGAAAATGTTGAGGCGATAGTGGTGGCCCATTCACGGGGCCATTCTTTCCACATTCACCCACCTTTCAACGAACTTATTGGATGACAGCATTTCCCTCTCCAGCCTCACTTTCCTTTTCAGGTGAAGGCTGAAAAAGTTAATGAGGCCTTGGCCAACCCTTTCAATCGCGTCCACCACACAACCATTTTGCCATAGCCACCAGATAGAGAAAAATTGCCCTCCCCTCCCGACTAAAGGCAGGAGGCAGTGCGATCTTCACAACGGACTCGGACGATAGCTAGATCCGTCCTACACGTAACAATAACTGTTCGACAAAGCTCCACAAGTCACCAAGTGCGCGAACACTGTATGAGAGCATGCAGAACGGTTTCATCACTCCGCGTGCATCTCGGACAAGCCCGACTGACTGCACATACGTGCCAATAGAAATTATATCGAACGGGAAGCCCCGCACCCAACCCAGCACTGGCAGGCTAGGGATTTCCTGAAGTTATCCATAGGTCTGGGCCCGAATGTCCATCTGAAGAGACCATCCAGTTGATCCTCCTCAATGCCCAGGACCTCTCCGAGTATGTCGTCGCTCTTGCCTTTCACTTATTCTCTATAGAATTCCAAGGTGGAACTTCCACCGACTGCATTACCCGACTGGCCGAGGGCTGTGAGCGTTTGAAGACACTCTAGGTGCCAAGCGCCCTGCTTCGGTCTACACTTGACCCGAAGACTGCAAATCTGTCAAGGAGACGAGCTGCGGAAATGCTCGTTCAACAAACGGGGCAACCACAATTGCTCACCATTAAGTTACCGTTGGAGATGTCGCAGCCTCAGCGTATGTTTGCGCATCCGCAGCTACGGCATGCTCAGGTCTCCGCGCAACAGATGCTGACAGCAAATGGACCGCCTGATAAGCGGTGCCTGTCCTTTCCACAGGAAGCGGAAGAGCTACGAAGCAGAGCAAGGGATAACAGTCAAGCGGTAGTATATGACGTATGCGATGTACGCATTTACCACCTCCACCCGACCCTTCAAGGACAGCTTCCTCTCGGCCTATTTCTGGGTGGGACTGGCTACCCTGTGTCACTTCTTCCCAGTTCTTGACCACTTGGAGATCCGGACCAAATCAGACCCCGAACAACTTAACAGTTCCTTCTGTCCAGCGCCCCACCACGCTGTCGGTTGGCATGGGACTGCCTCTTCAGGTGCCGAGCTGCAGGCCCAATGACTTCTAATTGATCATTGCTCCTGTCACCACTTCGTATTCCCTTAGGGTAATGCCGACCATCTCGATTTCCCAGGTGTCCGCATATGCCGACACGAATTTCCCGCATCCCAGTTCACGCGGGAATCCCCTCGAAACTTCCAGCTTCCTCAGTAATGTCTCGAGTGCCGGTACGTAGAGAAGGGGCGAAAGTGGGCATTCTTGATGGACCGAATGTGCGATACTAATCGATTCTGATAATTGGCCATTTACTTTGACCACAGAACAAATATCATTGTACATTGCAGCGATCCTACCTCTGAAAAAAGGACCGAAACCAGCCGCCTTGAGGACAGCATCCAAAAGCAGAAGGTCGACTCTATCAAAAGCTTCCGATTAATCCAAATGGATCAGGGCCCCACCCAAACCAGGTTCTTTACCAACCCTTTCTATGATGTATCGCGTGAGGTGGAGGTTGTCATGTATAGTTCTACTGGGGATAGCGCAAGTCTGCGCATCACCCACCAGTCTGTCAACGACAAGCGCTAAATTCTTTACTAATATATTAGTCAAAATTTTGTAATCTGTATTTAGCAGACTTACCGGTCTAAAGTTATCAACAATGTCCTCCTTGTTAGGATCCTTTCTCAGCAGCGTCACCACACCTCGGCTCACAAATCTGGGTATTCTCACATTCTGCTTCCAGTTGCGGTAGACATCTGCCAAAATCTCACCAAACAAGTCTGGCGTATGTATATAAAGCTCGAAGAGCAGACTATCCAGTCCTGGAGACCTCTCCCTCGTGCAACTAACCAACGCGTCACATATATCTTCAGCTGTTATTGACATTACGTAGAATTCCTCGTCACTGGCCGAAAGCCGTGGTATATCATCAAGGTAGGAAATGAAGTTTACCTCCGGGCTACCGCGCGCCCCGTACGGTTCAGCAAAGTTCCGCTGAAATTCCGCACCATCTGCTTGCACCTCGGCCACCTGAGCCCATTGAACGACTTTCTTTCCCTCCTGCTTTAGAGAACACGTCCTAGCTATGACAATGCAACCTTCAGGCTTGGTGTTGAAGAATTGGTTCTGAACCAATCTCGCTGCCAGCACGTCCTGAGAAAGGCCTCCAGGCGTCTGAAGAACTCCGACTGATCCGCTCCCGCCGGTGTGTCGGTGTGTACACTGCGACCAGTCCTAAAGCAGTACCCTCGTTATCGTTCACATACAGGGCCACCAACTTACCTTCCCGGTCGACTAAGAGATGCGAAAATCTCAAAGTCATCGAAAATGGGAGCCAAGGCCCGTGTGTCCGTGTGCCCTCGTCTCACCGACTTAGCTACCTGAGGTCCAGACTTAGCTACCTGAGGTCGTTGCACAACCGTCCTTGCTTCCACGACGACCTCAGGCCACGCATATTCATACACCCTACTTTAAGAACCGCCATGTTGGTTGGAGTGTCACTTACCCCACTGGTGCTGTTTGTGTGGTCGAGTTGTTCTCCCACCCTGTCTTGTTTGTTGGGTTCTTCTTGGAACCCCATTAACAGGCATCTGCTGGCCGTCACACTGGGAGATCCAATGTCATTCGGGAAGCTCCACTTAATGCTCGTATAAGTCTCTAATTATTAGGCTCTCCGGTACTCAAAAAGTGTTGGGGCTGCAGATTACCCCTCAGTATCAACGCTCTCGTTTTGTGCTATGAGGCCTATCAACTTTTCATTGGTCCTCCTCACTAGTACGAAGCTCCGCTGCTGTGCGGATGGTCGTTGCTGTTGTTGTTATAGTGAAGTTTTTCTTTTGAAAGCTTGTTGTGTTTTTGATTCTGTTGTGGGTGTTTGTGATGGTGTTGGTGATTGTGGCGGTTGTAGTGTTGGTAATGTCATCGGTGTGTCTGTGTTTATCGTTTCTTGGATTTCTCGCTTTTTCTGTGTCTCTTCTTTTGTTTTGCCTTTTGGACTTCCCTCTCATCCTCACTTGGATGCACGGAGGTGTGCATGTCTTGTATGTTTTCTTCTGGTGTTGTTTGTCCTGGTTATCTTGTTGTTGTTGCTGTTGTTGCTCCTGCTACTGTAGCTTCCGCTTCTGCTGCTGGTACTCCCCCTCACACTGTCACATTTACTGTAACCCCTACCTGTTTTGCCTCCTTGGCTTCAATTTCTGTTTCTACTCTCTTGTTTTTCAGTTATTGTTCTGGGTTGTGGTGCTTTCGTTTGGACATTTCTTTCTGCCCTTCTGTTCTGGTCCTGTGGGCAGTGAAACCGTCAGTGGCCCGTTGAACCACAATCCTGGCACAGCAATAACAACAACAACAATAATAATAATAATAATAATAATAATAATAATAATAATAATAATAATAATAATAATAATAATAATAGTAATCATGATAATAGAGGTAGTAGTAGTAGTAGTCGTCGTAATTGTAGTAATTTCTTTCTAATATAATTTTTAATAATAAGAATAAGAATGATGATAGTATTAACAGCAACAACAATGAGAGCGACTTTATTCAATGAAGTTCTGTCTGCAATCAAATGGTATAAACAGAAAAGGAATTAGGAAGGATTTACTGAAATTTAGTCATGTTTAAGATAAGAATAAATAAAACAAGACAAACGAAAAAACAAAATAACGAAACAAAAACCCCAACACTGTTTGAGAGAATTAATAATGGCGAGAAGTAAACATTAAAGAAAACCGCCATTTTTGTTAGTACGTGACAAAATGGTAGTCTTTCTATCGCTACGTTTAAGACCTGGAATCCGGTTGGCAGATTTGGATAGATTTGAAATTTAAGAACCTCACTAGATTGCCGGATGTAAATGGTGGATTTTAGAAAGTTCGGTGGTAAACATAGAATCGTGTATTATCACTATTACTCTCTGAAACGAAAAGATCGTGATAACGCCATCTTTTAAAACAATCATCAAAAAATATAAATAAGTAGAAAAATATATAACTGTTGTTACTGCTGCTGTCATTCATATTGTTGACTATAAAAGGCAGCTGGAATTGTTGAAACGTAATGAAAAGAGTGCACATTTCTGTCAGGAAAGAAAAGTAGCATTAACTGAATGGGAGAGGAACCTGTACCCACTTCAGCGTCTCTAAATACCTGGTAAGGACGACAATCTATTTCAGTTAGCAATTCGCCATTTCTTCGATAGTCTTTTTATATATTCTAGAGACTGTTATATTATGAAATGAAGAAATGTTAAATAAAGTGTCAAGCCCGAGAAATATAATACCAACGATAGTGACGATGTTTTTCGTGACTAAATCCGATAAGCGAAACACCAATAATATTTCCACTTTTTTTAAAATTTGTAATGTCGCCTGGCGCTTATCTAGTCAGCATAAAATTTCAAGTAACGAGTACTAGAAAATAGTCAACTCTAATAGATACACACACACACACACACACACACACACACACACACACACATGCCCACAAACATATATTCACATATTCTCTATAACAGTGAGTACACTATGTATGTAGCACACACTGTCTAAATAATACACTATAAGTACGTATATATGCACATGCGTGTGCGTATATATATATATATATATATATATATATATATTTATATATATATATATATATTCATACATACGCATCTATAAACCTATACATCGGTAGTGGAATATATAGTCAGTATAAGGTGTTGATGTGGCTGCGTGTTTACTATTTCAAGAGTTGATAAAGAGATGAAAGAATAAATTCTAGATCTATATACTTACTACATAGGAATATATATTTTATTCCTGGTCGATGATGATACATGGAATCAAATTGTAGAATCTAACTGAAAGAAGTAATCTATGCAAGGAAGTTCACAAATAGAAAATGTAGAACAAAAGCTAAGTGGTTGCATATAGAAATAGATGATAACAATGACGTGAATAGCTTTAAATCTAATCAACTTAGAAGCGAAGAGCAGGGTTAGCAAGCTGTTTTTATTAATGGAACGCTAGACATTCTAGAAACTTCTAAGAGAAACGCTAAGCTTCTTGAATAAACAAGAGTCACGTCTCGTGACAACGATACTTCGAGAAGCTTAGAAAAGGGAGATTACTCTATGACCTTTCTTGCAAAAGGGATCATTCAACTATCTAGCTACGTTGCTACACATCTCAATCTATCTATCTATCTATCTATCTATCTATCTATCTATCTATCTATCTATCTATCTATCTATCTATCTATCTATCTATCTATCTATCTACGTGTGTGATTATATATATATATATATATATATATA
>NC_068986.1:109888052-109898220 GCF_001194135.2 Octopus bimaculoides
TATATATATATATATATATCAGTGTATTATACGTATGTGTGCGCGCTCGCGTCTGTATGTGCGTGTATGTGTATATAACAAAACTACTAGCACGCAGTTGTTATGAATAACTGGAATAACTACGCACGGAAATCATATGTCTAGTAAATATACAAGTATATGTAGTAACGCTGTGAGAATATAATTCGTGGATAACTCATAGAAGCCTTGGCAGCCGAGAATGCGTCATATCCGATTAGGTTCGACTTTGTTAAGGATCGTCAGGGATCGCTTGTTTATGCTGTGTTGTCAAATTTGCACTGTAAATTTATTGACGGAAGTAGTTGGTTTAGTTATTCTTTCATAAATTCGGTAGACAACGTATGAAATAAAAATAGAAGTAAGAAAACTGTTAGACAAAGAGGCAGACAGGCAAGTTTACGGAAATGAAAAGGGTGAGGAACAAAGAATTAGGCACAAAAATGATGAAAGGAGCAAAGATGAAGTGAAAGTGAAAGGAATAAAAGGCGATAGAAAGGAAAAGAAAATGAAAAATAAAAGAAAGAAGAGGCGGTTGGCACATATTTCTTTATGTTATTTTATAACAAATGCACTTTCCGTGACATTCGAAGTGGGTACATATTTGAGAGGAACGGAAAGAAAAATCGAAACTGAGTCCAATGCAAGAAAAACAGAAGAGAGGGGAAACAATGAATCTGAATGAAGGCATACGAGAAAGGGAGGAATAAAAATAAACTGACGTTTATACTACGAAGTCGAAAACGAAGACAAAGCTAACAGACACATAAAAGGCATAAAAGAAAAAGGAGAGAGAGAGAGAGAGAGAGAGAGAGAGAGAGAGAGAGAGAGAGAGAGAGAGAGAGAGAGAGAGAGAGAGAGAGAGAGAGAGATAGAGAGAGAGAGAGAGAGAGATAAACAAAAGTTAACAGTACAAGGGAAGCCAACTGGTCTGTAATGAAATGATAATATATAAAATTCGATAAACGAAGCAAAATGAGTTCTTTAAATCCCTTTAACAACGCTTACGGAAATCCTTTGACATAAGATACTCCTGTAGTAAGGAAAGAGAACTCAAATTATATTCAAAGCACTTCAGAAACCTTTCGAAATCTTTCGAAGACTTCTCCACAAATTTAACCAAGAATATCAAACTTATTTGGGTATCAATGATATTCCGAAGCAATTACCAATTTTGATGATGACATTTCAAAATGAGATCGTTAGCAGAAGTTAATCAATTAAATACGTACAACATCAAATTTCGGAGAGAAAGTGAAGCACAACGATCTGGACTCTCTAAAAAAGGTGGTTTACGAAATTTGTTCACTAAAAATTGGTCTGTAGTACCTTCCACTTTCAATCTCCAGGGGTGTTTCAATAAAGAAGTGGTTTATCTTTTCTCCTGGAATCAGAGAAAATAGGTGTGTTATGTCTATCTATTTTTAAAGTTATAGTCTGCTAAACATAAATACGTATACTGACATCTATGAACTTGAATTTCGCTTAGTACCTTAACCATTGAATGGGCATGAGTTTAATCTCGTAAAAATGCATTGGGTTGGAATATCAAACATATGAAAAAGACGCAAATGGGAACTGCCCACTATACAGGAGTAAAACCTGGAAAAGCATAAAAAGGAACAAAGAGAAGATACATGAGGCAAACTCACAGTATGACAACCAAAAATATCAGTGTCATGTTTGTTGATGCTCCATCAGGCGACGAACTAGCATACCTTTTCAGGAAAACATTGAATAAGATAAATCTACAGATTAAAGTAGTAGAGACGTTAGGAAGCCAATCCATTCGAAAAGCCTCCATGTAGAGAGAACAACCGTATAATATGTAGGATGAACCCACAGGTTAACTGTAAGATTAGGAAAGTGGTCTATGACTTACTGTGTACTGAGGGACGATGCAGAAACGAGACAAATTATATTGGGGAGACGGCACGTAGCATAGGGGAGCGGATAGGTGTATGGAAATAGGGATTCACGTAGCGGATAGGGAACGGATAAGCGGGAGCTGGACGAGAAAAGCTCGCCAGTGCTCTACCAATAATATGCTCAATTAGAACATAAAGGCTCTGTTAATAACAGGGATATTAAGGTATTATAAACGCATAGAACAGACAAGACATTAGGACAAATTACAGAAGCCACACAAATAATAAAAGGCATACGGATCTTCAACAGAAAACACGAATGACCAACAACATCCCCCACCACGACGCTACGGAGCAAGACGACTAAAGACAGAATGAGTGAAAAAAAAAAGACATATATACAAACAGTATAATACACACACATACATATGCCTAAGAGGAAAATAGAGGAAAAATAGATAGATAGATAAATAAATGAAAAAAAAGAAGCTAAATAAAGAGTCCGGATACAGACAGTATAGTAAGCAAATCCATGTATAAACACAAAACACATACAAACTACATAGAGACGCATGCACACACGCGCGCTCGCGCACAAATACAGACGTAAACGCGTGTGCAGAAAAGGATACACATCATAGTAAGACTGAATTGACTAAACAGAACAGAAGATACTTGGGATGGGGAACTGTTGAAGAGGTTGGAGGATGTGTGACGAAAGATTTCCAGAGAAAGAACATAAAATTTAAAAAATAATAATAAGCAAGTGATGATCAAATATATAATGCATGTGTTTATTTGGCAAGGAAAAAGATTAAGGCCTCGAAATATGACAATATCTGTTTCAGTACATGATTTCACTTCAGAAAGTTTGGAAAACAAATGCAGAAAGACACACACACACACACACACACACACACACACACATTGTGTGTATACTATCTATCTATCTATCTATCTGTCCGTCCGTCCGTCCGTCTCTCTCTCTCTCTCTCTCTCTCTCTCTCTCTCTCTCTCTCTCTCTCTCTCTCTCTCTCTCTCTCTCTCTCTCTCTCATATGAGGCTAGAGCGGGTTAGAGTCCGCTGTAGCTGCCTGCTTCGTAGTGTCCCTCAGCATCAGTGAGCTGGAGAAGACTAAGAGATTGAACGTTTTTCGTACCTGCTTAAATAGCCGTTGTCGAGGAGAGCCTCGTTGTGGTGTCGCACATAGCAACGGTCGTATGCGAGATCTCGCTCTTGTCTCGGATAAGATAATGGCTGCCAGCGAGATCTCGTAAAAAATGGCGCTGGCTACTTGTGCCATGCTACAAGGGCTTTTTGCATTCGTGTTTAGACTTCTTTCGTGAAAATTTAGGCCAAGTGAGTGAGGAACATGGAGAGAGATTCCATCAGGATATTGCTTCAATAGAGAAAAGATAGCAACGGAGCTGGGACACTGCAATGATGGGGGTCTATATATGGTCATTGGTGCGTACAGGAACTCACAGTAGGAGAGAACGATATTCGGTGCATTTCTAGTAAAATCTTATGATCTCATCAAAGTTTTGCTTATATTTCTCATTAATAAATATTAGGACAAAATATTTTTAGTTCCTATTAATGTACAATGCGAGTAGCTTGAATAAAGTACTATCGCAGCTAAATTTTGTTCCCATTCTCGAGAAAACCGCAATTGTCGAAGTGATCGTAGAGCAACGTGAGATAAAGTGTTTTGCTGAAGAACACACAACCCGATCTAGGAATTGAAACCACGATATCGTGACCATTTCTGCAACACCTTAACTGCTAGGCCATATGCCCCCATTACTACTAATAATAATGGTTTCAAATTTTGCAACAGGGGCAGCCATTTTGGGGGGAGAGGATAAGTCGATTACATCGACCCCAGTGTTTCACTGGTACTTAATTTATCGACCCCGAAAGAATGAAAGGCAAAGTCGACCTCGGCGGCATTTGAACTCAGAATGTGAAGATAGACGAAATACCGTTAAGTATTTCGTCCGGCGTGCTAACGATAATAATAATAATAATAATAATAATAATAATGAGCACAAGGCCTGGAAATTGGAGGAGGGAGACAGTCGATTACATCGACCCGAGTACTCAACTGGTACTTAATTTACCGACCCCGAAAGGAAGAAAAGCGAAGTTTACCTTGACAGTGTTTGAACTCTGAACGTAAAGAGTCGGAAGAAATGCCGCTAGGCCTTTTTTCCGAAGCAGTAACGGTTCTGCTAGTTTCAGTAATATTAATAAAGATGATGATAATGGTGATGATGATTTTCTTTTATTTGCTCAAAAATGTGTGATACTAAATAAAGTAATGTTAGTTATGTTGTTTAGAGATGATAGTTTTCAGCCTTGAGCTAATTTGAATCTTTAAATATCTCTTTACTAATTTGTAGAAAAAGACGAAGATTTACTTCTACATATTCTCTTGTCGTCCATCATTAATTGGTAAAGCATTGTTTTTATTGTTTAATTCACATCCACATATCACGTATAAAATGTTAAGAGAATAATGTAGACAACAACAACAACAACAACAAGAGCAACCACAGCAATAACAACAATAGCAACGCGACGTGATGCCAAATAACGTTTGGAAAGTATTTCGTATCGATCAAATGTTTATCCAACCAGACCAGTGATGCCATCTGCCAATAGTGAAAATGGCGCTTTTTTAAATATAGAAAGAAGTTGCTATGAAATTTTATGATCATGCAATTTTAAATTTCACTTAAAGTCGACAATCTTTTGGCATTAATTAAGAAACAAAGAGAAAAGAGGGAAAAAAGAGAATGAAGGAGAATAAAACACGCGCGCGCGCGCGCACACACACACACACAAAACACGTAAGAAACACTATACTTTCAACGTCACTTTATTAGGAATATTGAGTAGTAATTTCGCCTTTAGCGCTCAATGATTTTTAAATACAAAATGGCGCTAACGAGTGAAATGGCACAAGTTGAAGGAAATAAATTATGATTTTCAGCATTAGAATAAATGTAAAAAAACAAAGTAAATACAATAACAAAAGCAACTAAATAACGTTCAGCAACTAAATAACGTTCAGCAACTAAAGGAAAATTTTCGTAGATATTTTCATATCTTTTAATATATTCTTTTATGTTATTTGATGAAGGAAAGGATGGAAGGATCGTTGCCTAAACACTACCAAAACCAGTGTCGGTGAGAAATACATCTTTTATCTATTACTTGTTTCAATCATTAGACTGCGGCCATGCAGGGACACTGCCTTGAAGAATTTTTAGTCGAATGTATGGTCCCCAGTACATATACATACATGTATTCAAGCACACAAACACACGTGTACGCACATACACACACGTACATATCTTTATACACACACGCACTCATATGTGTATATGTATGTATATGTATGTATATCTAAAAAAATATATATACGTATATGTATGTATATCTAAAAAGAGTTACTAATACAAACAACAGTGTCGCAGAATCAGCTCTACTACTACTACTACTACTACTACTACTACTACTACTACTACTACTGCTACTGACAATGATGATGATGATATCAGGTTTGGGCACAGGGCCAAACCCTTCTGAGGAGACAATTCAGCCGATGCCATCGACCTTAGTATTTAATTGATTATTTTATCGACCCAGGAAAGACGAAAGGAAAGTTAGCCGCCACAGGATTTGAACTCAGAGTGTGAAGGGCCAGAATAAATCCTGCAAGGTATTTTGCGACGCTAGCAATTCTGTCATTCTACCACCATAAAATCCTAATTGACATTTTATTTCATCGATCCTGAAAAAATGAAAAGCAAAGTTGACCTCAGTGAGAGAAATGAAAGTCAAGGTCAGCGAGGCGTATCAATAAAGGGTAAAGATGGTGTTGAAATCCAACCTAAATGCCAAAAATGTGATAACTGTAATGAATATCTGGGCAGTTGCAGTGGTCAGATGTAGCACGTCAATCCTCAAATGGACTAAGGAGGAAATACCAACACTGGATAGAAGGACGAGAAAGTTGATGACGCTGCGAGGGGCGCTACACCCTAAAGCAAACGTAAACAGACTGTACATGAAAAGAAAGAATGGTGGCAGAGGACTAATTAGTATTGACCATTGTATAAGGAGTGAAAGGAGAACGCTTGCCGAGTATTTGATAAATAGTGATGAAGACCTGCTGCAATATGCCACGAAAGATATGGATGTAAATGCAGATGAAATGATGGGCAACGAAGAGTTTAACCAAAGAGCTGAGAAGAGAAAAGAAGACCTTCTCGTAATGAGAATGCGTGGACAGTTTGAAAGGAATACACAAGAGGTTAAGGATAATACAGCATTGTGGGCTGGGCTTGAGCGAGGTGATTTGAAGTGTAACACCAAAAGCCTGATCATTGCTGCACAAGACCAGGCTCTCGCTACCAATTCAGTGAAGTATAACATCTATAAAACTTCTGACTCCCAGAAATGCAGACTCTGTGGAAAGAGTGTGGAAAATGTGACACATTTGGTAAGTGGATGTGAGAGCCTTGCACAAAAAGAATACGAGTACCACCACGGTAAAGTGTGTGTGTATCTTCATTGGATCGTAAATACCAATAAAAAGAAAAAAAGAACCGTGACAACCAAAATTTACTACCAGTAGAACAGATGGGTTGCAGGAAGAAGGCCAGAGGAAGGCATGATCTATTATATATAGACAGAGCAGTTGTAAATGAAGTAAAAACCAAAGAGAAAATAGGAAAGATTATAGGAAAGCCTGTGACATGATCCTATATCCATGGATAGGTGAATGTCTGAGTATATTCAGTATAACAGACTACATAAGAAAATTAATTAGCTTTAGCATGAAAAAATGGAAGGTAGAACTCTACTAAAGTGACAGACTCTTAGAGAGAGTTAATATCAAAATAAGAATTTTCCAGTGGGGCTCGTTGTCCCCTTTAATATTTGTCTTATTTTTGACCCCCTTCAGTTTAGTATTCAGGAGGGCATAGGTAGGGTACCAGTTAGAAATAGTAAGGGAAAAATTAACTAGATGCTCTACATGGATGATCTGAAGCATTTTAGTAAGAATGAAAAAGAGATAGATTCCTTAATACAGAGTGTAAGACTCTTCAGCAAAGATATAGGCATAGAATTTGACAGATAAGAGTGAAATACTAGTTATGAAAAGGGGACAGGTAGTCAACAGCGAAGGCATCGGATTACCAGATGATCAGATATTAAAATCATTGAGAGGAGTGAGTTATAAATATCTAGGTGTACTAGAATATGACAGAGCACTAACTACAGAAATGAAAACGAAAATTGAGAAGGAGTACATCAGAAAGGTGAGGAAGCTAATGAAGTCAAAGCTAAATGGTCCGAATCTTGTGAAGGCTGTAAATACTTGGGCATAATCATTACTTAGATTCTCAACAGCTTTTGTAGATTGGACAAAAACTGAATTAGGAAAGCTGGACAAAAGAACTAAGGAGGAATTCAATATGAATGGAGGACGCCACAGAAGAGGAGGAGTAGAAAGATTATACCTACTTAGAAAGGAAGGTGGAAGAGGGTTAATATCAGTAGAAGACTACGTGGTGTTAGGCAGAGTAGATATAGACTCCTATGTAGGTAACAGCAAGACATAGGGAAACTAAAACACCAAACGAACTTAATAAGCAGAAAAAGAACAGAAATTATCTGATTGGCAGGAGAAGGCGTTGCATGGTAGATTTCCAAAGATAGTTTCAGCAAATAACAGTAGTGAGACATAATTATGGCTGCAGAAAGGAAAACTGAAGAGGGAGACAGAAAGGTTGTTAGTAGCTACACAAGATCAAGCATTAAAGACTAATTGGATAAATGCCAAAATAGACAAAAACCAAGTAGATTCTCAATGTAGATTATGCAAATCAAAAGAGGAAAGCGTTACTCATATAATAAGTGAATGTAGCATGGTGGCACAGAAAGAATACATGAAAAAACATGACAACCAAGGGAGAACAATCCACTGGGAGCTTTGTAGAAAGCTAGAATTTGAACATTCTGATAAATGGTATGAACATGAACCTAGTAATGTACTAGAAAATAAGAAATGCAAGATGTTGTGAAACTTTGACATCCAAACTGACAGAGTAATAGTAGATAGAAATCCTGATTTGGTAGTAGTAGACAAAGAGAATAGAAAGTAGCAGATAATTGACTTTACAATCCCAAATGATGAAAAATTCTATATGAGAGGTTTAGAAAAACGAGCAAAGTACCAGGACCTAGCTATTGAATTAGAGAGTCTATGAGAAGTGCTGATAAAATGTATCCCAGTAGTTATAGGTGCATTGGGAATTATCCGTAAAGATCTAAACAGATGGATAGAGGAAATAACTATAAACCCAGTTTAGTAGAGCTGCAAAAAACAGTGTTATTAGGGACAGCTAGGATACTTAGGAGGGTTCTTGGCATCTAAGGTTACTTGTAGCCCGATGTTAGGATCTTTTTCTTTTCCAATAGTCTAATCTGATGAGTATATGAAAATAATAATGATAATAATAATAATGATGATGATGATGATGATGATGATGATGATGATGATGATAATGATAATAATAATAATAATAATAATAATAATAATAATAATAATAATAATAATAATAATAATAATAACAATGTTTCAGATTTAGGCACAAGGCCCGTATTTTTAGGTGGGTGGAGAACTAGTCAATTACATCGACTTCAGTGCTCATCTGGTATTTGTTTTATCGACGCCAAAAGTATGAAATATAAAGTTGACCTCGGCAGAGGTTTAATTTAGAACGTAAACAATAAAAACAATGATAATATCTTCAGTACTTCAAATTATGACAAAATTGGTATTAAAAGAGAAAATGGCCAAGACGTTTTAAATGAAAATCCTAGCTTCGAGAAATTTTATAATGACCTTCATTGTGATATTTGTAAACCAATTTATTTGTGACGTCAAAAAAAAAAAAATGATTGCTATTTCAATGACACTCTTTAGGCAAATTTCCCCTTGAAGGAAATAAATTAAAAAAAAATTGTTCATTATTTGTCCCGCTAGGTTTTTCAACGTTTAATTTTCTCTTACTTAAGATGTGAGAAAACGACGAAGTTATGGATGAAAAGATCGCCTAGCAATTTTCTTTTTTTTAGAATTTTATTGTCTTATTTAAGTTCATTATGATAAAAATGAAAATGGATGTTAAAATAATTGTTCAAAGTAACCTCTTCCTTAGTCATCTACAATGATGTCTCATTCACTCTTTTGCATCCGAAATGTTATATGCAAATATAAAAATAAATTAATGCATTTACCGACGTACAATACGCCGCTCTCTCGCACAAGACGCACACTCTTCCATAAGACTCGCTCCTATTTTTCAAGTATATTTTGTGGTAGAAAACAGATCTATTGTTCCATCATACTGTTTTTTTTTGTACGGGAAAATTTATGATCCTGTGTGTGTAATGCTGTGACAGTAAAGTAGAATAAAGTGTGAAACTATAAATTTATAATAAATACTTTACGTTCTTCAATTTTATCTTTCAAATCAGCCTCGTAGTTATCTATATTTCCACCAGTAGGAAAATTCCCATAAGCAAACACCTAGACCAATGCCCCGTAAACATAAACCCGAAATACCAAATCTTCCCTCTCTCTCAATGCACTGGAAACACTTCAACCCAGTTCCGTTTGAACAAGGAAAGCATATTCATTAAAAAATATAAACCACAGCTGAATATCCTTTAGAAAGAAGAAAAACACTAAAGAGGAAAAGGAAAAAGACTTAATTTCTTCACAAAAAGACAACCAAGAATAACAAACAATTAAAAAAAAACTTTAGTAACAGTCTTTCACCCTGGCTTTGAAACCGCAATTTCAAATTACCATACAATAACACCATACAAATATCAATTGCCGACGCCACCTATCTCTAGACCAATGAAATTTTACTAACACTAGTTGCTGACGTCACCTAACTCTGCACCAATCAAAAACGTACTTCAGCAAATACAAAAAAAAAAAAATGACCCTTTAAGAGAATCAACCAGCCGGAACGACTAATGACCGTTCCCTACAGAGAAGCCAATCAGGCAGAACGACAAACTTGACCACCGTAAAAGAAAACTTTAAAGAATCAAAAATCAGAACCGCTCGCGGAAATATTATAAATACACCGGATTCCAAAACACACCACTATAAGCGAAAGTGCCTTCACACGACGGAAAGAGGGCCAGAGAAACTGTAAACTAAATCATTTTTTTACTATCTTTAT
>NC_068986.1:109898749-109899719 GCF_001194135.2 Octopus bimaculoides
AACAAAGAAGTGTATTAGTTTGACGCTCGTGAAAATATGAAAAAGGTTTTAACATTTCGAGCCTACGCTCTTCAGCAGAAAGGAATATGAGAAAATAAACAGAGGAGCAATGAAAAAAAACTTATATATTTCAGCAGTCCATCGATCGGAAAAATAAAGAAGTTGAAAGAAAGGGAGATAATAATAAAAAGAGAGAGGTTTAATGAAAGCGCGATAATAAAGTGGTAGCGATTTCAACAAGAGAAGGTGCGCGTACCTATGTGTGTGAGAATGGTGTGTGTGAGTGTGTGTGCGTGCGTGTGTGTATCAGTTGATGCACACTTCTTCACATGGTGAGTATGCACGTATGTGTGTGTGTGATCAAACAGTGTGCATGTGTATGGTGTATATATGTGGGCGAAAGTTATCTTTGCCTATGTATGTTGGGTGTGTTAATGTGTGTTGCGTGTGTATGTATGTATTGCCTGTGTACAGGTATTATGTACTGGAGTGGATGTGAGAGTGTGTGCTTTGTGTACTGAATTAAATACTGTGTGTGTCACTGCTCATATAGTGGTATGTGTGTTGACGTTATTGAAGATTGCGTATGTATGTGTGGATGATGGGGTGTGGTGTTGGTGCTGGAAAGTGGTCAGTGCTAGTGTATGTGTGTGTGAAGTCGCATGGGACTGGTATCAAAGGAAGAGAGGAGCGAGATTGGTGTCAAATGAAGAGAGAAGGGGAGTTGAGCCCATGTGACGCAAAGGAGTGAAGAGAGGTGATTAATTCCTGTTCACTGCGAATAGCCCCTGATGCAAAGACAGTCCTAATGGCGCCTATGCAATGACAGTCCGATCACAAAGAAGATGCTATGTGTCGATATGTATTATATGTGTACGCATTTTAAGTCGAATTTATAAATGTATGTGTATGATTGCCTAATTCGAGTTATATATATATATATATATATATATATATATATATATATATA
>NC_068986.1:109900076-109901277 GCF_001194135.2 Octopus bimaculoides
GAGAGAGAGAGAGAGAGAGAGAGAGAGAGAGAGAGAGTGCGTGTGTGTCTCTTCGTCGATTGTTTACTCTGTACGTCCACTCTGTTGTTTGTTCGAAGCCCTAAATCTCCAAAAATTTAATATTTAAAAAAATTCTGGATGCTGCTGTCTTATGAAGTTTTCGTATCTTCTCAAAGGCACAAAATGGGTAGTAATAAACAGTGGACAACTGATGAGAGACTTATTCTCTTTTGGCATTTTGTCTCGTGTGTTTACGTATTTTTCACGTGTTGGTGATGTCCTGTACTTAATGTATATTTTTTATTTACTTATAATCGAACGCCACGCAGGGTTGTCCACAGTAAGTTATTACATATCTATCTATCTATATGTATGTGAGTGTGTATGTGTGCTTATATATATGTATATATATATATGTATATATCTCTATATGTGTCAGTATATATATATATATATATATATATATATATATATATATATATATATATATATATACATATACACCCAGATATCATATATATAATATATTGTTACATTTCGTGGTCATTTTTTGCCAAATAAATACAAGCATTATATGTTCCTTCTTCACTCGTTTATTGGTGTTCTTATTTTATGTCCATTGTCTGGAGATCTTTCGTCACACATCTGTGACCTCTTTAGCGATCCTTTCCATCTACGTGTATCCTCCTGCTCCGCTTAATCCATTCTGCCCTATGATGTGTATCCTTATCTGCGCATGCGTTTGCATCTGTGTGTGTTCGTTCGTGTGCCTGTATATGCGTGCGTGTGTGTATGCGTGCATACGTGTTTTGCATGTGTGTGCATATGATCTTGCCGACTACACTGTTTATATCCATGTCAGTTATATTGTTGTTGCTGCTATCGTTGTTGTTGTTAGTGCTATGTTCCCCTCACCTACTTTTCCTCTCCCATTACTGCTGCTGCTGTTCTTGGACCTTATTTTGATATTGTTCTTGTATCTTTCTGTGTTTGTGTGTTTGTTCATGTTGTTGCCATCGTGGTTGTTGTTGTTGTTGATGCAGCCGTTTATGAAGTTACTGTATGTGTATTTGTGTGTGTGTGTGTGTGTGTGTGCGTGTGTGTGTATGGGCTTGCATATATGACCGCACTCGGTTTCACACCAGGAATCTTGCATCACAAATTCATAAACGCACACACACACACACGCACACACACACGC
>NC_068986.1:109901287-109903369 GCF_001194135.2 Octopus bimaculoides
CACACACACACACACACACACACACACACACACACACACACGATATTAAAGGCTGTATTTTGATGATGTTTTAGCTTTTGTCGCTTTTAAAGACACTAAATTTACATAAAGAATCTCCACTCGCCTTGTCTCCGCGCATAAATATATCATTTCATATCAAAATATAAATATATACCACAAATTCTCTGTACCTTGTGACACTGTTTTTTTTGACGCGTTTGTTCTGCAAGCCGCAACCGTTTCTCTTCCTCTCTTCTACAACGTCATTAAATTCGCTTGTCAAACGAATCGTTCTTCTACTTATCTAGATATATCGAAAGTATTTTATTTTTCAGTTGCCAAATAACACAAAACAAACTGAAAAACAAAAGACAAAAAAGAAATCGAACTTAGTTAGAACCTAATTAGATTTTCTTCTTAACGAAAAAAATAAAAGGTATAACAGAAAATAACATCAAAACATTTTTGTGAGTTTCATGTAAGTTGTTGTTATTATTATTATTATTATTATTTTTGTTGTTGTTGTTGTTGCTTTATTTTATACGAACTGTTCCAAATCTCACCCAGAGACCTCATGCAGCAAGCTGGACGTTTTACTAAGGATTTTATTTAAGGTTAGCACTGTAGGGAAATAGACCAAACACTGAGTTAAGGTTCTCTTAAATTTGTAATATTTGCAATTTTGAAAAATTGTTAAGAGAATCAGATATTTTCTGGTTGACAATGTGTTTCGAAGAATATGGTCAGTTCCCAGAGGAACAATTTTTTGTAGTTGTGATACTTATGGATTCCCTAACATTTGACAATAGCGTTTAAGAATACCATTTGGTATTATCCCGAAAGCTCAGATGATTACAAGTCCAATTGTCGCTCTCTTATTTTTGTACTTCTATTATAATTATATATATTATATACAATTTAGATTGTATTTCTTGCTCGATGGCAACTTTATAAATTGTGAGCTATATTTCGTATGTGATATACAGGTGATGCTATGTGTTTTACAAGGTACGATAGAATAACATCCCATATTTTACAGAACAAAAATATGGAATCTAGGAAGTGGTTTGTAATATATTAATGAATGACAAATATGCGATGTAAGTTGATGTCAGTTGAGCGACGATTATGTTAGAGTGTGTGTTGTGAATCATATGAACTTGTAAAACATTCGGCCTGAAATCAAAGTTAAAGGTATGCTTACAGAAGAAGTAAACTCCTTAGACGTTACTCTTGACTCTAGTTTCAATCACTCCATTATACACTCCTGCACAGTTAGACTATCTACCTAACCTCTTCAGTCAACTATCCAACAATAACAAATAGAGAGTGCCATCACATAAATGTATAGTCGTAGTATTGTATAACGTTTATAACAACTTAGTATTTAGAAAGAACCAAGAATTCATTAGAAACAAACAACAATCTCTCCAACATGAATGAAAACGGTCATCCGTTATAACACCCAATGCAACTGTAATGCTCAAAACAAACATTTACTGCAAGCATTTCTTTTCGCTCATAAGTTGACATTTCAGACACAGATTCTATCAGATGTTTAACAAAAACTGCAAGGGTTGGACAAAATAATGGAAATACCTAGCATCATAGCATGATAATTTTGAAATATCTATAAAACTGTCAAAAGCTTGTTTACTTTCATGTTTTTTTTTAAATAATAATAATAATAATAAATAATATTTATAGGATTGATGTTACTCCTCCAGAAAGTAGAGACAATAAAGAAGAGTGCGACTGTTATTAAATGAACAACAACAACAACAACAACAACAACAACAACAACAACAAAAACAACAACAACAACAACAACAACAACAACAGCAACAACAACAACAACAATAATAATAATAATAATAATAATAATAATAATAATAATAATAATGATAATGTGGGAGTGGCTGTGTGGTAAGTAGCTTGCTTACGAACCACATGGTTCCGGGTTCAGTCCCACTGCGTGGCACCTTGGGCAATTGTCTTCTACTATAGCCTCGGGCCGAACAAAGCCTTGTGAGTGGATTTGGTAGACGGAAACTGAAAGAAGCCCGTCGTATATATGTATAT
>NC_068986.1:109903959-109904642 GCF_001194135.2 Octopus bimaculoides
CTTGGTATAAAAGATGGGCTACAGCAAATATTCTGCTTAATACCACAGATTTGCTTGTCAGTTGTTTGACCTTAACCAGTTGAGCATGTCCCTTGGTGGCTGACGATATGTGCATCTCTGATCATGAGCAGAAGTAGTGGGGGAGCATCATAGCCATGTGTTGAGAGGAATTCTTTGGGGTTTGAATAATTCACCTCTGGAAACATGGGTATTTTGCTCAACATCCTTAAACAAACCTTATTCAGGGACCTTTTGAGCGGGATGGGCTACTCGACCTGACGAAAATTCTAACTGGGCCTCACCTGCGAGGTCATGTGCTGTTTATCTTGGTATCAGAACACCATGTCGCGCACATATGGTTGTAATGCATGTGCCTGGTGTACCCTTATCAGACGGGTAGTCATGATGGGTATACTGGGCTTCGTATATTTTACCACAGTGTCACTTTGATGGCATGCACTGCTCTCTTACTCAATAATAATAATAATAATAATAATAATGATAATAATAATAATAATAATAACACCGGGGAAGTTTAACGAACAGATAACACCGGGGAAGTTTAACATGTGAGTACGATAAATCACTGCTCCGAAACTTATCCAAAAACATCGGAAATAAAGACATCGCATGGAGCCCAAATATAGCTGACAAAGGGTTGGACTATACCCGAGTAAGTAATA
>NC_068986.1:109908295-109910576 GCF_001194135.2 Octopus bimaculoides
TGGAAAAACTTTCAAAATACAAAGACCTGGAAATAGAGATAACTCGAATGTGGAATCTAAAAACAGAAACAATTCCTATCATAGTAGGTGCCTTAGGTATAATAAAAAAATATTCAGACAAATACATAACAAAAACACCAGGACTTACAAATATATATAACATACAGAAAATTGCACTACTGGGTACTGCACACATTCTACGCAAAACACTTTCAATACAGTAAACATAAGAGCACCACAGCAAACCACAGCACATACCCAAGGCGCACAGAGCTGCGCTCGGTAGTGAAGTGAAAGCACGTTATAAAAATAAAACTACTGAATAATAATAATAATAATAATATTAATAATAATAATAATTATAAATGAATAGTTTAATTGACTTACTAACTAAATTTAATGGCCACAATAATAACTATTATAGTATTGTATAGTTCAACAACGTCTTATTACAACAATATTATTTTGTTACTTATAAAAGAATTAATAAAATTTAGATATATTCTATTTATAGTCTGTTGGTTGTGGCTGTATGTTCCTTGTGTTTTGCATAAATGGTTGCTGAGAGCCCGTTGTATCTCATGGCTTAGGTCGGCTTTCATATTTTCTAGATAAGTTAGTAAGAAAGATTTGCCTCTTTGATTTGCCATTTGGTCAGAGGGTACATGGTTCATGTTTATGTTATTTGGTGTTATGGTTTTCCCATAGTTCTGTCTTCGTTGTTTGGTTGTAGGAGGTGAAATGTGGTTGTGTTTTGTTTTTGTTGTCATAGGACTCCTCTGTTGCTGTTTATATTTATTTTTCGAACGTTTTCTGCCCTTCAGATGGTGGTGGTTACATTCTGGGTTCAAGCACATTCTTAGTGACACAGAAGTTTGGCACAGTTTAGGATGGAAGAAGGTGCATCCATATATAGGATCAGGGCCATGGACTCTGTATTTAGCACAGTATTTGGGGTGGAGGTGAGGGCAGTTTTTTCCCGTTACGCCATATGGACAGGTGCCCTTAACAAGTCTACGGCATAAGGTAGGATGGGAAAAAGCACAGCGTCCATTGTTGGTGCCGCTGGGGTTAAATCTACAGTTACCTTGAGAATGGTAACGACAGGGTTTTTGACGTGGGCATATTAGAGGCTTTTCTGTACTGGCAGGCTCGTTGGTCAGTGGTCCTATTTTAGTAGCAATAGCAGACTGTTGTTGTTGCTGTAGCGGCAGTGAAATTTGATTTGCAACAGTAGGGCTGGATGGAATCAGGTCAGATAGTGGTGCCAAACAAGGTGCTTCCAATGTAGTAGCAGTAGCAAGCTGTTGTTGTTGTGGTAGTGAGTCCTGGCTTGCCACGGTAGTGTTGGGTGGAATTAGGTCAGAAAGCGATATCGATGAGGATGTTGTTTGTTGCTGGCTAGCGGGTCCATGAAATGACCCCTTACCTGTTGGAGTTGGGTCAGTGGGTGCACTACATCCATTGACAAGTATGGCTTCTAGTGTTGCCATGTGCGTGTGTAAAGTATGAAATGATCGTGTGATTTCTTTTATTTTGTTTTCGATCTGTTTTACAGATCTGCAAAAGGATTGTGGCGCTAATGTTTCAGCGATTTTACCGTAGACATTAGCATTTACACAGTCATTATGGTGAGTGTACCAAGCGTTTATCAGTGCACTGATTTCGTTTTCCACCCGGTGCCGTTTTAGAGTATTATTGGCCATATTCAGTGGCACAGTATTATACAGAATACGTTAGTTATTGGTGACTTGATGTAATAGGGAATGTACCGTTGTAAAGTTTGTGTCGATATATTCGGAAATGCGTGGGTGTGCGTGAGAGAGTTCAGTGTATTTAGTACAAATCAGAATGAGCGGTGTGTTCAATACAAATCAAGAGAAAGGAATTGTACTCACGGCACTAATTTTAGAACTATTGTTTCTCCAGGTTTTATATAAATTTACGTAAATTTATCTTCCGATGATAGTAAAATAGTAGAATAGTAGAATTCAAGAGTTCTGGGACTAAAAATAAGGAAAGTTACTGCTGGTTTGAGTTGAAATCTGTTTCTTTGGTAACTGAGTGGCCGGAGCTATGAAAAGTACGTCTTGTTACGACGAACGAATGCTCGGATGTACATATATATATGTATGTGTGTGTGTATGTGTGTGTGTATGTGTGTGTGTATATAAGTTTATACACACACACATATATATGTACGTGTATATATACACATATATACATATATGTGTATATATACATATATGTGTATATATATACATTTATATATATATATATA
>NC_068986.1:109910878-109914247 GCF_001194135.2 Octopus bimaculoides
TATATATATATATATATATATATATGTAGTGACGTCATTTGGCGCCAAAATACAGTCGCCATTACTGCGTTTTCATCCACGCATGCGCAGGGAATAGTTCCGGAAGGAACACAGCAAGAGTCCCATGCGCATGCGTGGAATTCAACATCTAAACGTTCCCGCTCTTTTCATTCTCTTTTCTCGCCGGCCGGCGAAGAGGTAACACAGGTTCAACAGAGCTCTCTCACATGAGCATGGACGGGTCAAGCTGTCTCTCCAGCATCTCAACTCTGGGGACAGCTCATTCCAACATTCCAACGTCTCAGCGACCATGCCTATTTTCCTCCATGAATAAATACTTTTATGTTTCTGGTTTAGAGACTGCGTTATCCGTTCTTAAATTTTTCCTTAAAGTTTGATGTGAGGAATTAGTTATTTAACCTAAAGGTTGAATAAAGAAAGATATTTCTTACATATATATATATATGTGTATATATATACACACACACACACACACACACACATATATATATATATATATATATATATATATATAATGTTTGAACCAATTTTAGTTCTGGAGCTGCGGCCATACTAGGGCACCACCATTGGCTTCACCTTCATTATTTGGTGGCATTTGGTGAATGAAGGAGTTTAATATTTTCTGCCGTGAGGTAGTGAGGTAGGCTCATCTGGAACTCTTGACAGAGGGAGATCTAGTGTTTTGAAGACACCTACATCCACATCATGCAGGTCTCTCGGGTATTTTGGAAAGATATTGAAGAGCAGAAGGCTCTTCAAACCCAAGCTGCTGCAATACCATGTTCTCTATTTTGATGGTGATATTGGGATCTTTAGCACTATGCAGTAGCGCCTCGTTGTGCTGCTTGTGTAACTTTCAATGCTAAAGTTTGGCAGAGGTCCTTCTAGAATGTTGCAGATGTATATCACTGTATATCTCTGCCGCCTTCATTTTGTGGAAAAAGTCTTAACTTTCAGCATTTCTCAGTAGTTCACACGTTGCATTGGGACAAATTTCTTTATGTAGCTTCGCTAGATTGCTTCAAGTTCCGCCGTTAATTTTATACTCTGTGAGGACCATATTCCGAAGTAATAGCGGTTGAGTTCATATGTCCTCCAAAGAAAACGATGGTTACTCATGTCAATGTCCAGGTCTTGCACTGATTTTGGTTAAGGGATTGCAGTTCCTCCTGGACTGGTGTGTGTGTGTGTATGTGTGTGTGTGTGTGTGTGTGTGTGTGTGTTTGTGTGTGTGTGTGTGTTTGTCCACCTACCATCACTTGAAAGCAACTGATGTATGCTTGTTTACGTTTCTGTAACATAGCAGTTTGTCAAAAGGAAACGATAGAAGAAGTACCAAACTTCTAAACAAGTTCTGTGTGCGATTTGTTCGACTAAGCCCTTGAAGGCCGTGTCCCTAAATGGCCTCACTTTAATGACTCACCAGGGAAAGGATAAAAGATATTCTGTTATACTTACTCAGACAGACAGACACACACACACGTATAATAGAAAATGAGAAAGGTTTATGCGACTTCAGCTGTTTACAGAAACGTGTAGTTGTCCCATGTAGTAAATAGTTGCATTATTTGCAACGAGGAGTACACCTGCACCAGACCGTCACAATTTACTTGTCCTGGCCATAGACTGTGATATGTACCAGTGGTAAGCATTAATTTGGTGATCTCGTCTGTTGATTATCGGTTCACATAATCTATTGACTCAGTCTTGTGTAGCTCTAAATAAAAACCATGTTACACTCTATATTATAACAATAGTAGTATTTCTCTAGAGAACAATAGTTGTAGGTAACTTGTTGATCGACATGATGTTTGTATAAACTAGCCGTGTATTAGTCTCTTCGTTTTTCGGTCTTGTTTGATTCTGTTGAATTCAATCATATTGTTGAATGCACATTATTTTGCTATATATAAAAATAGTTAGGAATAATTAGCAAAAATACAACAAAAATCAATCTCACTAACAAAAAAAAAAAAAGAATAACAAAAAAACAAACAAACAAACAAGCTTGGTGGAATCGATAATATATATTTCCTTTGCTTTGTCTTCGATATCAGTTCAATTTCTTTTTTACATTGTTTGTTTTATTTCATACCATTCTGCTTCAAGTAGTTGAATTGGAATCAATTTTGAAAGAAATGCTTGATAATTTCGCTGTCAATTTCAACAAATCGCTGAAGGCAATCTTTCAAATAAATGATGTTTTTTTTTTCAGGAATGTGGTCGTCTTCATTAAAAGTGATTACGTTTAAAATTGTCTATTTTTTCTTCATATTATCATTTTCTTGATTTTTGTTTTTCATTCTTCGTCAAGTATGAGTGGTTTGTTTGGTGCTATTTTTTTAACATATTGCTTCAAGTTGAGATTTCTCCATTGTGTGACTTTTCTTGAGGTTTGTAGTCGTTCTTTTCTGTTATTTTATGAAATGTGTATACTTAAAATAAATACATACGCATAAAAGTTAACCTACTAGTGTGTATAGATGTGCATGGGTTAGTGTATATATGTGTGCATAATGTACATATATACTCACACAGTGTATATACATGTGTAGGAGTTTGTGTGTATGTATGCATATCTATCTATCTATCTATCTATCTATCTATCTATCTATCTATCTATCTATCTATCTATCTATCTATCTATCTATCTCTGTCTGTCTGTCTATCTATCTATCTATCTATCTATCTATCTATCTATCTATCTATCTATCTATCTATCTATCTATCTATCTATCTATCCATACATACATACATACATACATGTCTTTCTGCCTGTCCCTCTATATAAACGTGTGCGATTTTAGTGCGTGTATGTATTCTGTGAGTGTTCATGTCAGTATGTGTGTGTATATATATATGTGTGTGTGTGTGTGTGTGTGTGTGTGTACATGAGCTACACATACAAGTCTACTACCTCAAATTACGGGCTGTGCCGCACCGGTCTAGTGATTTGACGGAAGCACAGATAGAGAAGTTAAGTTAGACTAGAACGAAACAAATAATACGTCTGTAGGAATTATTTTTAAATAAGCTAGAATATACAAGCTAGACTAGCTAGAAAAATAAAAAGAACAACTACAGAATGGAATAAAAAGCATAAAACATGAAAATTGTTCATCGACCTTCACACAGTTTCTAAAGCACACACACACACACACACACACACACACACAGACACATAGGGTGCGGTGCGGTGAATAAACTGTCGTCTAAATTATGCAAAAATGAAAATAACACTGACATCTCATTTTAACAGATATATTTACCAAAATTATATAAAAAATATATTGGAAAACTAAAGAGTAAATTTATTCAATGAAATTCCCATTGGCTTCAATCACGGCC
>NC_068986.1:109915768-109921365 GCF_001194135.2 Octopus bimaculoides
CTTCTCGGACACTTTTCCTATTACTTTTTCACTTTTTTTCTCCATCACCCTTTTATCTTCCTTCCTTTTGGTCGCAGCTTTCATTTCCACCTCTTCTTTCTTCTTTTTCTGGCTCTCTGGCGGCGGGCTCGCTCTTCCAGTTCTCCTTTTTCTTTCTACCACCGTGAATCCCTCCTCCGCTGTTTCTTCTTCCACCTCCACCTGTACTACCTGGTTCGCACTCTCTCGCTTCTCCGTCTGTTCTCTCTGTGGGCATCTCATCTTCATGTGGCCTTTCTCCCCACATGCAAAACATATACGTAGCCTGCCCTCCACTATCACTCTCAATCTAAAGTCGTCAGTCAGCACACCTCTCCTCAACAATGCGATTTAAGTCTTCTATTGTTGCCTGGATAGTGAGCTCAATTCCGTATCCCCAGTAATTAATTCTTTGTGTCCTTGTGGCCTTCAGTATTTTGGCCTCATCCTCCATGTTGAACATTATGGCTGCCATCAGCCATGTTTCTTTTAGTTCTGGGGGTACTTTGCCTACTCGTACTCTGGCCACACGTTTGCTACAGTATGAAGGCAAAAGCACCCACTCCTCCGATCTTATTGCCTCCATCGAGTGTTTAATTGCTTCTTACTCTGTCGCAAAGCGCACCTCCACGGTAGCATACTTCCTTCCTCTTGTTATAAATGTTGTTAGATTTTTTATGCTTTCTAAACATTCTTCAATTTCCTCCACTGTCGCAATCTCTATCTTTCTCGTTGCAATTTTCATTGTCTTGAATACAACTGTTCTTTTTGTTACATTGCTTGTCAGTTCTGTAGGCGGCGTTAACTTCAACGTATCTCCATCTTTCTCCAGCAACCTCTCATATTCCTTCATTTTCCTTGGTTCTGCCTTAATTTCAATTATTTCCACTGTTTCCTCTTCTATTCCTTTTCCAGTTGCGGCCACATAACTGTGACCACCCACTAGCTTATTCTCTATTTTTCCCCAATGGGAAGAGAAAAATAACAATTCACAATAACAATATCAACAATTCGAACAGTAATACTCAACAAACAAATATTTAACGCTCTGACTTGCTACAAAAACACTCCATTATCAACAACTCAAACCACCTACAAAATCGGTGAGACTACCAAAATGCTTTCTTTACTACTACCGACGACTACTCTTTATAAGAGTTAAGCTAGTCCATTCTCAAATCCGCCAGGGGTGTCAACGACTCTCATTACAAAATCTCCTCTTTTGAGGTTGACTTCTGTCGGAAGTTAATACTATTTTTTTTATTTAGTTTTGCGTTGTCACTTTTATATCCTGACGACTCGTTGCCAGATGTTATAACGTAATTGTTACCCGACTCTTAGGTGACATTGTTTGTTTTGCACACAGCACTCTTGTTTTTCGTTGTACTAAGCACTCTTATTAGCACTCAAACAGACTTTAGTGCGATTATTTAACCCCAAGAAAGACATCTCCTCTAGCAGGTTAACACAGCACAGCTGCATCCGATATATTGTGAGCAGGGGAATCGAACCCCTACCACATTCTAGCAACGGGACCAACACACAGTATTTTCATCAACTATCATTACTGCAACTTACGTGTTCGGTGCAAGTTGAACGCGGAACTAACACACTGCTTCTTACCGGCCTCAAGCAAAACTCTTCAACGACTTCTGCCGGGACGTGATAGGTATTTTACTGGTGGTACTTTGGCTTCCGAGCGCGCAACCTCTACCAGCTTTCACCAATTTCTCGATGTCCTGTACATGCAACAGGTTGAACTGGGTTACATGTTACCAGTAGCCCCCAATAGAGACCTGACCTTATAGTAAGGTAAACATTACGACCTCCTGTACATACATATGCATATTATCACTTATCGATTATAAATTCGAAACCGTGTTACGTGCAGCCACATTATCGGTGATAATGGCGAACCCATAGCTAAACCCTCTTTTTGTCGATATATATCAGTGTCCATATTGAAATAGATAGTTTCTACACAGACGGTCAACATTTCCATCAAGTTTCTTATTGGTATACTAGTGCGTTCTTTTAGATGGGTGTCTGTCACTAGTTTTTCTTGAAATCAAGAAAAAACTAGACAGACACCCATCTGAATAATAATAATAATAATAATAATAATAATAATAATAATAATAATAATAATAATAATAATGATAATAATAATAATAACATCGAAAAATACCTTAGGAATGAGAACCCATGTTCGAAAATTCCCCAAGACACTGATGAAGGCTGGAGGGTATATCAGTCGAAACGTTGTGTTAACAGCAAACAAGATGAGAACAAATATCCGTCAAATGTAAATAATGTAAATAATGTACATAATTCCTCATTTATTAAATATAGAACTGTGTCTGTCTATCTGTTTATCAGTCTGACTTTCAGTTGGTTACTATAGCATAAACTATAAATACAGACATATAACAAAGAAACAACGACAGAGAAACAAAGAAAGATAAATTGATAACATGAGAGATAGTAATGAGTGTGTGTGTGTGTGTGTGTGTGTGTTAAGAAGAGAGAGAGAGAGAGAGAGAGAGAGAGGTAGAGAAAGGGAGTGAGAAGGAGGTAGATAGATATAAATAAATAAAAAGAAAGAGAGAAGAACAAAACGTAATAGTAAAAGCTCATGTTTATGGCTTTGGTTGTTGGGAATGAAAGAAATGATAGCGGTGAAGGAAGTTGATGATTGTATGAATGAAGTGAATGACAGTATGAACGATGAAGTGTTGCCTTGAATGAGAGGACAGTGAAGGTAACTATTTGTGTGTTTCTCTAACAATCAACCGAAGGAGTTTTGACTGAAAATTGCAGCAGCTGAGGTTACACAGGATTTACTTTGGGAGTCAATATTTGCCAAAAATTGTCTCCCTAACAACTTATTGACATTAGGTTGTTTGGAAATTAGATTGTTCCCGACTTCGAAAGAATAAAAAAAGAAGTCGGGGAAAAGAAAAACGATGCTGCTTCTACTGTCTTTCCACCCCATAAAAATAGACAAATAGAAAAAAAAAAAACAGTTAATAAATAACAGAAATAAAAATAATATAAAATAAACAGAGATAAAAAAGCAAAAATTAAATTGAGAATTATTCTCGTCTCTTGCTTGTGCGCTCGCTTAGGTTTTCTGTTAGTAAATGAGTTCAGATACTAATTTTACCCGACGACAAATGCAAGTCCGCCCACCGTCATCTTAACTAAAGAACGAATGTAGAAACTAACAACAAAGTTGCCTATTTTCTTCACTTTTATTTTTTATTGTCAATTTCGTTTTTCCCCATAACGCCTTTCCTTTACGTGTGTATATATTTGTATGCGTGCGTGTGTGTGTGTGTGTGTGTGAATGTGCGTGGATGACCTTTAATTCCTTTTGACCAACAACGCCAAAGTCATACTTGAGCACCATTAAATCTATCTATCTGTCGAGTTTAGAGGGATATATAATCCTGGAAGTCACCGTGTTTCTTCTTAAATCGGTTTCAGATGCCGGCTACCCGAGGTTACAATAACTTGCTGGACTCTGGTAACTATACTTGCTTGGTAAATCCGAGTGTTCTATTCAGGACTGCATTGTTTCCGTAGAGTATTTCCTTTAGTTTCATTTCGAAACGGCAGTAAATAAGGACCGTCGATCACACCAGGATGCATGTCAAGTAGTGCGCAGTCGATGCAGCTGAAACGCGCGCGGGTCCAGAACCGAATGTTGTAAACAACTGCTTAATAAAATTATAGGTGTCAAAAATCACCGTGTCTTCCTTATCATTATATATATATATATATATATATATATATATATATAAAGAGAGAGAAAGAAAGAGAGAGAGAGAGGGGGGAGATAAAAAGAGAGACAGACATAAATAGATATATATTTAGACGCATATGTAGAGATATAATTATATAATGTGATGTTCCGTGATGGTAATATCAACAGAAAAGTACTCAATCTGGTGAGAGATAGATGTTATTTAATAAACACAATATATGTTTTATGTGCTACTATTAGCTTCATGTGTTAAGAGCAAGCTGGGCACTATTTTTAACACGTATGGTATCCTAGCACAATCATCAGACACTGCCCACATGTGCCTCATATATCTGTCATATATGAGGCACATGTTACAGCGAAGCTTGAGAATGATACAGCCAATAAGAATAGTCATAACGGACTATGTGAAGACAAATTTAAAAATCGCTATGCTAATCACATACCCTCCTTACGACACAGAGAGAAAAGTAAAATCACGAAGTACAGAAAATATCTGTGACTAGCAGGAGAAGGCGTTGCATGGTAGATTCCCAAAGATAGTTGCAGCAAATAGTAGTAGTGAGACATGGTTATGGTTGCAGAAAGGAAAGTTGAAAGGGGAGACAAAATTTTGTTAGCAACAGCACAAGATCAAGCATTAAGGACTAATTAGATAAAAGCCAAAATAGACAAAAACCAAGTAGATTTCCAATGTAGGTTACGGAAATCAAAAGAGGAAAGTGTTACTCATATAGTAAGTGAATGTAGCATACTGGCACAGAAAGAATACAAGAAAAGACAAGACAATCTAGGGAGAGTAATCCACTGGGAACTATGTAGAAAGCTAGGATTTGAACATACTGATAAATGGTATGAACATGAACATAGTAAAGCATTAGAAGGTAAGAAATATAAGATGTTGTGGGACTTAAACATTCAGACCTACAGTGTAATAGAAGGTAGAAGAGCTGATTTAGTAGTAGTTGATAATGAGAGTAGAAAATGGCAGATAATTGACTTTACAGTCCCAAATGATGAAAAATCAATAAGAGAGGTATAGAGAAATTAGTATAGCAGCAGTAGCAGCTAGCCACTGAATTTCAAAGACTAGGTACATTGGGAATTATCCTTAAAGATCTGAACAGATGGATGTAGGAAATAGGCATTGACCCCAGTGTTGTTAGGGACAGCTAGGATATTTAAGAGGGTTCTTGCCATCCAAGGTTACTTGTTGTAGCTCGATGTTAGGATTTTTTCTTTCCCAAAAGTCTTAATCTGTTGTGTGTATATGAAAACGATGATGATGATGCTGATGATGATGAAGATAATAATAATAATAATAATAATAATAATAATAATAATAATAATAATAATAATAATACCAATAATAATAATAATAGCAATCTTAGTAGGCGCTTTAGGTATGATAAAAAATATTCAGACAAACACATAACAAAGACACCAGGACTTACAAATATATATAACATAGAGAAGATTGCACTACTGGGCACTGCACACATCCTACGCAAAACACTTTCAATACAGTAACCATAAGAGCACCACAGCAAACCACAGCATATACCCAAGGCACACAGAGCTGCGCTCGGTAGTGAAGTGAAAGCACGGTATAAAAATAAAACTACTGAATAATAATAATAAAGATGAGGACGAAGAAGACAATATAAGCTAAAGTCATCGAAGGATATTTTCATCACTTCGCACGACAAGAGAAGTGAGGTAAACATTTTATAGAATTCACACACATACATCATTCTCTTTCTCTTTCTTACACGCATTCACGTGCGCACGCACAAACACGTATATATAT
>NC_068986.1:109922505-109922666 GCF_001194135.2 Octopus bimaculoides
TATATATATATATATATATATATATATATATATATATATACTCACATATATATATATATACACACATATATATACAAAAAATATATATACATATATACATATATATATAAATATATATACTTATATATAAATGTAGATATACACACGCACATATATATATA
>NC_068986.1:109922676-109925682 GCF_001194135.2 Octopus bimaculoides
GTATATGTTTGTGTGTCTGTGTTTGTCCCCCTAACATCGCTTGACAACCAGCATAAGCGACCGATAGAATAAATACTAGGCTTACAAAGAATAAGTCTTGGGGTCGATTTGCTCGACTGAAGGTGGTGCTCCAGCATGGCCACAGTTACATGGCTGAAACAAGTTAAAGAGTATATAAATATATAAAGGCGTATATATATATACATAGGCGCAGGAGTGGCTGTGTGGTAAGTAGCTTGCTTACCAACCACATGGTTTCGGGTTCAGTCCCACTGCGTGGCACCTTAGGCAAGTGTCTTCTACTATAGCCTCGGGCCGACCAAAGCCTTGTGAGTGGATTTGGTAGACGGAAACTGAAAGAAGCCCGTCGTATATATGTATATATATATGTGTGTGTATGTGTATGTGTGTGTGTGTGTTTGTGTGTCTGTGTTTGTTCCCCCACCATCACTTGACAACCGATGGTCGTGTGTTTACGTCCCCGTAACCTAGCGGTTCGGCAAAAAGAGACCGATAGAATAAGTACTAGGCTTACAAAGAATAAGTCCTGGGGTCGATTTTCTCGACTAAAGGCGGTGCTCCTTCATGGCCGCAGTCAAATGACTGAAACAAGTAAAAGAGTATATATATATATATATATATATATATATATATGTACAATCAGAAAAAAGCCCCCTGCAACACTCAAAATCCCGATATGCCTCCATAAATAATAACTCCCTCCTCGAGTGGGCCATGTTGTCCGATTCCTGATTTGAATGACTCTGCCAACTGGTGCTATTAAGTTGGACATGGCCAGGGCCAGTACTGGCCGAAACCTATCAAAGTATCAAAATATATATACATATATATATATTTATGCATATATATATATATATATATATATATATATATATATATATGCATACATGTATATATACATATATACACACGCACGCACACACACACACACACACACACACATACACACACACACACACATATATATATATATACATATATCATGATGATGATTGCTTCATCTTGAGAGATGACAGTCGTCCCATTAACGCACACACCACACCCCGTCACACAGTACAATCACTGCGTTGATGGGCCCTTCGATGACTTTTAAGACCACCTGTTGACTGACAGGGTTTAAAACGCAAGTGACAGATATTATTCAAGTTTCTTCTATATCTTTTCCCTTTGAAATCTGATTCTGAAGGAATGTTTTTGTGAACTAGCATATGTTTTTTTAAGCTCAGATATTGTCTTACAAGCTTTACGACAAATGACACAAGTCGTAAGAGGGGGTTGGTGTCCAAAGTCATTATCTCTGTGGGCATTACGATTTTCCTGTGATTTCATATGGCTGAAGTATCTTACTTTTGATAACAGAACACGGTCACATATCATGCATATCCAATGTTCACTGTTGATTACAGTTTCAAATGTTCCTTTGCGACAGATCCTCTTAAGTTCAGTGTGCTGAATCATCTTTTCCTCCCAGCCATTACAACCAGTCCTAACAGCACCTCTCCACTCCTTCCGATCTAGAGCACCGTTTTCCCAATCACATTTGTTCATATCAAGTTTCTTCAGGTTTTTCTTAACACAGTCTTTATACCTTTTCCGCGGTTTATGTTGTGGTCGCTTATCAGAATTGAATTCACTATAAAAAAAGACGCTTTGGCAAACGCTCGTCCTTCATTCTAATAACATGTCGAGTCCGTCTCATTTGAGCCAAGATAACATGTTGTTCAAATGAGCCGCAACGTGCCATGCGCAAAACCTCTGTATCTGGTATGAAACATTCCCTCTTGACTCCTAAGATACGTCTGGGGCACTTTTGATGAAATCTCTCCAGCATTTTTATGTGACGTTTGCAAATAGTCGATGTCTCACTTGAATAAAGATGTGCAGACAATACACACGCTTTATAAACACTGGTTTTTGTCTGCAGGGAAATACCTCTATCTGCCTATACTCGCTTTTTGAGCCTTCTAAATGCAACAGCCCCTTTCCCTATTCGATAGTATATCTCTGCATCAAGACTACCATCTCTTGACAGTGTGCTTCCTAGGTAAACAATGGTGACAACGACTTCTAATCTTGTTCCGATCACAAAAATATTTGGTACAGAATATGTTTGCCCTGGCAAACGTTACTTTGGTTTTCTCCAAACTAATTGTGAGTTCAAAATGTACACATGTAGTGGAAAATCTGTTCATTAAATGTTGCATATCCCCCTTTGAGTGTGCCAACATATCAGTATCATCAATATAAAGTAATTCTCTAACAAGTATTTTGAAAGTCTTCAGGTCTCTGAAATCTGATTCCGATCCTCCTGTTGCAATACTTGAAAGCATACCAAAGTAATGCAGCAAAATAAATGTAGAAAAGTGTAGGGGCAATATTATCTGTTTGACACCGTTGTCCTCCGAAAATTTCATGATATAGCTCACCATTAAAGACTACCTGAGCTTTCACGTTCAGTTCAATACAAATAGACTACATTCCAGTATATGCATATAAACACATATACACACATACACATATACACACACACATACACATATACATAAATATACGCATACACATATACATATACATACATATATATATACAGACATATACACATATACGTATATATACATATATATACATATACATATATATATATATATATATATATATAAGTGTAAATGATTATATACATTCATCTCAGTATTTTTGTAGAAACACAAGATAAACCCCCTTTACGATCCCTTTTTATTACATAACATTCCTCTCCAATTTTTATCGGATTTATATCATCCTATTTTCTCCCAACTTTACACTCTGAATTTTCTTTTTTTCTTTTTTCTTTTCGTTTTTTCTTACCTTCTTGTCCAACGTACTATCTGGTAGCGTCCTAATCTCCAACGGTCTTTTCAAATAAATTACGTTATAACCTTCTCCAACTATAGTTCTCATATTCGGTTATAATGTCTTACGTTTAAGCTGGTTCCCATACATTTCCCT
>NC_068986.1:109928597-109929566 GCF_001194135.2 Octopus bimaculoides
TATATATATATATATATGTATATGTATATATATAGATTTACATGGATCACTGACTCAATGCTGCAATTACACTAAGAATACTCAGTATCTAGCGAGAAATATTTCAGTAAATTGGACCGGCCATTTTGTATGTGAAATGATTTAGCCAGAACGAGATTGTTATGGTGGCAAGATGCTGATATAGACCTTCGGCCCCTCGGCTGGTGTTTTTTGATCCTTTTGATTTAGAACTCCATAGCTCTTATTGAATCAACAATGAATACTAAAAGAGGAAGTTTTATTTCCTGTTATTACACTCGGTTACGTTTTACATCGATGTACGTCAGATGAAAGTTGAAAAATGACAAGATATATGATTTTATAAATGAATATCAACATCTAATAAAAGTAATATTTGGTAAACTACAGTATTATAACAACATAAAAAATATCAATCTTCGACAGTGCACTTATTTGTGAGATTTTTGGATGGAAAGATACAAAGGTCAACAAACTTCTTTGATATTTCTATAATTTTCTTTTTGGCTTCATGAGATAAAATCACGTTGAGACGAGAAATGGGTGAATCACGAGATTAAACAAATGCAAAATTAAAAGACAGAAAAAACCCCCCAGAAGAAATCGAAGGAAACAAATTCAGAAAATAAGAAATAAATGAAAGGAAAACCTTTTTGTATCCTTAAACGATATTTTTCATTGGAAGACTTTTCGTTATATTTGCTTTGTGATATCATTATAGTATGTAATTTATCTATAGGAAAGACAGATTAATTTCTTTTGCTTTCAATGTATGATTAATCTGATATTCTTTCTTCGTTTTCTCCTTATTATTATTTCATTTTTATTCTTTTCCCATCTCTTTTTCTGTCTGTCTGTCTCTTATTTTCTACATTATCTCCTATTTTTAATTATCATCATGTTTATCTCACTTCATTATTACATTCCTAGTGTGATTATATATATATATAT
>NC_068986.1:109929576-109930358 GCF_001194135.2 Octopus bimaculoides
TATATATACATGCATACTTATACATACATACTTGTATGTATGTATGAATGTATGTATGATGAATGTATGTCTTTGATCGTGAGTGTTTAAAAATTACCTCTCTATCTGATCATAATATTTCTCATCAGTCTGCAGTATTATATTTAATATAGTTATTGTTAGTATTATTCTTATGATATTGTTGGTATAGTCATAGTTGTTGCTATAGATAATATAGTTTCACTTGTTCGTTCCCTGTTGCATCCGTTGCTTTGCTAAAAAAAGCAAAAACAACAAATAGAAGATAATAATAATAATAATAATAATCCTGCGAACTTGCCATTTCTCATTTGTGATTCCATGACTATGGTTTGGAACGTTCTAGCAAGTGGTTCATTAAACAAAATATTTGTATCATTCTGCCTCAGGATTTTCTAAGGTTTATGAACGCGTTTCTATTTTTACACGTTGCCCTATCAAAAAAAAAAAAGGCATTACTTTCTCTAAAAATATCACTTTCTCTAATGAACCGATGCTGAAATACCAACTCTAATGTAAAAGAAAGAAAGAAAAAATAAATAAAAGCAATTAGATAAAAAAGACAAAAATCTTCAAAAACCAAACAAAAACCCCAACACAAAACAAAAATCATACATATCTTCTGGAAAGTTCTTAAACCAACAAACTTAGATATCTTTATAACTAGTTTTATACAGATAACTTTCTGATGTAGTTCATTACATATAAGGGAAATTGGGACGTGTCCAACTCCCCACCCTTCTATCTCTTCCTCTTTCCATCCT
>NC_068986.1:109930855-109931851 GCF_001194135.2 Octopus bimaculoides
ATTTATATATTGTTGCACACTGCAGTCTCCTGATACCACCAACACGGCTCCAACAGTCTGCTAGCAAAATCGCAGGCAACCCAGCAACCCAACTTGCCTAGAGAAGACGAAGTAGTCAAAGAAGTCAGAAGAGTTGACAATAACGAACAAAACCGTTGAGTATAAGCAATATAAAAGAACTTTAGTTAAGAGGCGAATAAAATTTTATGAATATATTTTGGTGAGTTCTTTCATCTACCACTAAAACATGCAAAATAGACTTCTTTTGATGAGCTCTTCTTTTATTCACCCGCCAAATGATTTATTTTCTATTTTCTTCGATTGGACTCTGTTGTAACTTCCGATTCACATTAGTTCGGTAGCCGTCTTCACACTCCACGTTCTTTACGTCATCAACTGATACTCTGAGTTACTTTACTAGTTCAAATCACCCACCTTAGAGCAAAGACTCTTTACATTGACTGAATGAAATCAACCGTCGCATAAGCTGCTCACATCTACCGTTTCACATCGACCACCTGCATACACTGCTCACGTTGACAACTTCCACTCGACACCAACTACTGTCTCAGCTGTTACACACGAACCTACGTTGCTAGAAATAAGAGCTAAAAAGCTCTAATATTGTGGTTAAAGCACATAATTGTATACATGCGTTGTGATGGAACGTAATCGCCCGAAAGCAACGGTCGAGACTTCTCTATACTAATCAGTGTGCTTCGGTTAATTCCGTAGGCTCATCAGTACGGATCACTCGACGCTGGACTCGCTTCTCTGTCAGTGTATGTATTCATCATGAAAATCTATGAATGAATTGGCGAATCGCTACCCTGTATAAATAGTCTAATATAGATAGCTGTGTGCAATATTTTACCAAAGGAAGACTATAATTGTCACTAAATATGACTAGGGTGTTAGAACAGCTACACTGCCAATGCACACACACACACACACACACACACACACACACACACACACACACACACACACACACAC
>NC_068986.1:109932386-109935281 GCF_001194135.2 Octopus bimaculoides
ATATATATATATATATATACATACGCACACACATCCAGTGGTAATGCAGAATTCTGCATCAGCGTATAGTAACGGAAATGTTGAGGCACAATCTTTGGCCGGACTCATTCCATGACTATACGTTCGTTACATTAATGACTGATTCGGTGCCATCTTTCTTACTTTCGATACTCCCATCAACAACATTGACCCTGTCATATATTTTACATTCACCATCTTCACTAATTCAGATAACGTTTTGCAAATCTCCGTCTGTAATGATCATCACTGCTTTGCCTCTGTTTTTCTTTTTACTAACCAGCCGATTCCTTTTCCTAATTACATTTTACTTCTTTCCACCCCACTCTTACTAAATATGCAATTACGTAAAACTCTATAATTATGACCCCCAACTTTTGAAACCCACTCGCACCAAATGGTTCTCTTCTTCACCCAATGTGGTTTCTCTCAACTAGTCTTTAAGGATACCCGCCGTCGAACCTGCGCAATTGACAGTGCCCTTTACATTATATCAGCCCTACCACCAACTGTGTTTCCTTTATCTTCTACAGTTCTTTCTCTTACCGTCTCTCCAACACTTATTTTTTTCCGGTCTCACCCCACTACTTCCCAGAAATTCTCTCAGTACACCTCCCTTTAGATGGACTACAATATTTGTGCTCATCTGGTTCATTAGCCTTTTCATGTTTTACTATACTCTCACTACACCCTCTATCTATTCTCGTTCTCGCAGCATGTTGGTTGAAATATCGTTGCATACACCCAAATGCGTGCGTCTATTCGCATAAGAATCTCATATGGGCAGTTTTTGAAATGTCTTGTAAATCTTCACTATGCAACTAATAGATTGGATTTAGAGAATCCGCGTCAGTTTTTTTTAATACCTATATGTATGTATGTGTATATGTATGTGTGTATGTATGTATGTATGTATGTCATTGTTCAGTTTTATTTCAAGATTTCTTGAAATAAAGAAAGAGCCAATAGTGAAAGAACCGGTTTCTAACCTAGATCCAAGGCTCCTTTATTGAAATTTCATCATCAACAGCAGGGTATTTTTTGTTTTGTATGTATGTATGAATGTATATATGCGGATTTGTATGTTTTGTTTTATGTATGTATTCTCATATAGTTGCATATCTAGAATTGCTCATGTATATTCAAATAACTTCTGGAAGGTTTTACAGATTTTTACAGTTCTAGTGATGGATTGGATCTATAGTCTTCGAATTAGCTTTCTGCTTTCCTGTTTTGAGACGACTAATTTCTCAAGAATGGCATTTAGACAGTGTGTTACATATCCCAGTGTCCCAGTAATTACAGGAATAAACGTGAACTTGTAATCTGGATAGAGTAACTGCAGATTTCTCAATCTTTCAGCATGGGTGTTCTCTTTTTCACTGATCTTCAGTTTTATGTTAACATCTGCTGGACAGCTAATTTCCACAACTGTACACAGTTTCTTTTCTCTGTCCCAAGTCATTATATCAGGTCTGTTATGCTTACATTTTATTGAGGTCTTCACTGGGACATTCCACCAGTGTTCCTTTTTATTATGAGCGGCTCTGGTTTCTAACATATTGTGGGTTCTTAGTTCTTTGTCCTCCGGATTATCCTTCTGATGGATTTCATTATAGTGTGTCCTAGCCACAACACAATGTCTCATCGGTAGATAATACTGTGATGACATTTTGGGCAACTGCTTATGACGTGGGTGATATCTTCAGTATTAACTCCACAAAGTCTGCATCGGTTGTCACATTCTACTGCTTTTCCTGCAACTCTGTCCCTTTTGTGTATCAGGTATTTGGCTGATATTTCCTGTATCTGGATTGCAAACGCATACCCTTCAAAGTGGGAGGTATTAATCCAGCAATTGGTCCATGATAGACTGCTTTGATGATCAATGTTACTATCATTATGGAGCTTTCTACTAACATATCAATGCATAGTCTTCTGCTCATATAGGCTCATCCTTTCATCTGATGATACGTTCCAGTAGAATCGTGCGACTTCTTTGTGCATGTATTCTAGGTTATCAAATAAGGAATGATGCTCAATGAGTTACCTTCCAAGTCTCATGGTGTTATCAGCCTCATGTATACAAACTTGCTCATGGGATGCACCTTGACACTTGGTGGTTAAAAGATGTTACCGAAAGGATATGATACAACATTCAAAGACATTTTGGATCGATATTAAGCCTCTGCCGCTTTGTTTTCGGTTTAGGTAGATGCGGTCAAGGAATTCACTATCGTTAATGTAAAAAAAAAAGCCAGAAAGGGATAAGAAGAGGAAGTAAAGTTAAAGCAAATATAAGAATAAAATAAATAACTGGAAAATATATAATATAAAAGAATTTTAGTCAAACTAATTAAACTAATGTGTAAGTGGAGAGCAGGCAGCAAGAAATATAAAGGTTAGACTAAGAAATATTATTAAGTTTCAAATAGGGTTAAAACGTCACATGACCTCACTTCCAAGCAGATGGAGCTTTAAGAATGTAAATCACTACATCTGACTGGAAAAATGTTTTGTGCATGCAGGATATAGCGTTTTTGGGAGGTTTGTTGAGGATAGGCGTGTTAGCGAGGAGTATCACTAATTTTATACACTCTTACACAGATGTAACTTGACAGTGGTTTCCGATTTAAGTACTACTCGACCGCCCCCACCCACCCAAGGGGTTGGATTAGTCGATGCCAAGGAACCAGGTGCTTGACTGGTACTTTATTTCAGCGATCTCAAAAGGAAGACAGCGGCAGGATTTGAACCCAGAACTTAAAGAAGAGGAACAAATGCTGCAAAGCATTTTCCGAGTTTCAAATAATTCGATCATTTCAGTGTCTTTAATTCATGATTTAAGCTCAAGGATTCCTCCTCCTCCTCTTCCTC
>NC_068986.1:109935407-109936726 GCF_001194135.2 Octopus bimaculoides
TCCTCCTCCTACTACTACTACTACTACTACTACTACTACTACTGGTTTTCAAATCAAAAACAAGGATAGTAACTTTTGAGAAGTTGGTTAGTCGATACAATTGACCCAAGTACTTGACTGGTACTCTATTTTATCGACCCCGAAAGAATGAAAGGCAACGTTTACCTCGACGTGACTGGAACACAGAAAGTAAAGAGCCGGAATATATATTTCTAAAGATTTTCTCTAACGCTCTAACGATTCTACCACTTCATCATTTTGATGTAACTTGATAATGCTGTGACAGTTCTTCTAAATGGTCTTGGAAATACATGGCTGTGCTGGTAGTAACATACTTTACCGGATTAGAGGCCAAACCTATTATATACTTCTAATGACAGGTGCTTTAACAAGAAGTATTTGCAAGCTATATTTCTTTGTTAGGTAGTATCTGCATTGTGGCAAGAAGTATTTCTTAATTAGTTTGTGACAAGTGAAAGGTTAGAAGGTGGGTTGAACGGGCTGATATTTCTATTTCAGTTCCGAATTCTAATTCTATGGTAGGATTGCTTAGGTGGTTATTTTACACTTCCAGTCTCTCTGAAGCACTTATAATCCTATTCGCTTGCTATATTTCTATTCATATTTTATGCTTATAACGGTATGCAATTTGTAACCCAAACTAAAAGCTATGCGGTCTGAATGCTCTAATTGAAAAGCTACTAGGACCCAAGTTCACACAGGAGCTGGAGTTGTGGTAGCCACTGTTAGCTAGAAGAGAACTGGTAAATCCTAGCTCACCTTCGAGTCAGTAGGTATAATAAACCAAGGAAGGAGAAGATTTACAGTTCATTTAAAGTAGTTTAATGCTGAAGCGACGTATGTGAAGTAAGAATAATAGCGTCTTACAGCTGTTTCTCGGATGTCCCAAGTAATAAATGAATGTGTTGATCAATATTTCTATAAACTGGATATTCTGTCATCAGGGACAAAATATAAGGCGTATAAGAGAATATATATAGAGAAAAATTTTATGAGATTTACACAAAAGTTGATATTGAGAAATGTGTAGCAAAGTATGAAATTCAAGGTTCGTTGTAGCTTATAGTTTATTATGTTCCGGTGGGTAAGGGTTTATCCATATTCCCATAAAAGTACACTTTCTTACGTACATTCCTTGCTTATACGTCTTATAATTTGTTTCCGATGGCAGAATATCCAGTATATGGAAATGCGGATCAACTCGTGACCCATTGACTGGGATATCTCAGAAACAGCTGTCAGACACTATTGTTCATATATATATATATATATATATATATATATATATATATATATAT
>NC_068986.1:109937368-109947140 GCF_001194135.2 Octopus bimaculoides
TATATATATATATATATATATATATATATATGTGTGTGTGTGTGTGTGTGTATGTGTGTGTGTATGTGTGTGTATGTGTATATGTATGTATACCTGTATGTATGCATGCATGTATGTATGTATATATAGCTAAATCAGCATAAAACCTGCATATTCGTTATATCCTTTTTCCATATAGAATCCATCCAGTTCCGCTTTTATATAATTTAGTTTATCATTTGCTGAGAAAATGGATTATGTATATATAATTTTACATACCCATTTATGCTAGAATAATAGATCAATGTCTAAGTGAAAAATCTTTACGTGGAAGTTCATTGACAACCTGTCTCACGGATATTGTTTTTTGTGTATCCATTACACCTTAGATGATTATTATTATTAAATGTGTAATTAGAAGTATAATTTAATTCAAATTGCTTAATTATCTTCATGAAATATCTGGAAATTAGTAAAAAAAAAATTGACAATTAAACTATCAACAAATATTTGAATTTAAAGAATTCTTAGAAAAATTTATTCGCTTTTGAAAAATGTGCGACGAGTATCTTTTGATGAATAACACTCACTTTTTATTATCATTGTTATTGTTATTTTTGTTATCCTTAGTATTGTTATTCCTATTCCTCTTAATGGCTCCGATTCTTTTAAAAGATATAATTGTGAAGATTATATTTGTAAATTGTACGAAAATACAATAATGCTTGTGGGCGCGTCAAAAGCCCTTATTTAGTGCCAAGCCAAGCGGCGATATTTTCGCAATATCACTGTGTAAATGACTGATTCAATCTATAGAAAACGCTAATAATAATAATAATAATAATAATAACAGCAGCAACAACAACAACAACAACAACAACAACAATAATAATAATAATATAAAAAATCATTACCATTAATAACGTTAGTAGTATCAATATTAATAGTAGTAGTAGCAGGAAGAGAAGCAGTAGTAGTTATAGTATTCGTAGAATCTGTTCTTTGATTGTAATATAGTTTTTGTTTGTATCGTCTTGCAGTTGTTGCCGATATCCTAGAGAAGATTTGAGCAAACCCTAATCAAATCATGTAGGAATTATTTCATCTTAAATGTGACTTTTTCTTGCTCAGCGAACAACAATAAAATAGCTTTCGTGTTTAGAGTATGAAAGGTATTCTTTAAAATTTTTAGAAAACATTGAATATTTCATCTTCTAAATCTTGTTATCGCATCGTCGTCATCTTATATAATTTGGTTATCGTTTCATCACATCTTATATATTCCATTAGCATGTCTCTATGACATTACTATGAAATATTGCTGTTGTTCGCTATGAAATATTTAAAAACATTTTGTTGCCGTTTTTGTTGTGATTCTTTGTTGTTTTGTTTTTGCATTTTTGCTTTATTCGCTTCATGATTTTAATTTTCTTTAATATTTCACAATTTTCATTTGTAATTTATTTTAAAATAATTATTACATTACAAAAGAAGTCTCACCTTGAAGCAGCAATCAACAGTCACAGAAAAAATATGAGAGTACCTATATATGTATATATATGTATATGTATATATATACATGTATATATAAATATATGTTTATGTATGTATAAATATGTATATATATTTATATGCACACACACACACGTACTAACACACACACACACTAACACACACACATATATATGCATGCATATATACATTTATGTTTATATATATATATATGTTTATGTATATATACTTGCATGTATATATATGTACTTGTATGCATATATCTAAACATATATTTAATTATATATTCATGCACACACACATACACATACACACATATATACGCGTGCATATATATATATATATATATATATATATATATATATATATATATATATATACACACACTCTGCATGTATACATATACATGCGTATATATGTATATGTGTATATATTGAGACACTCTCACACACGTACACACACAGAGAAAATGTATCAAATGAACCCATGACATATCTCGTATTGGCCTTGGGGGAATTTTTTCTGATAAAAGATTCCCACACTTATAAGGCGAGGAGATAAACGACATTGTGTGATCGAATAAAATCATGTGACGTTCTTTTTTCCACAACAGCCACGTAATGTGACACTATTTCTTAGATACGTCAACATGGCCGCCACCAAAACTGATCGCCATCACCAAATAGTATTAAAACATTGAACTGTAAATATGAAATTGTTGCAAAAGCGAGAAAACCGTTGAGTTGTTTTTAATAAATCTTCATAACATGTTTTATTTTCGAGCCTTTTCTTCTTATTGTACTTTCTACTTCTTTTCTACATGTTTGCTTTACGTGTTCCGTTGTTGTTGTTGTTATTATTATTATTGTTGTTATTATTATCATTATTATTCTTCTTCTTGATGGCGGAGGTGATAGTTGTGTGTCGCTGCTGTTAGTGATGTTGTCTCCTTTGCTTCTCTTTTGATTTCATAATTGAATAATTCGAATAAAATTTCATTACATCATAATGAATGTAACTTTTGATCGGATTAAAACCAACAGCCATCAGATATACAGCAAAAGTAGTGAGTAATTTGTTTGAATTTCTCACATAATACTATACATATTAGATCATCAGGTGATAAAATAGTGCTTTTTATTTCGCATCTGCTTTTTTTTCCAGCTAACTTTCTTCCGTTGTTTTCACATATATTTTTCTTTTTTGATTCTGAAGCAGATCTCAGTATGCAGGGCCGTCAGCTATTTACGAGATGTAACGAAATATCTTGAGATTATTTGCAAAGAATAATAATCGACAAGGAAACTACTACTACTACTACTACTACTACTACTACTACTACTACTACTACTACTACTACTACTACAACTACTACTACTACTACTTTTTTAAAACATAGGCACAAGGTCACCTGTTATGGAGGAGTGTAATAACGATCAAATCGACGCCATTACATATTGAATATCTTATTTTAGCGACACTGTAAGAATGAAAACCAAGTTTACTTCGTCAGGATTTGAACTCGGAATTTAAAGGTACGCAGATAAGTCGTATACACCATATAGTCTGGTTCTTTTCCTATTTGGCCTATACAGTAACTTACATCAGAATAAAAGTGAAATATAGTATAGGCACTACGTACGAATGTTGGAGGAGGCTTTAATCAATCGTAACGATACAAATATATGATTAGTTATTAGAAACATTTATAGATATTATGCAAATCATTTGTGTGGTTGTTCAGCAAGATATTACGGAACTCTCATCCGTCGTTAACGACACAGAGTTCATAATAATATGACTAATACTTACCGAAACAACTGTGGAATGGCGAAAGTCGGAGAACCAGAATGGCGAAAGTGTCGGAATGACGAAAGGCAGAATAGAACTCAGAACGTAAAATGACGGAACAAATGCATTTACCCTCGTTTATCAAGGAGATTCGGTGGTGAATCAGTGCTAAATGAAAGAAGACATGGGATAAATCAGGTTGTTTAGAAACCACGCGTTATCCTCCTAACACCCAAATAACACCTTCAAACAGATATTAAACACACATGATGATATAGTTTCATGGTTGGAATATTTAGAGAAAAATTTAATTACACGTGATCAGTATATAATAAAAAAAGTTACTAGAAAATATCACCGACTCGTATTATCACTGATCGACCGTGATAAGCGTAACATGGTTAACAACTGAACGTGCCGTGTTATCCGGGATGAGTGATAAACGAAGCTAGATGTTGTGCAAAATATTTTTTCCAATCCAGTTCTCTCTTCTCAATAATAATTATTCTTTTTGATATAAGCACAACTTAGAGGTTGGTGTCTGTCGATTACATCGACCCCAGTATTTAACTGGTACATTATTTTATCGATCCCAGAATAATGAAAGGCAAACGTGGCCTCGTTGTAGTAGTAGTTGTAATAGTAGTAGAAGTCTTGCTCAAGGACACAACATGCCGCCAGGATTCGAACTCACACAATTTGCGATCGTGAGCCGAATATACTAGCCACTTAGCCTTCATTTATTGGTTAGAGTTTTCGGCTTACGATCCTAAGGTTGGGAGTTCGATTCCCGGCGGCGCGTTGTGTTTTTGAGGAACATACTTCATTTCACGTTGCTTCAGTTCACTCAGCTGGCAAAGGTGAAATGTGTCTATAATTGAAAGGGCCATTCTTGTCACACATTCTGCGCCGCACAGAATCTCACTCATAACTACGTTAGAGGTACGTGTGTCTGTGGAGTACTCAGCCACTTGCATGTTAATTTCATAAGCAGGATGTTCCGTTGATCGGATTAAATAAAACGCTCGTTGTCATAACCGACCGAGTTTCCAGCCAGCAAGCCAGTGGTAGTAGCAGTAATAGTAGTAGTAGTAGTAGCAGTAGTAGTAGTAGCAGTAGTAGTAGCAGCAGTAGTAGTAGCAGCAGTAGTGGTAGTAGCAGCAGTAGTAGTAGCAGCAGTAGTAGTAGTAGTAGCAGTAGTAGTAGCAGTAGTAGCAGTAGTAGTAGTAGTAGCAGTAGTAGTAGCAGCAGCAGTAGTAGTAGTAGTAGTAGTAGCAGCAGCAGCAGCAGCAGCAGCAGCAGTAGTAGTAGTAGTAGTAGTAATAGTGGTGGTAGTGGTGTTAGTAGTAGTGCTGGTGATTGTAGGGTGGTGGTGATAGTGATGTTTTCCAGCTCCATGTAAACCTTAATCAATTAAACATTTAATGAATAGTATTCCAATCGTGGCTATCACATCTCTGACCCATGTCTAACTTAAAGGTTCGGCGAAAAAGACTGATAGAATATATACTAGGCTTAAAAAGAAAACAGGTTGATTCATCGGGCTAAAATTTCTTCGAAGCAACGCCCCAGCATGACTGTAGCCTAATAAATGAAACAAAAGATGCAATGGAAAATACATGCATTCATTCATAGTAAAAACCTCAATAGATATAACAGACCTGACATAGTGATTTGGGACAGAGAAGACAAATTGAATACATTAGTAGAAATCAACTACGCAGCGGATGTCACCATAAAACTAGAGATCAGCGACAGAGAAAATATCGACGCTGACCTATTAAGAAATATACTGTTATTCTACCTAGATTAAGAAATATACTGTTATTCTACCTAGATTAAGAAATATACTGTTATTCTACCTAGATTAAGAAATATACTGTTATTCTACCTAGATTAAGAAATATACTGTTATTCTACCGAGATTAAGAAATATACTGTTATTCTACCTAGATTAAGAAATATACTGTTATTCTACCTAGATTGCAAGTTCAGGTTTATACCTGTAATTATTGAGGCAGTGAGATGTATAACACGCTACCTAAGTACGAATCTTGAGAAATTAGGCCTCTCAAAATCAGAAAGGACGAAGCTGATTCGAAGACTACAGATCCAATCCATCACTGGAACTGTAAAAGTTCCCAAAATTTACCAGAAATTTATCATTTAAGTATATATGAGAATGTCTAGATGTGCAAGTATATGCATGAGAAGACATACATAAAACAAAACATGCAAATCTGAACATGTACAGACTCAAAATACTGCACATATACACACCTATATGCAAAAATACCCTGTTGTGTTGGATCTAGGTTAGAAACCGGTTCTTTCCGTATTGCCAAGAAATTTTGAAATGCAACTGTGTAGTATGTATATATACATGTGTGTGTTTGTGTGTGTGTTATGTGTGTGTGTGCGTGCGTGCGTATTCGTATATGTGTGTACATATATTCATATATACGTATACATATATGTATTCAAAAGCTAAACACTAGTCATAATTTTGCTCAGGAATTCCCATAACATGTAACTATATTATTTTCGTAATATTAATCTTGATTAAATTTAATTTACTCTGGAGAATTTCTGCAGTTTGTGATGTCTGATATTTGGATATCGCTTATGTTTACTATTGTGACTTAACATTGTGGACTATCTAGTTTTAATCTGACAATAAACCGTCCAATGAGACTACAAATGGAATGATTTTTATTTCATAATTATTTATGCACACTCTTTAAATCATTGTCCAACTCTATATATGTCCGAATTTTATGGGTTCCAATTTTATGTATCAATTTTTTTTTGCCATGTGTGTATCATATTAAACGTATACAAACCGTTAGAAGGCAAGTCGCTGTGGAGTTGTTTGAGATAGATTAACTTCCTAGACTTTAAAACACGATATACATCGGGACGAGACCAATGTTTAGGTTACAGTGTCTCACGAGGACAACAGATTCGTTTCACCTTTTTGTCAATCAATGTCTTGCACCCAATTGTCACTTAAATGAAATTTGTGTTTCGCTATATCGAAAACAATTTCCTTTACATGCGTTAGTTTTGTTTCTTGAAGTCTTCCTTTCATTCTACTGTAATGATAGAGTTCATTCTCTCTCAGTTGCCATGTTCTCCCCTGTTGTCTCAAAAATTTAGAGCGTTACAAGAATTTTGGCACAAAGGCCGAACGCTCGATGGAAGGGGTAGATGGCCCAGTATTCAACTGGTACATAATTCCTCGATTCCTGTAGGATGAAAGACAAAGTCGACCTCGGGGTAAATACGGATGAAATGTCGCTAGGCATTTTGCCAGAGTGTTAACGATTCTGTCAGCTCGCAATAAAAATAATGATGATAATATTAACAACAACAACAACAATTACTACTACTACTACTACTACTACTACTACTACTACTACTACTACTACTACTAAAACAACAACAACAACAACAACAACAACAATCCTTTTCTACTGGAGGCACATGGCCTCAAAAAGTCGATTACATCGGCCCCAGTGTTTCACTGGTACTTAGTTTCACTGGTACTTAGTTTCACTGGTACTTAGTTTCACTGGTACTTAGTTTTACTGGTACTTTTTGCAAAACCTGGACCTGCCACAGGATAAAAACCGGTGGGAACACAAACCACCTCCAGTGCTTGAAAATGATCACATCTCCCTCCTCTGGAACTTCACCATTGAAACTGACAGAAAGATAGATGCGAATAGGCCAGACATCATACTGAAAGACTTCAGACACAAAACCTGCCTCCTCATCGATATGACTGTCCCAATCCCACATAAATGTATCTGTCAAGACCTACGAAAAGCTGAGCAAATATAAAGATCTTGAAATAGAAATGAGCAAAATGTGGAATCTGAAGACTAAAACAATACCTATTGTCAAAGGTGCCCTGGGAATGACAGCGAAACGGGCTGATTACTACCTAGCTCAGATACCAGGAATCCCCAAAATGGCTGAAGTTCAAAAGATAGTGCTCATGGGAACTGCCCATATCCTACGTAAAATACTGTCTATGTGATCTCAAATTCTAAAACAAACACATAATTTTCTTATGGTTTCTTAAACATTCTCTAGAACAACACTATGTACAAATCGAAATATATGGTACCCTAGGCATAACACCTACATGAACTTCTAACTTGTTGTCTCTTGAGGTCTCTGGGTGAGACTTGGATCCAACTTGTACAAGTACACATCAAAAGCCAAATATATAACAACATCATCAACAACAACAACAACAACAACAGCAACAACAACAACAACAACAACAACAACAACAACAACAACAACAATAATAATAATGATAATAATAATAATAATAATAATAATAATAATAGAGATTCCGTTCCTGGAACCGGAAACGGAGGCTCTAATCTGTGCTGCCTAAGAGCAAGCAATAAGAACAAACTACGTAAAATACAGAATAGACAACACAACAAAAAGCGATAGGTGCTGAATCTGTGGACAAAACGGTGAAACTGTATGGCATATTACCAACCAATGTACGCCACTAACCCAGAAGGATTATAAGAGACGCCACGACAATATAGCCAGGCTTGTCTATTGGCTACTTTGCAACAAGTATGGACTTGAGAGAGCAAAAAATCGGTACGACCACAAACCTGAAAGAATCGTCGAAAATAGAAATGCAAAGATCCTATGGGATTTCATGATTCAGTGCGACCATGAAAGAGAGAAAGAAAACAAACAATGCTGGATCATAGACATAGCATGCCCAGATGACAACAAGGTATGCGATAAGGAAGAAAGAAAAGTCGAGAAATATGACAGGTTAGCTTGGGAAGTTAAGCAGTTGTGGTCGATGAAAAAGTAGCCGATGGAACCCTGCTTACTGAGAAGAGCGACATCATACAGTGCTGGAGGGAACACTTCAGTCAGCTGCTAAACAGACCTTCCCAGATTGACCAGTAGGCCATCCAAGACATGTCACAGCGCCTAGTCCTGGTGTTACTTGATGACCCTCTAACACTGGCAAAAATCCAGAAGGCCATCAAGCAACTACATGTGGCTGAAGCACCTGGTCATGACGGAATACCCCCAGAGATCTTCAAAGACGGAGGTGAAGCTGTTGTCATCAAGTTGACTGAGCTGATACACAAGTTCTGGGACGAAGGGTCAGTGCCGCAGGACTTCAAGGATGCCAACATCGTGCATCTGTACAAGAACAAGGGAAGCAGAGCTTCATGTGACAACCACAGAGGCATTTCATTGCTGAGCATCGCAGGAAAGATCATGGCCCGTGTTTTTCTGAACCGTATCACACACCGCTTGCTGGGCGACGTGGTCTCAGAGAGCCAGTGTGGATTTAGAAACACCAGGGGGATAATAGACACGGTCTTTGCAGTATGGCAGTACATCTTCTTCGTGGACCTGACAAAGGCTTTTGACACTGTCAGCCGAGAGGGCCTGTGGGATATCTTGTCCAAGCTAGGCTGCCCACCAAAGCTCGTCAGGATCATCCAGTCATTTCATGATGGCATGATGGCTCGCATCGTGGAAAACGGAGATGTCTCTGATCCATTCCCGGTCTCCAAGGGCATGAAGCAAGGCTGCGTGATGGCTCCCACACTCTCCAGCCTCATGTTTGCCACCATGCACTTCCGCGCCCTGTCAGAGTCTGATGCTGGTGTCACTATTCGCTACAGATGTGACGGCCGATTCTTTGACCTCAGACGTCTGAAAGTAAAAACCAAAGTCCTGGACGCCCTAGTGAGAGACTTCTTGTTTGCAGACGATTGTGCGCTTGCAGCATTGAATGAACCAGACCTGCAAGAACTTGTCACTTGTCCCGCAGAGGCAGCAAAAGCCTTCGGACTGACCATTAGCCTTCGGACTGACCATTAGCCTTCGAAAAACTGAAGTGATGCTTCAGCCTGGACCTGGCCTGACACCTGGGCCTCAGATTGAGATTGAGGGCAGAACTCTGAACAACGTGGAGAGCTTTACATACATGGGAAGCTGCCTGTCATCAAACTGCAGAATGGACAAAGATGTCTCCATGAGGTTTGTAAAAGCAGGAGCTTCGTTTAGCAGACTTGTGGACACGTGTGTGGACCGAACGAGGCATCAGACTTTCCACCAAGCTGGCAGTCTATGGGGCAGTCGTCATCATCTCTCTGCTGTACGGCTGTGGGATGTGGACGCTGTATAGGAGGCAAATGCGAGTACTTGACCAGTTCCACCTCCGCTGCTTGCGACAAATCATGGGAATTTCATGGGAGGACAGAGTCTCCAACACTGAGGTGCTTCACAGAGCCGAAATGCCCAGAATCGAAGCCGTCATCATGATGTCCCAGCTCCGATGGGTCGGACATGTAGTCCGAATGGACGACGCGCGTCTACCAAAGTTGATCTTCTTCTCTGAGCTGGCGCCTGGAGCGAGAAACCCTGAAAGGCTACTGAAGCGAGACAAGGACAGCCTGGAAACTTCCCTTGAGGCCTG
>NC_068986.1:109947454-109949554 GCF_001194135.2 Octopus bimaculoides
TGTATGTATGTATGTATGTATGTATGTATGTATGTATGTATGTATCTATCTATCTATCTATCTATCTATCTATCTATATATATATATATATATATATCACTATATATATATATAATATGAATGTATATGTAAGTTTGCGTACCTCATCCACCGCTTGACAATTGAAGTTGGTTTCTTTACATCCTTCTAACTTAGTAGTTGTACAAACAAAGACGGATAGAATAAGTACCGGGCTTTAAAAGATGCCTAATTACTGGAGCATGGCCGCAATCCAGTGACTGGAACAAGTAAAGGTACAGGAAGCAAATCAATAGCCTCAACGAATCGTCTTCGGTTTGATAGGGTTTTTACTGCGAACCATTGGTGTATGATGATTGCTTTTGGTCAGGGAGCTCTGAGTAATGAGTATTGAGTTCTTTCCAACTTGCTCTTAGGATTATTTCGCATGTACAATGCATGCAAATAATCTGTGACTATATATGCATGCATATATACATGCGTCTATAGTCTGAGATTGTTTTCAAGCAAGTCTACAGATGCATACATACATACATATGTATATATATATATATATATATATATATATATATATATACACTCATAAAAAGAAATATGTATATGTGTGTGCACAGAAACGCTCACACGCGCACACATGCACACATGCACAGACTTGCAGTTAGGCTTGCACAAACATCAACGGAAATTAGTTGAACGCAAGTAAAAAGCTAAACAGCATTAATGAAAGCGTTGTGACATGGTTAATATGGTATGGCCTGCTAGTATATGAAACGCCTGCCTCATTAGAGAACTTACCTATTATCATAGCTGAAAGCGTAAACATTGGCAAAAGAAATGTAACAAAAATAAAAGAAACAAAACAAAATCTGAACAATCGACAAAACAAAACATGATATTTCATCTCTCTCTATCTATCTATCTATCTATCTATCTATCTATCTATCAGTGTGCGTATACATATATACACACACACACACACACTCATACACACACATATTATATATATAGGTACATATGTACATGCACATATATTTATGTATGTATATGGATGTATATATATGTGTGTGTGTGTATGTGTGTGTGCATATATATACATACATACGTATTTATGCATGTATATATATATATATATATATATATATATATCGCTTCGTCTATTCAACTCTTTCTCTTTCCCTCCTGGCCCTTCTAAGCTTCTCTTCACTCTAGACATTCAGAGCCTCTATACGGTGATCCCCCACGACGAGGGGCTGCGTGCCCTAAAGTATTTCCTCGACCAACGCCCCAACCCACAACCCGACACCTCCACACTCATTCGTCTGACCGAACTTGTCCTATCTCTTAACTGCTTCTCGTTCGCGGGGGATATCTACCAGCATTTCTCGGGAGTGGCCATGGGGACGAGAATGGGCCCCAACTACGCGAACCTGTTCGTTGGTTATGTTGAGGCCCAAATATTCTCCAGTTTCACTGGTCCTACTCCCGAACTATACGGTCGTTATATCGACGACTGTATCGGTGCCACCTCACTCTCCCGCGAACATCTTGACTCGTTCCTCTCTTTCGTTCAATCCTTCCATCCTGCCCTCCACTTCTCCTGTACTATGTCTGACACCTCTGTCCCCTTTCTCGACACTTCGGTCAGCATCCTTCACTCCGCCCTTAGCACCTCCATCCACTACAAACACACAGACTCACACTCCTATCTCAACTTCTCCTCCTCCCACCCTAAACACACAAAACTTTCCATCCCCTATTCCCAATTCCTCCGTCTACGCAGACTTTGTAGTGACAGCCATGACTTTGAGACTCAGTCTCAACTCATGGCTCGCCATGGATATCCACCTACCACCATCCACACCGCTCTTGCCAGAGCACGTTCTGTGGACCGTGCATCTTCTCTCTCCCCCCGAACCCGCTCTGCCGTTTCCCGCCTCCCTTTTCCCCTCACCTACCATCCCACCACCCAACTCCTCCAACGCTCCATTCTCCGAGCTTTCCGGCGCCTCCAGTCCGACCCCTCCACCTCCCACATCTTCCCTAATCGACCCCTTCCCTCCTTCAAACGAGCCCATAACCTAC
>NC_068986.1:109951242-109958642 GCF_001194135.2 Octopus bimaculoides
TATATATATATATATATATATATATGTATATATATTTATACACACATGTAAATATTTATATTTACTTCATGAAGTCTGCATACTTATCTACTACTAACTTATGTAGCCATTTACGTATATATGTACGTTTGAATGCTTGTCCCTTTCTCATCCAGTCTCTCTCTCTCTCTATCTCTGTCTGTCTGTCTGTCATTTGTTAAAAACAAACAAAAAAACTCTGCTACAAGGAAATACCATTCTTTACACTCATGAATGAATCATCAATCTTAATACGAAATAGAAAGTTGTCGCTGGGAGAGTGTTTTTCAAAACCTCCTTACGATACAACTAATAAACGATAACAAGAACAGAAGGTGTCTACTAATTAGTTCCGAATTAATTTATAAATATAGAGAGCTATTCATGTTTTCTCACAATTTCCCAAGAGTGGACATAAAGTTTACACGTTATTGCACTAAATTAAACACATACTTGTAGAAACCGGTTCCCAACGGAAAAAGAAGAAAAATACTTTAAAAAAGAAAACAATTTGAAAAAATAACAAAGATTTCCCTTCCTACCAGCAGCAACAATAGCAAGAACAAGAACAATGTTAAAAAACAACAGTAATACAGAAAAAGAAAACCAGAAAAAATGTAAAAAGGAATGAAATATAAAAGAAGTAAAGCTGTAGAGAAAATAGGGAAATCAAAAGAGAAATGAAATAAATAGAAGACGTATATGGCCTGTTACTTGTGTCTAGAAAACTGCTTTGGAGTCTTTGCGAGAGAGAGGAGAAGGAAGAAAGAGTGTGAGAGAGAGAAAGAGAGAGAGAAAGAGAGAGAGAGAGAGAGAGAGGGAGTAGGAGAGAGAGAGAGAGAGAGAGAGAGAGAGAGAGAGAGAGAGAGAGAGAGAGAGAGAGAGTGGGAGATAAAACTCGTGTCTCTTCGTTTCTAGGACATTTAGTGATTCTGCTGTCTTCCTGTTTGCACTTGTCTCACTAGCAGAGAGTGGATGAAAGACGAATCAGAGTTCCTGTATGAAACCAGTAGAGATGGACATTGCAGAAACTAAAGAACGGAAAAAGCGATTGAGGCAAAAAGTCATAGAGCGACACATGACAAATATTGTTTAAAAATATAAAGGAAATGAATTAACAAATACATAAAGTCAATCCACCCGTGACTTTCACAACTTTGTTTTCATAGGAAACTTTTATTTGTTTCATATTTCTTTACTGCTCACTAGGGGCTATACACAGAGGGGACAAACAAGGACAGACAAAGGGATTAAGTCGATTATATCGACCCCAGTGCGTAACTGGTACTTATTTAATCGACCCCGAAAGGATGAAAGGCAAAGTCGACCTCGGCGGAATTTGAACTCAGAACGTAGCGGCAAACGAAATACTGCTAAGCATTTTGCCTGGCGTGCTAACGTTTCTGCCAGCCCGCCGCCCTTCAGTCATTACGCTGCGGCCATGCTGGGGCACTGCCTTAAACAATTTTTAGTCGAATGAATCATCCCGAGTACTTACAATTTTGCAAACTTGGTACATATTCTATCGGTTTCTTTTGCCTAACTGTTAAGTTATGGGGACGTAAACACAACATCAACAGTTGTCAAGCAGTGGTGGGGTACAAACACAGGCACAATGCCACACATACACCCCCACCACCACCCCACACACACCTACAGACATATATATATATCTATGTGTGTGTGCATATATATGTGTGTGTGTATATCTATCTATCTATCTATCTATCTATCTATCTATCTATCTATCTATATATATATATATACATGCACACACACACATATATGACGGGCTTCTATCAGTTTCCATCAACCATATCGACTCACTGGGTTCTGGTCAGCCCCAGGTGTTAAACAGTAGCAATGAATTCGGAACGATGTCGTGGGAAAGCAAGCTTCTTCCCACTGAGCCATCCCTTCCCTCATATCGGTGGGATGGCATAACCGTGCTTCGATAGCCTCTCTCGAACAAGTAAGAGGCCAGGTCACGCATTTTTGGTAATTATCCAGGTACCCCGGCCTGAAAGCCCTCTCGAACAGGTTGACCAAATGATTTCTATCGAAGCCTAGTGTCTCCCCCAGGTGATCGTCTGACATATGCTCTACCAACCCAGCTGCTTGTATTGCCCATCCGGCACTCTAATTGCCAGTCACCCAGCCAAAGTCTTCGCTTGATCCCAGGACCTAAATCCTGATGGGAGATCAACTGCAGAAGGAAGAACTTCACAAGTGGTGACCACACCTGCTCACCCTCCGGGTGACGCCAGAGGTGCCTAAGACTCAACACAAACTTGCGCATCTTCAGGCACGGCATCCTTAACCCACTCTTTAACGGTTTTTGCCAGTAGATAGAGCGCCATCTACAAAAAGTCTCCCCATCTACAAAAAGCGGAAGAGGAGTCGCTCCAACTTGCTCAGCCACGAATCAGAACAAGGCACGATGGTAGGGCGGTAGGTGATAACGGATGCAAGAAGCACCCGCGTCACCTTCGCCCTTCCTAGCTGCGATAGCGACATCCCAGACCAGGTCTGGGTTAGAGCAGTTACTTTGCTTGTTACCTCACCCAAATTCTTCTCTATCTGGAGATTTGGACTTAACCAGACCTCTAGCATCTTAATAGGACCTTCCGTCCAACTTCCCACGACGTTATTGGGCGGCATCGACTTGCTCCTCCAGGTGCCAAGTTACAAACCGACCGACTTATCCGGATTAATTCTTGCTCCTTCTACCGCTTCGTATCTTCTGATGGCGTTTTTTTAACACAAGGTAGCTACCTTTCATCAGACACGATGATAGTGATGTCATTCGCATACGCGGTCGCCATACACCCACCATTTAGATAACGCGAGTTGCCCCCTATAACCTCCAACGTTAGCAGCAATGACTCAAGAGCCACCACATGCAAAAGCGGAGACAGGGAATCCCTGGTGAACAGAATGCTTTATCTCGAATGGTTTCGAGATGAAACCATTCACTCGGGTGACAGACTCAATGTTGCTGTACATAGCAGCGATCCAGCCGCGTAAAGTCGGGACCATCCTAGCTGCCCGGAGAACCGCCACCAGATACCGATGGTCGACCCTATCGAATGCTTTAGACTGGTCTAAATGCACCAGTGCCCAACCTTTGCCAATAATTTTCCCTACTCACTCTAAGGTGTAGCGTATGAGGTGGAGATTGTCGTGTATCGACCTGCCAGTATTGACGCAATTTTGCGTCTCCCCGACAAGGTCATCTACGACCCACGTTCCACGCCAATCACTTTGGTAACACCTTGCCCAAAATCTTTAACTCTGTATGTAATAGAGTTATGAGCCGAGATTTGCTAATAATGTCCGCTTTTCTCATCAGAGTTCCCACCCCACGGCTCACAGTTTTGGAAGTACTCCCATTCTGTTGCCAGTTGGCATAGACTCCGGCCAGTAGGTGCCCGAACAAGTCTGGCATATTTTTATAAAACTCATAGTGTAGACCATCAAGTTCCGGCCACCTGTCCCCGGGGCAACCGGAAAGTACCTCTATGACGTCCTTCACAGCACTCAGCCTCTCACACCGAGAGATGTGGTCCACCCTTCGGGAACTCCCGAAAGGACTCACCATGGCCTAGCGTCCCGCTCTTTCAGAACAACTGGGCAAAATGCCCGTAAAAGGCCTCACTCATCTTGTCCTATCCTTCGAACAAACACTCTTGTTCATTGACCAAAGACTTAATTGTGGCATTATTACCACGCTGGGTCTCTATCGTACAGGCCCATCCGGCAACGGTAGTTCCCTCACGTCCCATTGCACGTACTTTAGCTTGGACTCAACATCCTTCGTGTTTGACTTTCAGGTGTCCGTCCAAGGGCGATCGCGCTGCCAAAACTTGAGATGCTGAGCCCAACCTCAACGCCTCTTCTAAGTCCGTAAGTAGATTGCCCTCTATTCTAGCTTTATTTACATTTAACTGTTGACTAAATGTAATTGACTCAAAACGAATGGCTCGTTTGACGGACAACCACCGCCTGCTATTCAACAGCGTGCCAGTTAATGTCCTCTGAACTAACTCTTTAATCCGGTTACGGTACGCCTCACAAGCCAAATAGCTTTGTTCAGCTTCCAATAGCCAGGTCCCTCTCTATGTACTCTATCTATGATCACCCTACACGTCACTAATTTGTGATCCGTGTAGGGGATCAGAAAGAACTGTGGACAACTATATCATGTCTAGATAAGAACTTCGCGACTCGTCGCCATTAGTCCAGGTACACACTGGAACGCTTGGGTGGTCAAGTCTGTAACGATTTGCCAGCTGAAATCGCTTAAGCAGATCGGTGAGGCGTAGGCTTCTCCTAGCTGCAGAGCAAACACTATCTTGGTATGCGTCTAGGATAGCTTTAAAGTTACCTAACACGTCTTAATGTCTTTGACGTCTCAAGAAAGTTCTTGAGGCGCCGATAGAAATCAGTTTGTTTGCTATCACCACAAAGTACATAAATGCCGATCAACCTGTGTGTCAAGTCGAGAACGACCAGCTCCCCTTCTGGATCCACAAAGATTTTCCTTGTCTGCTGAGCCAAGCCTTTTCAGAACAACACTACTACCCCCTCCTCGGCCCCCGGTTTGGCCAGAAGACATTATTTTCTCATAGCCATTCAGATGTGCCGAGAAGGTTCGTAGGTCATCCAGCTTGGTCTCTGTAGCCGCCATCACATCTATACTATGTGACCTGAGGTCATCGAGGAAACATGCCTGCTTCCACTTCGAACTCAGGCCACAAACATTCAGACAGCCAAAAGGAAAATTAGAGATTTCTTGCTTTTAACTGGTGACTGACGGATTCATCTCAGAGTTTCTGAGTATCCCTCCTCCTTTCTCTTCTCTCTCACCCCTCGTCAGTCTCAGGCGGTGGGTCCATTAGTTTTGGCAACTCACACGCTTTAAAAATGTTCTCTTCTCTTCTATCTTTTAACTGATTGTACGGTTTGTTATCAATCCTTGCAAATCCACTTATGTCTTAGACATGATGGTTTTGGATAATATAGTCCAGATAATTGTCTTTCACTTTATACCTTACCAGGGTTGCCCCGTCTGCGGGGGACGTGCGGGTGATTTTTTGTAAATTGGGTGTATGTATCGTGCTTCTTTTTTTGTAGGGGCTGCGGGTTGGAAGGGAATCAGCGATATACATTGTCGCTTTTGTCGTTTACGTGCGACTTCTGTGAATTCCTCTTCCGGTATGACGACCTCCATGTAGTCCAACGGGGGGGGGGGGGCTCACTTACCGATGCCTGCTCTTCTCTATTTTTTCCTTCGGTTCCTTTCGCTTTTGCTTCTTTGTTCCTTTATTTTTTTGTTGCTTTTCAGTTTTTCCCTCTTCTTCTGTGGTCGAGGGGCCTTTTCTACCAATTTAACCATCGTGGCTTTCTCCCCTCGACCTGGATGTTTTGTATTGTCTCCTTCCCGATCACCATGCAAGCAGAGATTTCCTCTAAATCTCCAGGTTTGGCTTGGATGAGAATATCAACGCTCTGCCCTAACCAATTTGGAGTGCAGAGCAAGTTATTTGCAATATGCTCAATTTGTCTTCTCTTGCATAGCAAAGAGGTGCAACAATCCATGTAACGTCCACCTCGGGTGGTACCTCCTCTTTTCTAATCCGGGACGTTCTGCGTCTGAGATATGAGGGGAATAGTAACACTTCCGTCGTTTTTAGGGTTCTAACGGAGTGCTCCCCAGCTTTCGCCACATGAATAAACCTCACTTCGATGACGGCAAACTTTTTGCCTCGGGTCACATATGTCACGTCATTCGAAATAGATCCGAGGCATTTTTCAATTTTTTTCCTTTGCGAAGCTAGAGATCTTCTCTCCAACATCGAAACATTTATATATAATCGTCTTGTTCCTTTTTTTTGGGTGGGGGGCATAATTTCATTTGCTGGGGAGATGCGAACATCTCCACCAGCTGTTAACATTCCGTAACACACCTGCTATTCCATCCTGGTTATAGTAATATCCTGATCTCATACGTTTGTAACTGCTGCGTAGTTCAACTTTTTTCCGTTTTCAACAATCAGAGCTGTTTCTTTTAATTTCATTTTTGAATTTTTCAACAAAAAATTCTTGATATTAAAAAATTCTCTTATGAGAATATTATTTTTACTCTTAACAGCGTGTCACAAAGAGAAACAGTTGAAAACACACTGACAGTCAACAACACTGCAACAACAGTCCAAAACGGTTCAGCTCCTTCTCTGGTAGGGGAAGCACACAAGTTTCAACAACGCCTGCAAACGGGCAACATTTTCAAACGAAACAATTCAACAATTAAAACAGCAATACCATAATGGTACAACAAACAACTGCAGGTAAATCCAGTTCATAATAACTCAACACACCACAACGGAAGTGAAGACCAAACTACCAACTGCCAACCACGTCAGACCACTGCTATTTATATGTAGTGGCGGCCCCGTTTATTCTCGTCAAGGAGTGTCGTACTCTTGCTACACCTGTATACATGCATGTATGTACGTGTGCACATATGGATCGTTGGGATTTATTTTAAGTCTTTTCCTTTGCGTAGAATAGAACTAAAAAAATCCCTTATAACACAACAATAGAAATATTTTTCGTATTAATTCCAATAACATTGGAATATACAAAAATAAAACGTGACTAATTTACTCGACAACCGACCATATTGTTCCACCTTGTTACCAATTTGGAACAAGATTAGATATGTTTGAAGTAAACTTGTATGTTATGAATATTACAAAAGATTTCATAGAAAAAAAGACTACAAATGAATGCTACCAATCCAGTGGACTAGGAGAACGGCACTGTATTTTCTGATATACAAGTCGGCGTAGTCCACCAAAGTTGTCTTCATGTAATAAGCAGACTCACCATTTTGGTTGTAAATTTTGGTCTGAAAAATTAGACTTGTATGAGGAAAAATACGGTAAATAAATTATGTACTTCAGTTAAAGTTTAATAAATACATGTGGTATTTTTAGCATGGCTCGTCTGTCAATTTACCGGTGATAATATATAATTTTAACCGGTTACTTTCCTTAACTAAACGTTCTTTTTAAGTGTATAATCATTATTTCTTTCCACTGTTTTCTATTTAGCAAACTGATCACGAGTGTTATATATCAACGCCATTTTACATCATAAAATGTGCTTACCAATTCTTATCTGCATAAATGTGTCACTGACACCCGAAAGTCACATTCTTTTCTCGCAGCCTGGAGCAGATTAAATTGATTCCTGTAATTTGAGGCTTGTGACCAGAAAGCATTTCGTTTTAGCAAAGTTTTACAAGATACTCGCTCACACACACACACACACACACACACACACACACACACACACACACACACACACACACACAC
>NC_068986.1:109958789-109962927 GCF_001194135.2 Octopus bimaculoides
ATATATATATGTGTGTGTGTGTGTGTGTGTGTAGACAGAGAGAGAGAGAGAAAGGGGGGATATAAACGTTTGTGTACAAATATATATGTATATATACATTATTTACATTATTATTCTTATTATTATTCAGGTCACTGCTTGGAATTAAACTCGGAATCTTGGGGTTAAGAGCGCGGGCTACTAACTCCAAGATTCCGAGTTCGATTTCAAGCAGTGACCTGAATAATAATAATAATAATAATAATAATGATAATAACAACAACATCGAAAAATACCTTAGAAATGAGAACTCAGGTTCGAAATTTCCCCAAGATACCTGATGAAGGCTGGAGAGTATATCAGCCGAAACGTTGGGTTAATAACAAACAAGATGAGGAAAATATCCATCAAATATAAATAATGTAAATAATGTACATAATTCCTCATCTCTTAAATATAGAACTGTAGTATATATACATGATGGCTGTAGATTCGTGTTCGAGTATTACCATCGCCTGATCGAAAGTCCCACACATGCAAAGGTTACGATCAGTATTTTTGTGATAGGTCTCACTTTTTTTTTCAGCGATGCATGTGTACGATGATTCTTTTATCGTGGGGAAAGGATTTGCACAAGTCCAATCGCACTCTCTAAAAATGGACAACATATCCTTGAAAAGGAGAACTAGTCTACATTATCGAATATTGTCAGTGCTTCAGCTTTTCTCTTAGAGTTTTCCTCTCCTAGAGAGATGTTGTGACAACATCAGAGGGGACTCCCACGCCAGGTAGGCCAGCCTCAGGCCTGCACACCAGCCCATGTATTTCCACGTTCCCGCACATCCATACACATGTAGATATATTGTTGGATGGCCGTTGACTGCCCATGAGCTCTTCCACCCTTGGATAGGTATTATTTTTCGTCCTGCAGAGTGTGCAACAATCGCTCTTGTTGCCAGTTTAGTCGCCGACAACCCGACCAGGTAGTTTCTTGATTTCTTTTTTAAATGTATCCACGAACCTTTCCGTTTGCCCTTTAGATCTAGGGCACATCTTGCAAAAATTCTTAAATTCATTCGCCGTGAATTGTGTCCGGATATCGGAGATTATGGAATCCGGGACATCGGAGACTATGGAATCCGGGTCACCATACTTAGCAAAAAGCTGGTGTAAAAATTTCACTGTTACCGTGGATGTCGGTTTGCTACATTTACACTTTTCTGGCCATTTTGTAAAGCTATCTACCACTATTAGAATAGACTAATATGACTATATGACTATCATAGATAAAACAATGCAGTGAAAACTTGTAGATCCAGTAAGCTTACAAATCATCTCATAGATACTCTGCACCTAATTGCCACGATTTAGAGAGAACCCTAAGTAAAATATCAAGCGCCTATGTAAGTCACTGGCTTAAGCAAAAGATCCCCAAAATGTTCACTGCCATTCTCTGCGTTTCTAATTTTTTTTATATTAGGGTGATTCTCTCCTAGGGACATGCCCTAGCAAAAGCTAAGGGATGTCTCACTTCTAGTGGTCTTCCGGAAAACCAGGCACAAGCCCAGAATTCCTGAGAGCCCATGCCATTTCTAGATAATCATTGAACCTACACGGGGATCCTCCGTCCAACACATGCATACATACATACATACATACATACATACACACCAATCTTGAGAGGTTGAAATATCGAAAAACAAAAAAGCAACGAAGCAAACGGTGGGAGAATTGAAGTTATTTCCCTTTGACTGAAAAACATAAATTTGAAGAGACAATGGCCTGGAGTGTGCGGTAAAGTTGCTCAACTAGGAGAGGGTGACACTCTAGAAAATGGTTATAATACGTCGTGTGCACGCTCATTGGTGTGCATGCGTGTTTGTGGCTGATTTGGCCGATGAAGGATCGACATATCCGATTGCAGTGATGACAGGGGTGTGGCTGTTCAGGCTCTGATGATGCAGCAGCATTAGTTTTTCGCCTCTGACGTTTGTCTTCGAGAGAAACACTGCGAGACATCTCAGAGGTGGAAACAACATAGCTGATGGCACCAAGCGAACTCAAAGCCACTTCTGTGCTGATCTTAAGATGCTTGTTATTCCATACACGCTTGTACAGTCTGCCAAATGCGTTGTTTGCTTTGCGAGTCTGTTGTCAATTTCTTTGTTGAAATTCGCATCTGATGGGATGATACATCCAAGATAAGTGAACTGTTGTACCGACTTCAGTTCTGTTTCGGCAATGGTGATGTGGGGTGGGCTGTACTCTTCCTGAGGAAGTTGGTGTAGGACTTCAGGCTTTTTCAAGTTTATTTCCAGCCCGAACACCTGGGTGGCCTCTACAAAGCAGGATGAGATGTGTTGCAGGGCTTTTTCTGTAAAGAGGAGGTCCTGAATCAGTTGCTGTCACTTAGAGACAGGACCTGATGTAGAAGCCGTCCTCCGCGTCGAGGTCTGTAGTGGTCTGCTTGAAAACCATGCAGAAGAAGATGCTGGAGAGAGTTGGATACATCTCTGCTTTACGCCGTTGTGGATGAGGAATGGCTCTGATATGTCACTATTCAGGTGGACTTGTCCTTTTTGGAATGTTCATGGTTAGGAATTTTGGGGGACAGCCAAATCGGTTTAGGATCTACCATAGGATTTTTCTGCTCACAGTGTCGAACACTTTCGTCAGATATATAAATGTTACACAAAATGGTTTGTTTTCCTCCCAGAACTTTCCTTGGAGCTGCTTGAGAACGAAAACCATATCTGTTGTGCCCCTGTTGGCTCTGAAACCACATTGGCTTTCTGGAAGATGATTTTCGGTGATGGACAGAACAAGTCTGTTGAAGAGTAGTCTTGCTAGAACTTCTCCTGCAGTGGAAAGCAGGGTGATCCCCCGGTAATTTGAGTAGTCTGACTTTTCCCTTTTGTTTTTGTATAGTGTTATGATGACAGCATCGCGGAGATCTTGTGACAGCTTGCCCTGTTCCCAGCATGCAACTAAGAGCTCAAGGAGTTGAGCATGCATGGCAGAACACCCATGCTTCCATATCTCTGATGGTATGCCATCGACTCCTGCAGCTTTTCTACTCTTCAGCAGGCCTATGGCAACTGTGATGTTTTCCAAGATTGGAGGCTCATCTAGTTCTATTCTGACTGGTTGCTACTGGATGGAGAGGATTGCCTCTTCCTGGACATCTCGGTCTCCACTGAAGAGAGCCTGAAAGTATTCAGACCAGCGACTGAAGATGGATTCTGTGTCTGTGAGAAGCGCCTGACCATCTGAACTGCGTAGGGGACTCCGGACTTGATGTGTTGGGCTGCAAAGTGCCTTGATAGTTTCTTAGAACCTCTTGTAGTCGCCAGAATCAGCGCACAGTTGGGTTCTCCGTTCGAAGTTGGTTCACCACTCATTCTGAACTTCACGGAGTTTGTAGGCTTCTCGAAATGCCACTTTCTTTTCTGAGCAGGTTGTGCCAGGTGTACTTGGTGGAGAAACCTCTTCTTTAATAACTGTTGGATCAGTATATCGTTTTCGTCAAACCAATCCTTGTTCTTTTTCTTTGTAAACTCAAGGATTTCTGAAGCGGTCTGTTAGATGGCGGTTTTCATTTGTTCCCATAGGATTATCTGGAGAGGGATCTGAGGGGAAATCGGATTGCTCAATGTTTGTCTCACTGTTTACTTTCACTTCGTTTAGGTGCAGACTGGTAGTTTTCATTTTCTTTTTGTTATTTGCCGGAACTCTTATTTTTGTTGGTTTGGGCTTGAAGTGGGGTTTGAGTTTGGCACGGACCAGGCTACGGTCAGTATGGCATTCTGCACAAGGCATGAGTCTGATGTGTATATGTATAGCCACAGGAGTGGCTATGTGGTAAGTAACTTGCTTACCAACCACATGGTTCCGGGTCCAGTCCCACTGCGTTTCACCTTGGGCAAGTGTCTTCTATTGTAGCCTCAGGCCGACCAAAGCCTTGTGAATGGATTTGGTAGATGGAAACTGAAGGAAGCCCGTCGTATATATATATATATATATGTGTGTGTGTGTGTGTGTGTGTGTGTTTGTTTGTTCCCCGACATCGCTTGACAACCTATGTGGATTTGGTGGATTTGGTTGATGGAAACTGAAAGAAGCTCGTCGTATATATATATATATATATATATATATATAT
>NC_068986.1:109964119-109965267 GCF_001194135.2 Octopus bimaculoides
ATATATATATATATATATATATATACATAATTATTTATGTACAAGTGTATATTTGTGAGTGTGCATATGTGTACACATACACAAAGCAGTCACTCAGAATTACATATATATTTTCATACGTATGCGTATATTTAACTCTCTCTCTCTCACTCTGGATGTTTGTCACCCTCTTGCTTTGTATGAATATATATGTTATCAAAATGAGTTATATAACCGTTGATTAACTTCCCAGCAGGGCTATTTTATCCTAAAATAGTTAATGGAGGATCTGTTTTCGTCTGTCATTTTCAGATAAGCATTTGTAAAACGGCAGTGTTATCGTAAATGGTACTGGAATCTAAAGTTGACTTTGATTAATCTATTCTGTGTGAAGATCTCTTAAATTAAGAAAATGTTATCTTCATACTGCTATTGTTCTATAAGTAAATTGTGGGATAGCGTTCATTTCGAGAGATGCAGCGAGAATTGGCATTGTCCAAGTACATATCCGGTTAAATGCTTTATATGTTTAAGATAATTGAATCTGATAAAAGTGTGTGAGTTAGTGAGTTAGTTAGAAGCTCTGGGAAAGTGAAGTAGAATGTGACCATGTGTTATCATTAAAATTGTTGCCGATTCTGGATATTTAGAGCAACAGATAAGAGTATTACCAGATAAAAGTATTCTCCAATGTTGGTACGTTCATATTTTGTTCATACATACATACACGTATGCATGCATACATACACATATATGTATAAACAGTTATATTTTGGGTATATATATATATATATATATATATTCGATTCCCAGACCGGGTGTTGTGAGTGTTTGCTGAGCTAAAACACCTAAAGCTCCACGAAGCTCCGGCAGGGGATGGTGGTGAACTCTGCTGTACTCTTTTACCACAACTTTCTCTCACACTTTTGTCCTGTTTCTGTTGTACCTGTATGTCAAAGGGCCAACCTTGTCCCACACTGTGTCACTCTGAATCTCCCCTAGAACTACGTTAATGGTACACGTGTCTGTGGACTGCTCAGTCATTTACACGTTAATTTCACTGCAGGCTGTTCCGTTGATTAGAACAACTGGAACCCTCGACGTCGAAACCGACGAAGTGCCACAGTCTAACTCTCTCTCTCTCTCTCTCTCTCTCTCTCTCTCTCTCT
>NC_068986.1:109965288-109967804 GCF_001194135.2 Octopus bimaculoides
TATATATATATATATATATATATATATATATATATATATTGTTGTATTTAGGGATGGTCATGTTGCCAGTTTAGCCAATGAAAACACACGCACTATATATTTGCTGTTCACTTGCTTCAGCTGTATTTTATATTAATTGTACCTCGGCCAGAGTTCTTTTGTCACACTTCTGTGATTTCATCAGTGGTGTTTTGCTTTCTTCTTTCTTTTTTGCCTGTCTCTCCTTACTAAAGATCTGCCATTTTATATTCATATTGTATGTGTCTTTATTTGCGCATGCGTATATATATCCTTGTGCGTGTCTATGTTTAGTAAGTGTGTACGTGTGTGGCGGAATGTGCTTCCATTATCGGTATCATTTGTTTAATTTTACTTTTATTTATTTTATTCATTTGTTTATATCTACTTACTTTTTTTGCTTTTTTTATTAATTTAATTTAATTTAATTTATTTTGATTATGTATATAGTTATTTAATTCCATTTATCTCTCTGTGTATTGTATTATATTCATATTATTATCAGTTTCTGAGGATCTTATTCTGTCATAGGTTGTAGTGTGTTGGGGGCGGGGTGTAGGCGTTCCATTCCAGTTTTCTATTCATGTGAGGTTTATCTTCTATTATGTGTGTAGCTTCCGTAATTTGCCTAAGTGTTGCGTCTGTTCTATGTGCGGACAAGATTTTAACATCTATGTTGTTGAGTGAGCCCCCGAGTGTATATATATATATATATATATGTATGTATGTATGTATGTATGTATGCATGTATAAATTTCCGATTTTTATTTACAATAAAGCGATAAATTATAGAACGCAATACGTACATTTATAGTTTTCTTTAATGCATAATAACTGAAACGACGGCTTCAATATGGTCGTACTCTGAGTTTCCCTTCTTCCTAATTTTTAGCAGTTTGTCCGAACCTGACTTCTCTAGGTTTGCCTCGTGTTTTAACACATTTGAATTACTAATATTATTTTAAACCTGTCAATGAATTTCACATTTAAACTTCATGTCACTTCGAGAACGTCCCTCTCATGGAAGTGTGTTGCTGTTTAAGCAATTTTAAAATATATTAAAAAAAAAAAGCACTTTAAAACCGTGGTTTTTGTCTCTGAATCAAAATGACTGGTTCTTGCACAAAATATACTTAGTACCATGCAGACAATGTGCTAACAATTCTATTCTTTTGTACAAACCATTACTTTCTCGAAACAAAATCTAGAATATTTCACCCAAAAGGTACATTGCTGTTTCTGTAGGGTTGAGTCTTATCTAAAATTGACCAAATAATTTTGAATTCATGAGAACTAGTCTCACTAAAATAAATTTTGACGAAACCGTGACGCATTTTTAATCGAGGCTGACAAATGAATGCTTTTGCTCATAAAGTCTATTTTGAATGTTAAGTTAGTTACCCCATTATATACTTTCGGCTCATATCGCTGGTTTGTTTTTGCCTATGTTCTGTATATCATCGAATTTGTCAAATATCTACCCTCTAGATGGTAATTCTCACAAATTTTGAAGTTGTATGATTTGCCTCCTGTTTGCCTCTCCGTTTCATTCGGTGTTGCTGGATTATAATTTTTAAATAACTGAAAATTTTATTAGCTGAGTAACTAACCTTAACTCATTTCCTATATCTATTTCCATACTTATGCCCTGGCGGAAAATGATAATCTATTAGATTAAGTAATTTCTTAGCCAAGTTAGTTCTTACTGCTAATTTAAATATTCATTTTCCTCCTTTTTACATATATAAACTTAGAGGAATCCACTATTCATGAGTACTTTATTGTAAATCAAACCTAGCTCATGAAAGCATCTTTATAATAAGATATCGAGGATAACCATTTACTTTCTCAACCCAATTACTTAAGGTGCTGGGCGCGTGATTTGATTGTCTATTTATATACTCTCATTACATTCGAAAAAGGAACCTATATTTTTAAAGTAAAGATAATATCGTCTTTATCCATTCGGTCATTGACTCACTACTACAGGATTTTCCCCGAAGTTTGTAAACTGAAGTTCCATTTGCGAACCTTGTCTGCCATTATGTACAAAATCAGCAACGATGCACTTAATGACGACTAAAATATCAAACAAAATGAAACATAGTGTAGCTGTAAATATAGAAAAATCTTTCAGCTCTTAACATACGTTTCATATTATTTTGAAGTGTTTTGGAAAATTTTATACAAGTTTATAAAAATTTATGAACTTTTTTAGATATGTTTTTGTGAGAATCTGAAGTTCTCTGAAGAACTGCTTTTGAAGTTTTTGAAGTCTTATGAAATAAAATTACTATTTATTTTGTTTTTAGAAAACAATTGCAGTCAGTCTTCATCATTTTACCATTGCAACAAAAAATTTCATGCAACTCTGATATTTAGTCAAAGATAAGGAAGAGATTATATATATATATATATATACATATATATACACGCACGCACACACACACGCGCACACTCACACACACACACACACACACTCACGCACACACACACGC
>NC_068986.1:109967857-109987137 GCF_001194135.2 Octopus bimaculoides
ACACACACACACACACACACACACACACACACACACACACACACACACACACACACAAAGGTCTTTCTTCTGAAAATTACTAAATACTGTTTTTAAGTATAAAGGGGATATTAACAAAAAATTTTTTTGTCAAAATTATTACACCTTTTATCAGGATGGTACTAACCTTTTTCGAAGAAGCTTTTTTTTCCTAGTCTGTGCGACCGCTTTCGATTAATCATTACAGACACACGTGCTCTTGGTTAATGTATGAAAGGGGAAGTTGTTATTATTGTTGATGTGGTTGTATTCAGTATTTTCAGTTTATTTTCGGACTTGGAGGTTTTCAAGAATTCTTCTTCCTTTGTCTTTCATAGATAGTCATAATTCTTTTACCATTGTTTAACGTATGGAATGTAGATTATTTTCGGTTTAATTTTGGATTTAGAATTCTTATAAAGTATTCTTCCTTTGCCTTTCGTAGTTGAACATTTTCATTCTTTATTTTGTAAAATGGTGAGATGTAAAATGCACAGATGTCTAGCTGTTCACTGCATGGGACATTCCTAAAAGATGACTCCCTAATTTGTTGTTTATGCACATTTACACGACTCGTCTGTTTCCTTTCTATCTCTCTAATGTAGTTTACTTTGCATTGTGGGTAAGTGATGTAGTAGATGAAATTGTTTTGTTTTACAATTCATGTTTGTATTCACTTTTAATTCCATTCCATTCTTGAATCTTTTGGCTGTCCCTTGCTCAGTTAATTCAAATGTCCCACAACGGAGGTCTTCACGGTTAGTTATTTGCAAGGTTTCTTTTTCAAATGTGAATCTCGCCTTTGTTAGAAATCTCCTGAGGTTAAGTGGTTGTCTTCGACTGTTGATAATTTGCGATTTTTTAATGATTTGTTGGGGATTTGGTGATTGATGTAGAATTTGGAGGTATCGTTCGGCTGAATGCATGATGTTGTGGCTTCTACGATTGTGAGGGATTACAAATGGAACATTTGGATTTGTATTTTTGTTTTATTTTTGTTTTCACAATTACCCTGAGTGTTTATCCGTAAGGTAGAAATCGGGATTCCCTTTGCTTTTGTCAAGGCATATTGAAATACCTTGTTGCGGTATTTTTTCTTCTGAAGGAATATATTAAGTTCTGTCAGTCGTTTCTCTCGTCTAACGGCGTCTGCCTATTGAATACATGCGCATTGCCATATTAAATGGTATGAAGAGTGGCAAGATCTAAAATCTAAATATTGGTGTTTGCCTGCGTTTTGTGGTAGAGGTCAGTTATATATATATATATATATATATATATATATATATATATATATATATATATATATGTATATATGTATGTATGTATATATAGCAAATGAGAAAATGGAGAGGATGCAAAAACGACATATATCAGCCGGTAGACATTCTAGTATGTCTATTTATTCAAAAGTATTAGAAGAATCCATACGTCTCTAACTCACAGAAATATATGTATATATGTATATAAGTATATATATATTATAAATCCCGTGATTAATTTCCTCCCGTGGTTTGCCCGTCTTTCTTTCACAGGATGCACAAGTAATAATGGTAGGCAAGACCAATGGACTTTATACGTACCAGACTTGTTCGGCGACCTCTTAGCAAGCGTTTACAGCAACTGCAAGAGAGCGGTGGTGTTTCTGAGAAAAATCCGAACAAGGGGACTGTATTGACAACTTTAGACCCATATCGCTGCTGAATACAGAGTACAAAATTTTGGCCAAGGTATTAGCAACAACGTTGGTCGATGTTCTGGTAGGGGATGCATCCAGGAAACGTCCACCTCGTGCGATACATCATTCAGAAAATGGCTAAAGAACCTGGCACGAGTGGGACCTTGATCAGTTTAGATCAGTCTAAAGCCTTCGATCGGGTCGACCATCTATACTTGGCGGCGGTCCTCAAGGCAGCTGATTTAAAGCCTTTATTCAAGGGCTGGATCTCTGCAATGCACAGCGACATCTGTTCAATGGCCAGAGTGAACAGTCACCTCTCAGAGCCGTTCAGTATCATGCGCTCAATCCGGCAAGATTTCCCCCTCTCGTCACTCTTATACGTACTGACCCTCGAGCCACTACTACACAAGCTGGAGACATTGAAGGGTATCCCGCGTGATCTAGGATGTGGGAGATGTGTGTCAGCATATGCCACCGACGTCACTGTAGTGGTGTCGTAACATAAACAGATGAAAATGGTCGGCACCGCTCACAAGGACTACAAGTCGGTATCAAGAGCGACTGTTAACCAGGAAAAATCAGTGGAATTGCAGCTCGGCATCTGGAGAAGCTAGAAGCTAGTGTATGCCGTCCAACTGTGTCATAGGGCGCTGGACGACCGACCGGTTAAATAGCTTGGCGTCTACTTTGGTCCGTATCTCCAGATGGACAAAAACCGGTACGAGGTAACGAGCTGGGTGATTACTCCTACCTAGAAATAGGCCGAGAGGAAGCTATCTTTTAAAGGTCAGCAGAGGTGGCTAACGCGTACATCGTGTCCGTCATCTGCTACCGCTTGACCGTTGTGCTTTGTTGCGGCCACCGTCTGATTACTTTGGAGCGTATACTTTTTCTCTTCTTGTGGAAGGCACGCGTCCCAATGATCAGGCAGTCTATGTGCTGTCAGTACCCGCTGTGTGGTGGCTTGAGCATGCCGTGGTTGTTGATACGCAGACATGCGCTGATGATACGACATCTCCAGTGCTTCCTTTACGGTGAACAGGTGTAATCACTTTTCGCTAGACAAGTATTTCCCCTGCTAATTTCTTTAACGGAACTGTAGTCCTGGGTAAAATAGAAACCGACAGAAGCCATTTGGAAAGTGGAATATCTTCAAGCGCTCACACACCTCAGTCAGTCGGACACTGCGATTGGTGGAATGTCCACTTTAGCTTTCTATAGAGGATTAGTAAAGGGAAAGTGCGACGACGTTCTTGGTGAGACATTGGGCGTCAAAGAAGATCAGCTACACGCACTTTTCTGGAGAATTTTCAGCCTGGGACCAATGGATAACTTCCAAATATCTCTGGCCTGACAGTGCTACCGGGCAGCTTTGCCTGTTCGAGATATACTATGCAGGCACGGAAGTGGCATCAGCCGAGCATGTCTGAGATGCGCTCAGGACGACGAGACGGTCCAACACGCACTCGTCCAGAGCCCAAGCATTGCTGACCTGTGGGTTTATATCGAACACGTGCAGTCGTGTGTAGGACGGATCCAGCTGTAAACTGAATCCACCGTGAAGATCGTGCCGCTACCTTCCTTTAGCCGGGAAGAAAAGGTTGTTTGTATATGCCTGGTGGTCATTGCCGAAAGTGGTTGAATGGTGGACGAGATTGGAGAGACTGAAGACAAACACTTTTCTCTTTGGCAAATCCCTGATCAACTTCTTCGAATTTCACTTGAAAAGGAAAATAAGGGAAGAGTTAGAAATGTTGTCTTCCAACCAATTTGTTGTAATTGTGGACGAAAGTAATGGAAATGGCGCAAGTGAACGGGTCTGCCCTGAGCAGACGACTGTAGTTGGAGAAAAGGAAAGGAAAAGAGGCACTTGCCCCCAAAAGTAACCATGGTTTTTATGGGATTTTTCTACGAGCAGCCCTCGAACGTCTCCTCCATATAAGGGATTACATATTGTTGATTTTTTTCTGTTTCAAAACCCTCACAACACACACTTACACACATACGCACACACATTCTTTATTTTCTCCTCTATTGTACATGATGTTTTTCTTAATGTATACCCTTTGTGGTTAATAAAGAAATCATTACTATTATTACTACTATTACTATTATTATTATTATTATTATTATTATTATCATTATTATTATTGGCAGCAGCAGCAGCAGCAGCAGCAGCAGTAGTAGTAGTAGTAGTAGTAGTAGTAGTAGTAGTAGTAGTAGTAGTAGTATGGGGTCATATGATGTAACAATGCGTCACTGCATCCATTATTTATTGTTGATTCCCTTCAACTCCTGGTGGATGACACCTTTGCACCACCCAGGCATCAATCTTCTAACCCATCGGTCTATGTGGATAGTTGTTGTTGATGAGAGTAATATAATACAGTAATATTGTATATACAATGTGTAATAACTAGATTATAAGGAAGATTTGATTGCTATTTCTGGTAGTGAGAGAAACCATGTAGAGGCTCTCAGGCCTACTCGCCAGCTAATTATATTGGTTCACAAGTGGTGTGTATTAATGGCTTTCGGCAAGAATATTTAGTTGTGCTCAATCAAATTAAATTGATTAGCAATTTATCAGTAAACATCTGCAACATTAGTCTTTCTAAATATTTCACCGTTCCTTCTTATCACTTCACGTCTTGCCAGCAGACATTGCACTAATCCGTTTACATTTTCGCAACTTTCAACAATACAAAATGTCCCTTATCACTGTCTCATGATTTCCTATTTACTCTTTGACACGTCCATATTTGGAAACGTAACCATGGCTAGATTAAACAATCCGTTTCTATGACTCGAAATGTGAGAACCTCTACATGCTACCCTTGCTTGCTAGAAATTTCAACTAAATCTCCATCTTTCACCAGTTTTGTGTGTTATATATGACACAGAAGACATGTTTCCCAGTGTCCATCCATCATATGCGATATTCATTCCCAATTTATTTCAATTATCAGAGTAACTTGGGACTTATGACAGGAGCGCTTTATATTACTGAGAATGTATGAAACAACGGCTAATAGAAAATCTAAAACCAAGTATGGACGTTTTATATACACACACACACATATACGTGCGGTGTGTGTATGCATGTGTATGTGTGTGTATGTATGTATATATGTAAGTATCTATGTGTGGGATGTATGAGGGTGTTGATGGGTGAGTGTGTAGGTAAGACATTGTCAAGCATTTATCAACTCATGTCAAGAAATGCGATTCAAAGATTATCGTAGCTCGTCAGACAATTATAAAGAAAACCTGACTGGCTCTGAGTGACTCTCTGAACATGCTAGGCAAGCTATTAATGCCAAATCCATTCAATTTGTACCGGAACAATCCAGATGTAAAACTCATTTCCCATTGTACTTGATATTAGCAATGTTGCCAATTATTCAGGAGCGTTTTTAGCTCAATTAAGCTCACTTCTGTCCCTTCTCAAAATCTACTGCTGAAACTAGTTGTACACATTTATGTTGCTGATGTCGCTATAGAATTTGAATGTGCCAAAAGTCTGTAACAGCACAAAGCTGTCAACATTCTTATATTTCCACTGATCAAAGCTATTATGATTTTGTCTGGTTGTGCTGAGAGAAAAGATGTTTTTGTTCCATGTATTTTCCTCATGCCATTAAGTGCTTTCAATTCCAGTAAAATGGTCTTTTTCTATGACCACCAAAAGCGTTTCAGCGATACTTACTCGAGGTGGTTGGAGCTGTTGAACTGTTCATCGTTATTACAATATTTTTGTCCAGACTAGCAGTTTTTTGAGACCAGTTTTTTCACGAGAGAACCAAACCCCTCAATACCGAACCCCTACCACATAACAATACACTACACCAATACATTAATACTACATACGACTCTAGAGTACCTTATTCTACTCTACTGGACACAGCTGAATCATTGCGATCATAGCTTTACTTAAAACAGAGTTTCCTGTGGTTAAACAATTAGAGAATCAATGCCACCATCCCTCCACCAACAACTGCAACATTATGAGCTATTGAAGGAGTCACCTTGAAATCTCCGGTTGCTAGAAACGGTTGTTATATCTCCCTCAGATCACCCTCTGCCATCATAGAAAAGGTAGGGACTGACTGAATAATGAAATCCTTTTGAATCAGACAAAGAATGGATGGTCCCAAATTGTCTTTGTACGTCTGATCGTTCTTTGTTGCCCTAAAGCTGAGCAACAACAACGTCAACAACTACAGCAGCAGCAGCAGCTTAACAACAAAATAACATTAAAGACAACAACGTTAGCGACAACAGATACAGTGATGACGACAACAATGATGATGAGAGGACGATAATGTAAACAGAAAGCAACAACAAAAAATAACACCAAGAATATGGAATATCACTGCTATTCGAGCCAGTTAGAAATAGCAGCCAAATTGACCTCAAAGGCAAGACATACTGTAGAATTCAGTTCGGGATACTGAATAAAAGACAAAGGAGCGGGATGGTCACGGATGTATATCTTTGATCATATGTCTGGTCATGGTTGACAGGAGATTGACAACATCACCATCAACACTAATGTCTTGTGCTATTTAATGTGGTCCGTGGTGAACTGTGTCTAGGAAAGGAACGGCTTGGCTACCTCTAGAAATTCTGTGAACCTTATTGTGCTAGATTAGGATTAACCTAGGGTTTAACACAGCAGTAACAGCAACGGAAACAGTCTCTTGTGGTGCACAGTGAAAAGAAACCATCGTCTCTCCTCCCCCACCCCGTTCTGCTCACGATAACAGTATAAATGTTATTCAGCTTATTTTCTTCCAGAAACTTCTTTCTACGCAAAACATTCCTGGAATTACAACTTGAAACAAAACTTCGAAATTCCAAGAGGCTGGCTATTAATCCATCAGTTGTATTTTTCCTCGACATTTTTCGTTCGCTCGTAGAATTTATAAGGGGGAAAAAAAGCGAAAGGTAAAAAGAATAAAAAGAAAATAAAGATAAATAAATAAATGAATAAGAAACACCAAAGAAACAACCTAAAAAAAAAAAAAAAAAATGAAAAGAGAAAAAGGAAAAAGCAAAACCTGATAGGAATGACCAGAATTATAAGGGTACAATTATTTGTGGTTTAGTGTATGATACGATTTATCTTTATCTAACGTTCGGAATACAACGAGCATAAACAGCTTCTTATCAGGTTTCAACAGAGTCGAAAATCAGAGCTGAATCGAATAAGAGAAGCATAAATAACTTGATGCCCACTCATTGTCAGAATTACCAATCTCAGCTATCCTTGGCACCAGAAATTATTTCTTAAAATGCCAAGTTGTTGGAGTTAAAACTAGTATAAATGGTGTTGCTGATGCAGACTGAAACGAAATCTACATTCGCTGTTTGAAACGTTTAACTTTGCTTGTTTCTCTTACACACACGTACACACAGAGCGAAAGAGAAAGGTTTTGTATTATTTCGGTTTAGTCTTTTATTTTCTTCTCTTCTAATGATACTTTTGTTTTTTAATGGAAATTAAATTTAATAATTATAGGCAATTGTAAAGCAGTGAGCTGGCAGAATCGTCTGCACGCCGGAAAAAAAACCTCTTAGCAGTATTTCGTTGGTCTTTACGTTCTGAGTTGAAATTCTACTGACTTTGCTTTTGACCCTTTCGGTTTCAATAAAACAAGTACCAGTTGAGCACTGTCTTCAATGTGATCGACTTACCCCATCCTCTGAAATCGCTGGACCTTGTAGCAAAGTTTGAAACCAATAATTATAGGCCCTCGTATATTTACATATATGCAGACACGGATGTATGCAAATACACTCACTTTTGTATATCTCTCTTTCTTGCTGGTTTCAGACATGGGACCGTGGCCATGTCGGAACACTGGTTCGAAGGGTTTCACTGAATAGATCGAACCCAGTAAATATTTTATTAAAACTCTGGTGATTACTCAATGCGTTGCTTTTATTAAACTGCTAAGTCAAGGGGACGTAAACAAACCAACAACGTCTTATATACATATATGTATATGAATATGCGCGAACGCACAGACACACACACATATATATATGCATACACACGACGGGCTTCTACACAGTTTCCGCCTACCAAATCCACTCAACCGATTTCTCCATTAATCATTCGATCAAATAGTTAATCAATCAATCAATCAATCAATCAATCAATCAGCTGGTTACTCAGAGTATTTTTCGTCACATGCTTTCATTACACCAGGGTGTCTCCACACTTTTATTACTCCAGTTATTCTTTTAGGAATGCGTACGAGCATAACAGTGTGTGTGTGTGTGTGTGTATGAGTATTTATGCGCCTATGATGGTGAGTGTGTGAGAGGCCTTGTATGGTTCGTTGATTTTTTTGATGGGTGGTATCTCTGAGTATACTTAGTGTGTGTGTGTGCGTACGTGCGTGTGCGTACGTGCGTGTGCGTACGTGCGTGTGCGCACAGGGTTCTACTTCTAGCTTCCTTTATTACTTTTTGACAGATTGTATTCTCAGTTTACGACTGTCTTTACCGTTAATTCTTATCTCATATCAACAAGAAAATGAATATAAATTGAATATAAATTGAATATAAAATGAATATAAATGAATATAAAGAAACAAAATATAAATGAGTCACCCCAGAAGACTGAGGCACTTCTAAAGAGAATGCAAAGAAATTTTCTTCTTCGGGCCATGCACAATAAATTCGATTTCAACACCCAGAAAAATGATAATCTGAAAACAATCTATTGGAGCCTTCCAAACTGGATCATTTTATCGCAATTAGAATATGACAGTTTACTAAGGTTTAAAAGAAAACTTAATAACTGCATTCTAAGGAGATTTTGGTCCATCACCCCACCCCAAAAGAATTAGTATGAAATTAACTAATTGTCGCTAATATAAGTTTAAACCCAGCAGTTTTGAGGGGAGTTACTCGATTTCATCTACTCCAGTACTATACCTTTAAGTTATAAAAGCCTCGAAGGAAAAAAAACTGGAAAAATTGATCTCGGCGGGATTTGCCCTTAGAACACAAATAGCAACAGAATGCGCATGTCACTTTATTTGACGTTGTAACAATTTTGCGAGGTCGCCGCCTTATTTGACAGAATTAATAATAAATCTCAAGATGGTATTTAATTCCATTGTTTTTAGAAGCTAATAGCTTCTAAGTTAGAAACTTAGCGCAATTGGGATGTTCAGCTTCACTAAGAATTTATTTTACATTTAATAATCACAAACAAATCACATTAAAAATCCAATTAGTATATTAATAGATGAAGCAAAAAGTGAATGAAGTATAGTAAATAAACATAGCCGCAGGAGTGGCGGTGTGGTAAGGAGTTTGCTTACGCGCATGCATCACCCAGAATGCATTTGGCTTGTCGTTTGTGTCGGACGTTGGTTTTTGTTTCAGCGTTGAGGGTAGAGGCAATGTACTCAGACTTTAGCGGGTCTGGGTTGTCTTCAGCAGAGAAGGAGATGGTAAGGGTGGTCATAAAGAAGGACTGAGTGTTGGAGAAGACAAGGAGTTTTGCTGAGGTCACGGAGATGAAGCGAAGGGAGTTAGACTTGGCTCGTCTGAAGGAGTATGAGGAGATGGTACAGAAGGTGGGAGGGGACGTGAGGCTGTCGCTCCTCAAAGAAATTATGGAGCGGATGGAGAGAAAAACGATCATCTATAAGGTATTCTCGTTAAAAGGAAAGAAAGGCCGAGCAGGTGGAAGCTGAAACGGAAAAGGCGCCAAGGGAGAAGTCGAAAGAAATAATATACATAACTAAAGGAAGGAAATATATTGTCCGATTTAGGACGGTAGAGGAGGCTGGCGAGTGTGGCGGTGAAAACAGAGGAAGTATTGCTTCTGCACACACACCTTGGAAGAAAGACTTCCAACGTGAGGGTAGAAGCAATTCCACCGGATATAGAAGTGGCTTGGGTAGTGGCAGTTGCCCTTGTTGGAAGCGAGGAGAAGGTGGCTGTCCTCCAAGCCAGAGAAACAGAAGAAGGAGGGTGGAAAAGAAGGACACTTGAACTAATTATTCAGGCGGTGGAGGTTCAACTGGAGAACATGGCAGAGACGGTGACGTTGGGGGAAATCATGCTGAGGGTGTGGGTAGAGGGAAGGTACCATATTGTTTTAAATGTGGTCAAAAGGGCCACATTAGAGCATACAGTCCTCTACAGAGGACAATGGCTGAGGATACAGTTGTGGAGACGGAAGAGAAAAGAGAAGACAGACAGAGGAAAGGAGAAAAAGGAGGAAGAATGGAAAGTTACAGAGTAGAAGGAGAAAGAGGAAAAAAGAAAAGACACTGAGTATGATGTGGTACCCCAGTCCAACTCCATCCCACCCAAGACTACTCAGACCCACTCTCTCCATACAGACATCAAACCCACCCACCCCATTTCCCCACAAGAAAAAAAAAAGAAAAAGAAAGAACAGACACCACAAAATTTAGAAGACTCCCCCTCCCGGTGAAAAAGGTTACGAATGCATGGCGGAGAGAATGATGTCATTTAGTGATGGAGAAAGGGGGAAAAGGATTGGACTGGAGGAGAAAAGGGACTTAGGACCCAGAGGTGGCGAGTGGTGTTACTCAGTGTGGGGTGAGTAGCACACTCTTCATAATATAATTTTCAGATATCATTCATATTATCATATTTTAATTTGTTATTCATTATATCATATTTTATTTTTATATTCTTAATTGTTATATGTCCCGACATGTGTTGTAGTGTCCCCCTCTGTGTAATGCTTTTATGGTGATTTAAAAGAAATAAAGCAGCTTGCGTACCAACCACATGGTTCTGGGCTCTGCGTGGTAGCTTGGGCAAGTATCTTCTACTGTAGCCTCGGGCCGACCAAAGCCTTGTGAGTGGATTTGGTAGGCGGAAACTCAAAGGAACCCGTCATATATATGTATGTACGTATGTATGCGTGTGTGTGTGTATTTGTATGTCTGTCTTTGTCCCCCATCATCGCTTGACAACTGATGTTGGTATGTTTACGTCCCCGTAACTTAGCAGTTTGACAAAAGAGACCAATAGAATAAGTACTAAGCTTACAAAGAATAAGTCCTGGGGTAGATTTGTTCGACTAAATGCGGTGCTTCAGCATGGCCACAGTCAAATGACTGAAACGAATAAAAGAAAAGAATAAAACATATCTTAGACACAGTAAGTTTTAAAACTAACAACTCATTTACCTTCAAGGAATATATGTATTTCTCTTTCATAACATTGGTATTTGACTATTCTTTATCTAAACCTTCACGCAAAAACGGATTAGTTTAACATAGAATTATATTTCAATTAGGGATTTTGATATAAAATCTATTCATGCATTCTTTCTTCCCATAACGTTCTAGATTTAAAGAAAAATGATTGTGGAATGTTATGAGCTTGTAGGTCTTCATACATCACGTTTAATACAGAAAGATAGTTACTGTCATCGTAGTATAAATCTAGACGACAAGCTCATTATAACATACTGTGAATGTCCAAGTTTTATATGGTTTTAGAAAAAAATATTTTGACTTCTTTAAAAATCTGCACCTAAAGATTCTTTTTCTTACAAAATTACGCATTGCCAATTTCTTAGATATTAACTTAAATGACAAAAAAAACAAACAAACAAACAAAAAAAACAGCAAAACAAAAACAAAATGAACAAGTCAACAATAAATACTACCGATTTAAGAAGCCAAAGGAAAATTTAGAGTACGTAAGTACCACTTCAAGCCAACTGCCTGCCATTATAAATAATTTAGTGTAAAATGCCTGCATTCGGTTATCCAGTGTTTCATCTAATACGTCTTTCCTCAACAAAGCATCCCTTTTATTACATTAAAGAGTTAAAACGCAGTGGTTTTAAGGATAAGATTAATTACATAAATAATAATAACATTAATGCTTTGACATAGAAAAATAAAGAGCGTAAGATTATTTGGTTTAATGCTTCATTTAGCCTTAATGTGCATACAAATATCGCTAAACATTTATTTTATGTATTAGATATTTTCCGAAAAACCGTAGATATTTTAAGATTTTTATAGGAATGATGTTAAATTAGGTTTCAGTTGTGCACAAAATTTTGATAGAGAAATAGCAAATATTAATATTAAAATATCTTGGACAGCTATCTACATCTATTTCTTCCCGTTTGTGCTATTGTTTTAACTGCGTAAAAATGTCCATTAATTTATGCCTTTCAAAATCTACTGTTTGTTATGCGAAAGAATTTACAGTTAATGAGATTAAGTTTGCGAAGATGATATCGCGGTGGACTGAAAATTATTTTAAAGCAAAGATTTAATAAACATAAACATGCTTTCAGAAATCTTGAAAGATGTTCTTCAACGAATTTCCCTGAATATATCTAGTTTAAAAAATAGCAATATCAGAATTGTTAAAATCAGTTAGAAGTTATTAAACTGCACTAAATCATATAGTCAGGAAAAGCACGGATGATGTTTTTGTATTTATGAAAAAATGCAAAAATATTGATTTGTAAAAGTTCTATCAAAAGGAATATTTTTTGTTGCCACAAATCGAAAGTTTAGTGAAATATCTCGAAATGCGTTACGGTTCAACAGCATATATAGCTATATAAGTCCAGTGGCTTTATTTTGTTAATGTACAACATATATTCACCGGTTAATTTTTCATATAAAAATGTGTTGTCACTTTACTGTTTTGGATTGAAAATTAGTAACGCGAAGTTCAGCACAATTTGTGAATATTCAGTTAAATTCAATTTGATCATGTGTATGTGTGTGCACGCGTGTGTTTGTATGTCTGTGTGAGTGAGGGGTAGATAGAACTCCTGTGTTTGGCAAAGACTAGGAGAAGGTCACTCCGATATAAAACCTGCGACAGAAAATGCATCTAATGATGTCAGCTTGCTCTTCTTTTTGGATCATGCTTTGTACTTTAGAGAGTGAGTTGAGTGCTGTGCAAAAGATTTTCCTCACTTTAGAAAGGATGAAGCACGGGTGTTGCTTTAAAAGAAAAGTAAATGAACATCTTGCATGTATATGGCTGGCCGAAGCCTAAAAAGCACAATTAAACAATGAAAGTCGATATTGATAATGAGGTAAATGACGCAAAGGGCTCTGGAACATTTTGTTGCATGGTCTGGCCCAGCAGGTGTCCTGGGGGCATCGTAATCTGGGTCTCGTCGTCATCCTGAAACTGTGGGTAAATTCAGGTTATGGTGCAAGCCTATGAATATTGGATGTTGGAATATTCGAAACTTATTAGACCATGACCTGTTGAAATCTCAACCGGAGAGAGGATCCGCACTTGTTGCAAAAGAGTCACTACGCTATGAAATGGATGTTGTAGCATTAGTCGAAACAAGAATTCAAGGAGAAAGGAATTTTCTAGAGAAATCTGCTGGGTGTCATTTATTTTGGAGCGGTCGAGGTGAGACCTGTAAGAGAGAATTAGTAGTGGGATATGCAATTAAAACCACTCTGGCTTCGAAACTTGAGGGATTGCCTCATGGTCGTTCTGAGAACTTGATGTCTTTCCATTAAGAAAGGGTCACCATACAACCCCCATATGCATTCGTCCGCAGATGATAAACTTGCCTTCTATCTGTCACTTATAGATATTATCCACAGTATATTTCCAGATGTCAGTCATCGTTTTAGGTGATTCCAGTGTTTGCATTTGAGCAGATTAGGAAACTTGGGGTTTTTAGGAAAGCATGGGGTTGAGAGCTCCAACACTAACGGTTTACTACTGTTACAAATGTACGTAGAAATGGATCTGTGTGCCATGAACAAAATGTTTCAACTAGAAAATAAGTATAAAGCGACATAGATGCATCCTGGATAGAAGAAATGGCACCTTAAAGATTATGTCCTCACTAGGAAACGTGATATCCGGGACTTTGCTATTGTGCGAGTTGTGCGTGGTGCAGAGTGCTGGATGGACCACAGGCTTTTGCTTGCTAAGGTGAATACTTTTGTCAAGATTAAGGTTAGGGCAAACAATGTCAATTAACTTAAACGTATCGATGTCGACAAACTTAAGCTATCGTCAGTGCACAGCGATTTTGTGAGTGAGATAAATAAAATTTCCTGTGATAGAAGCTGAAATTCGTTCAAAGACTTCATGGCGTTTGTAGTAACATTCTTGGTTTTCTTGTGAAAAAGTACCAGGATTGGTTTGACGATAATGATAAAGAAATTGGTCTTATCTTAGAGGAGAAGCAAAAGGCATTCAAGATGTTGCTAAATGTTGACTTTTCAACAAACAGGAAAACAGCGACACATTTTAAAGAAGTAAAGGCAACAATGCAGATGAAGCTGATGATGCAGGAAAATTAGTAAAGTGATAGATGCGATGAAATCCAAGAGGCTTCAAATGCTAGTAATTCAAAATTTCTTTCCTCCCTCTTAAATATCTATGCTCTACTTCATAGCAAACACGGCACAAACATGGTACAAACATGGTACAAAAAGGAAATAAAAATTAGAGGGAGATAACACATAATAAAAGAAACAAAAGAAAGTAAATCAACTTACTTTTCCACTGAATTACGGCGTATAAGAAAGTTTAGTTTAGGATAGTTTTATTAATGAATGATTGTGATGGCTTTGCTTGAATCGGTGTATGACGACTACGAACTTTGTTAATAACGATTGTATGCAAAAAGCTGTGTAATGCTTTATTAAATTTTCCTTCGTTCCACGCAATTATGACCTGGAAACAGAAATCAGGAATTGGTAGGACTACCAGGAAACCTGCCGCTATTAAAAAATAAGAGACAATCTAACAGTGACTATAGACAAGCCCAACAGAATAAGGATATGGAAACTCATAGAATTCGCTGTGATACAGAAGTGAGAGCATCGGAACAGAGCAGGGATATGCTAGCTCGCCAAATAATACGGAGAAACCCTCGTGAGAGTTCGGAACAGAGCAGAGACTTAGCTCACCAAGTAACACGCAAAAAGCCTCAAGCTTCAAAACAGATAAAAAAACACTCTAGCTCACCGAAAATCAAGACGAGTGCAGTTTCCTATAAAACTGGCTTTTTTATTCACAGCCAACTGGGCAGCACGGGTCTAGACTTTAGATCGTGTAGGTTTATTTTTACCGACTCCGATGTTTACATATGTTGCTATGAGTAGAGTAATGGAGTCCAGTAGTTTGTTAAATTAGTGTCGACCACGCACAAAAAGATCGTCTACATATAATAAATAAAGATATATAATATATATATATATACAAAATTGTGGTTAGCCGGCATATGTAACCGATTTAAGGGAAACACGGTAATCGACAGGATTTTATATAACTCTTTAACCTTAATTTTGTATATATATATATATATATATATATATATATATATATATGTGTGTGTGTGTGTGTGTGTGTGTGTGTGTATGTGCGCGTGTGTGTGTGTATATATGCATGTATATATATATGTATATATCTTTATTTATGTATGTCTTCACATGCATACTTATATAAAATATAAAGTTACACATACTCACAGAGACACACACATGCGAGTTCATACACTCAGACATATTGTTTTCTCTCAGAGAATCAGTGACTACTGTAGTACCATCAAATGAACAGGGAAGACTTAACCTATCGATGAGGTCACGAGTTGTAATATATTGTTGGGTGAAATCGTGTTATTCAAGTGAAATAGCCTTGTATTAGTACACGTAGAACAATTTCTCTCTAAGTAATGTTCAAAAGTATCTGTAGAGCATAGAAAATATATCTTACATTATTTGGTGTACATTCCGAGTTCAAATCTCGTCCAAGTACTCTTTACCTTTCCTCTTTCGGAGATCGATAAAATGAATGCTAGGCCCGATGTAATTAGTTCTGCTATACAAGGCATCACCTCAATAAGGTCAGAATCCAATAACCGAAACCAGTAAAAGAAGAGAAGAATTAAATAATAGTTTGACAGAAGTACAACTTTAAAGAAACTCCACACTCATCGAACAACTACAACAAATACATTTACACAACAACAGTTTGTCAGAGTCACGTCATTGATAGAATTTCGAAAGAAAGCAAACAATATATACGGAAGTATTTAGATTCGATATTGGTGAAAACTGTCAGAATATCTCTAATATAATAAAATATGAAAATGTAAACTCATAAAACAACGTAAGACTACTTGGCAGACTTTAAAGATGTTATAGCATGGCGTGGAAGACACGGTGATTGTACAAAAATAGCCACATTTATTGATATTGACAAGCTAAAATGAAAACGACTGCCACTAAAATTGCAAATAGGTGACCTAGCATATCTTTATGATAATCGGTAAATCATAACTTCTATCACAGCAATAAATATCAACGAATCTCAAAGTGCTGTACGCCATCGCCAGTCGTCGTCGTCGTCGTCGTCGTAGCTGTTGTCTTTTATATCAGCCGAAAAGTAAAACTCTAAGTTACATACTCAGCCAATCTGTCAAACATAACTGACTCTATCTAGAAACCATCATAAAGTTAAAATAGGATATTGGCAAAAGCAGACGATCTGTTTGGATAACGTGGCTGTCAAGAAATGTCAAAGGGCAAAGGCATCCTTGACACCAGACATAAAAAGCACAACTAACAATCTTTCATATGGCAACATTTTTGAATATGTTACTGTTGAACCTTCTTGTTCGATATTGTCTGTAATCATATTACTAAACGGATGGATGGATTCTTTTCATATATTCCAATGAAATTTGAATCAGAAAAACCATGATTATCTGCCCATTTAGTTATATTTGCTAACGTACCATGCACAGACATTGATTTTGCATCAATCAGATTAGTAAAGAATTGCTGTGCTATTTTTTTTTGTTCGTTCCTGGCAATCTAGCGGTCTTTTAGTTGTAATTGCGTGTGGTGTACATGAGAAACAAAAGAAAACAAAAAAAAAAAACAAGACAATCTTGAAAGTCTAATAGTTGGACGGTTGAATGATTGAATAGTTAGATGTCTGCTTTGTTTAGTTAAGGCAGGCTGAAACTATAGATACATATGTAAATAGATAAGTATAAACACTGCTCTATGTAGAGTATGAATTCACTTGAAAGAGAAAGAAAAGTGTAGACGATCTTATCGGCAATAAGGACAATAAGGAAGCCTCTAATGAACCAACGGAGAAGAATATTTGCGACTGGTCGACGTGCCAGAGATAACAGCCAAATCTTCCTCCGATAATACCCTAAAGTTATTCAAAAAGAGACATACACTGGATAGTGTTCTAGCCACGGTATATGGAACAAAAGAGGACAAAAACACACATAAAACTGAAAAAACCAAATGATCACAGTTATAAGTGTGCTAGATAACAGCTGACCTGGCGTTAAACAGTAATAGCCAAATGTATTTGCAAAATTATCATGGAATAAAACAGATTTCTATCTTAGCTTCAGATTTGGTACAGCACAAGCAATTTCAGAGAAGGTCGATTAGATTGACCCCCTGTTCTCAACTGCTGCATATTTTATCGACCCAGAGATTATGAAAGGTAAAGTAAACCTCGACAGAATTTGAAATCAGAATGTAAAGACGGATTGAAATACCGTTAAGCATGTTATCCGGTCTTCTAACAATTCTGCCAGCTCGTAGCCTTTTGCTTCTACAATATTCTTTTCTACTCTAAGCACAAGGCCCGAAATTTTTTGGGAGGAGGCCAGTCGAGTAGATCGATCTCAGTGCGTAACTGGTACTTAATTTATCGACCCCGAAAGGATGAAAGGCAAAGTTGACCTCGGCGGAATTTGAATTCTGAACGAAAAGACAGACGAAATACCGCTGAGCTTTTCGTCCGGCTTGCTAACGTTTCTGCCAGCTGGTCGTCATTTGCTTCTACAATATTGCAACACAGAACATATTTTTTCAATATTAACATAAATACAATATAATGCATATATGCGTGTCTGCTTGAACGCCATGCATCCATTTCCAAGTAAGTTTCATCTTAATAATTTCGATGCGACACTTTGTATCTCTTTCTTTTTCTCTTTCCCTCTCTTCTTTCGTTTCCTCTCTCTTCCTTTCTCTGATTCTTTTTATTTCTCTTTCTCCCCCTTTCGTTTTTTCTCTCTCATCCCTTCTCTAATTCTTTTCCTCTCCTCTTCGCCGTTCTCTGTCTGTCTCTCTCCTCCCTCTTCCGCATTTGTTCTCTCGTTGCTCGCACATGACCATCAGCCATCTTTCTTTTCCTCACTTGAATTTCTTTCTTTCTTTCTGATCAGCCGCAGGGATAAGACGCATTCGTGTCTCCTGTCAGCTCACGTCGTTCAGGCTTAACAGCGCTTCCTGTTTGTTTTCACTGTCCTGCTTTTGTTACCAACTTTCACCCTCCACAAAATCCCAAATTTTATTTAATTTGCTTTGCGGGAGCAACTGCTTTGTCGAAAAGGTATCTTGTCGTGAATTGCTCGAAATACGAAGTAGAAAAACATCCGACAACTGATGAAGGGTCGTGTTTTTATGTTGCTTGTCTTGTTTCCCATTTGTTTCTCTCGTTGTTCGCAAAAAAGTTCGTATTCCATGTTTTCGTATTTCATGTTGTTTACGTACTGTGGTGTCCTGTGCCCATATATGCATGTGTATATGCATATATATGTAAGTATGTACATATAGGTATGTATATATGCATATATATTTATATATTATTTATATCATTATATGATTGAAAACCACGCATCCATTTCCAAGTAAGTTTTATCTATCTATCTATCTATCTATCTATCTATCTATCTATCTATCTATCTATCTATCTATCTATCTATCTAACATTGTATAAGTGCATATATTTACAGGAACATCAACTCAATATAAATATATATTTTCTGTTCCAATAAAAATAGAATATTTATTTATAGCAATGTAATATAAATATATATTTCCTTACCTTACAATAATAAAAATAGTATATATGTTTGTCGCTATGAAATAAAAGAAAAGATATTTTCTATATACAATAAAATTGTATATATGGTTACAGCATTGGAATATACACAAGATATATATTCTCTATATTACTGTATTGATTTCTAAATTATGAACAAGCGCTCATATTCTGAGAAGGGTGTAGACATTTATACACGGCCCCAATTTCTGAGACTAGTGCATATATTTTTTTCGTAGCGTTAATGTTGTATTATTCATTCGGTATGTCATTAGCCTATCATATTATTTTCCTTCATGTTCCAAGGTAGTGTAGTTGCTTCTCTTTCATGTAGCAAGGTAGTATAGTAGAATACAGTGATTCGCTTTTATCTTTGCCTTGTTAAGCTGAATATCAGATAGACCGCAAAAAATCTGTTCGGAAAGTTACGCTCATCAATGTTGTAGGGCGTATATTCTGAATTTCATTGGTGAGGTGATTATATTATAGGTGTGTTTACACACATACATATATAGTAAAATCACCGTTAAAAAGCTCGCGTTGCAGCCACGTGGTAACTTGGACAAATGTCTTCTAATATTGCCTCGGGCCGACCAATGCTTTGTGAATGAATTTGGTTGATGGAAGTTACATGGAAGACGGTCGTATACATACATGCGTATACATATATATATATATATATATA